>NC_056660.1:19823125-20190000 GCF_018350195.1 Panthera tigris | reverse complement strand
TAATTTTTTCTTTTATTATTTATAAATATAGGGCTATGTTACACCTATGTGTGTGTGTGTGTGTGTGTGTGTGTGTGTGTGTGTGTGTGTGTATGTTTGTTTCTAAGGGACTAGATTCCCAAGAATAAATTCTCAAGAATTAAATTACTGCTTTAAAGGATTTTATCATTTTCCCAGCTTCTGGTACATATTGTCAAATTGCTTTCCTAAAGGGCTGCCCTGACTCACATTGCCATCAGCAATTACCCATTTTGCTGCATCTTAACCAGAATTGCTTATTATCACTTCAATGTTTTGTAGATTTAATAGACAAAGCAGCACCAAATTGTTTCGATTTGCATGCCATTGATTAATCAAGGATGCCAATCATTTTTCCATATTTTTTTTACTCTTCCCTCTTGAAAGAACCAGGAGACCTAGGAGACCCTTTAGCCCAGTCCTCTAATACTTAGAGGCTGGGAGCCTCCAAGAAGCAGAAGGACAGTACAAGGTTACAGGAATCAGACGGGAGACCGCAAGGAGATGTAATTAACCGTGTTCAGCCTTTGCTGGGTGGTGGCCGAGAGGAAAAACTGTAACAGGTAACTAAAGAATACGTATACAGGGATTCTGGCTAAACTCAAAAGGGTTACCCATCTTCCGTGGGATTTCAACAGCTCCATTTATGTGCGATGGAAATAATGCAGTTGCTTTCTCTTCCATGATCAAAAGGAGGAAATAAGAATTCATTCATGAAATTAAAGGTAGAATGATCATTCACATAGGGACCCTGTTTTAAAGCTGCTTAGTAATTAAGACTGATACCTTCCTTAATAATAGATATGGTAGAGCAGATTTTTCCTGTATCTAGTTGGTATGTTTAAGGTACTTAAATTGACGTCCCTAGTAATAGCCATCTTCATCAAAAGGTTAGTAAAAACCCATGACCTTCAAAACACCGGAGGCTTGTCCCTGGGGATTCTCCATCTTTCCTTTAATATACTTACTTCAGTTTTTCCCAGGTCTCTTCACCAAATTTCTCTATCACAAGAGACTGAAGACAGGTGTTGATAAATCCGTACTAGAACACAAAACAAGAGGGAAAATAGGGATAATGAAGCATGAAATCCCCAGTCGTAGACATCTGAATGGTGTCTTTTAGGAGAACTGCAAAGGCATCTTCTGGAAGAAATGAATTACACCTTTTCCCTGTTTCTCCTGAGTTTACTTCTTTGATAGTTATGCTTTTTCTCCCAACTTAAAGGGAAGCCATTTCCATAGAGAAAACCTAAGGAGCTAAATTTGAAATCAGACTAGAATTAGAAGAGCTTCCTTGTAGATGTTAACTAACTTGGGTTTAAATTAAAAAAAAAAAAAAAAAAAAAGAGGTTCCATGTAACCGTCTCCAAAAAAGGAAATCTTTTGGTTAGAACAAAGAGTTCAAAAACACAACAGGTGCATGGGGTTGGGTGTTAGAGCTGGGGATGAGGAAGGGCACTCGTGTCATATCATTTCACAAAGGCAGTGAAAGGACAATTTTCTTTATAAAAGTAAGTTAGGGATGGGCATGTTTGTGGAAGAAGATATAAAATGTGAAGGAAAATAAAGAGAGGATAAAAACAATAATGAAGAAAGAACAATGGGATTAACAGTTTTCTACCTGGTGTGCCCCTTAATCTGTTATCTTCCTTTTTCCCTTCTTCAGATAAAAAAAAAAAACTTTTTAAATAAAAAAAGGGCTTATAAATACCTCTGCCTGGTGAAGGGCAGTGCAGCCCATGTAGGCCACCCGTCTCCACAGCATGGGGACACCTAAACTAAGGGCTGTGGCAACTGGATTATATTTGAAAACATCAAGGGAATTCCATTTAAAAAAAATCTTCATAAAATAAAGAATCCTCTCACAAATATTTGTGAGAATCTCTCTCACAAATGTCAAGCCCAAGACTTATAAGTTTGGAAGTTTATATATGGGGATTTCTTAAAGGAAAAGAGGCCAGTGCCAACAGGAAGGAGAGGGGTCTGAGTTCTAACAGTTCTTTCTGGAAACGGAATGGACACCATGCTTGGCTGTGTTTTCAGTTCCACAGCAAACTGTAGTCCTTTCCCTTCACTCCATCTCTTCTTGGCTCTACCTGTCCACCACATGTGTGTGACTCATTTACAAGACCACTCTGCAGTCTGCCATTCAAAGCACTCTCTAGAAGCCTCTGAATTTATGTTTCCATTATCCCTACCACTGCTGCTTTAGGCTTACCCAAAATGCCTTTCTCTTCTCCCCAAACACGGAGGGCACTTCTCTGATGGTGTTTCCTGCCCTTTTGCTCAGTCACTCTGTGGCAAACCTTGGCTCGGTTGTTGCCTTGTCTCTAGAACCCATCCCTGTTCCTCTGTCAGATACTGGCTGGCGTTCCCTGTGTCCCAGATTCACCGCTGGACTCTCCTTGTCGTCATCACCACAGGGTTGTTATGTTATGTATGTTATATTATGTCATATCGCATGTGCACATACATATTTCCTATTTATCTACGTATCTATCAACCCTCCCACACACACACACACACACACACACACACACACACACGCACATCATTTTTACATATATTTTCCCCTCTCCTTTGCTAAATTATAAGTTCCTCGGGGTGTAGGTGTAATTGATCTGTATTTCAACTAAAGTACCAAGATGGTACCTGACACGGAGTAGATATTTGATACATTCTTATAGAAAAAATAAGTACTGAATGAAAGCCTCGAGTTTGAAAGCCATGAAAATTTTTAAATACCTCCAGGCATTTAAAATCAATTCAATGTTAACAAAGATAGCAACTGTTTATCCTAGCAATGTTTGCAGAAGAGTGCGGAGGCCAATGAAAATATCTTGCCTGCTGCCTAAGCCTTCTAGTGTATGACAAAGAAAACCAAGGCACAAGGGAACCCAGAGGTCTGCTGGTGGGTTATAACCGTGTGGGATAACGTATCTCAAAATTCAGTGAATTTAGGGTCACTGGGACATGCACTTCAGCACTTGGTCTTAGGCATTCATTGGTCTCTGAAGCCAGTGGCATAGATAAGCATTTGGGGGCTTTAAGCCCCCGAGCATTTAGGTCAAAGAGCAGCCCTCTCACCCTCTGCTAGTTATAAATATGCCTTTCCCTTAAATGCTACCATCGGAGGACTGTCTCTGCCCCTGGAGAGACCAAAAAGAGACAAACAACAGGCTGGTCCTGCACACGTCAGAGGTCTTTTGTATTTGCTTCTCACACACCAGCTCACAGATAGTCTCGCTAAGACATACTCTTCATACATTGGAGGGCCCGATTCGAATGGGGGAGAATGACAAATAGCACCCAAATTCTCTAACACTCAGGAACTACCACCATTAAACTAGTTAGATCGTCAAGCAGGTCGGGACGCTCATTGGCTGGCGGCATCCAAATCTTTTGAGGGCCGCGTGGATAGTAGCTATGGTACCTTTAAGAAACATCAGTGCTCAAAAGAAGTAATCGTTTCCTTTTTTAAAAAAGTCAGAAAATGTTAAGTTTAGCTAAGTGTTTCTCCTGTAAAGATCTCTGCATGTTCCATATCCAATCCAGCTCCCCGGGCCTGCCATCTGTTGGCTGGGGGAGGGAGCCCCATCATGTAATACAGCCTCAGCCCAGAGAGGGGGTGCGGCTTAGAGGAAATAGCTTGCACTCTGGAGCCAGATGGCTTTCAGTCTCTGGGCCTTACAGCTTCGTGGCTTTGGGTAAATTACCTAACCTCTCTGAGCCCTGTCTGCTTAAGAGCTAAAGTGAAATAATAGTGCTTACTCTCTTGCAGTACTATTCTTAGGATTATAGAGCGATGATTCCAGCTACCCGGGTGGATAGCCACCCCCACATTTTAGCAGCGGCTTGACCCTGGACCTTCAGCAAATCTCATTCATCCGCGGTTGTTTCCTCTGGAAAATGGGTAACAGCGGCCCCTTCCTCAATGGGTTGTAGCAAGGATTAAATGAGAGCGTAGGGGTGAGGCACTTAACACGTAGCGAATGCTCAGGAAATGATAGCCATTTTTCTTAGATAACAATCGGTGTTCAACAAATGGAAGCCGAGGGGAAGCGAGGACAGAGGATGCTGAGAGGGTCTTACCATGTTGCTGCAGCAGCTGCCTTCAGGCAAAAGCAGTCGTGGGGGACCGCCAAGCTCCTGACTATCAGGCAACCCCCAATCATTCACAAGAACCCCTGGCAACCCCAGAAGCCTGTCTTGTAGCGTCTGGGCATCCAGAGGGAAATCAGGAGCTGCTCACTGGCCTTCAGGCAAGGAGCTAACTGTTGAGTTCTTAGTCACCAAGGGAGCAAAAAGTAAGGCTGCCCCCACCAGCTGCTGCATGGGACCCGCAGCCGGGTTCCCCGCGGGGTGCATAACCCCATTACTAATTCCTTGGGGATTCGGCCTGAAACTTGAACTTCTCCCAGAGGTACCAACACAAAACAGCACCATGCCGGCAGCTCGGAGCCCCAGGGCCCAGAGCCAGCAGAGCCCCGCAGGGCCCCCGGGGGAGGTGACAGCCCTCACCGGTCTGCCCGCCTCATGTGGGAAAACGCTCCGAGGATGAGCACATCCTCATCATGCTGGGCTCTGGGACTAATTTTTGCTTCCCACCTCATCTTGCTGCAAACTCAAAACCTTACTTGGCTCCCTCTCCCACCCGGTTCCCCCACGGAGAAGTTGGCATCTAATTCTCTCTGACGCATCCTTTCCTAGCTTGGCCTAAGTGGGAGGCCAGGATTCCGGAAGCCCAGGAGGCTATTGCTAAGTCATTCATCCTTTCAGGTGACAGATCACAGTCATCTATCTGTGTGGTGTCACCACGGTGAGCACCTCCGGAGTACAGAGCCTGAGATGGGGGTGTGTTCTCAGGTGGCCGGTCAGGGGGCCCTGTGACCCCAGACCACTCTTAGAACCCTGAACCCGACTTTCAGGATGCCCCTGGGATCCCGCTGGAAGACTGCCTTGCAGATGGCATTACCTTTTGAGAGTTCCTTTTAGTTCTTCTTTAATTAAACCCCCTTGGACCTGGTCCAAAAATGGCCCTGCCTTGACCAGAACTTGACTCTATAATATAACATGAGATTCCCTGGTGCCTTAGAGCCTTACTTGCCTCCCCATCCCCACTCCGTTCAGGCTCTGGTAACCAATTTCCTAGGGCGTCTATTTCCTCAGGGTTGTGATCAGAGGTGAGAAACACAGTCACCAACCACGTCCAGGGTGAACTGCTTACAGCAGTTCCCATAGACTCGCCAGCTTTGGTGTAAAAACAAGAGTAGAAATAAATACAACAGGATCAAGAGGTTGGGTAAGCCCTTGAGGTTGCACTGCTCTGCTCTACGGAGGGTGTAGGACAGCCACATGGATGTGACACATGTCATGGCAGTATCTCATGAGCCTACCATGCCAGGAGCGGAGGCGTTCCTCTGAAACGAATGCCCAGACATCTGGCATGCCCTCCTTAAAGCACAAAGCATCTTTATCTTTGTACCCCCAACACCCAACACATACAGTCAAATTCCAAACGATGTTGAAAGATCCCTCCCCTCTCAGCAGGCTCTCCTTCCCCACCCCCACTCAGATCCATCTCCCATCTTGCCTCCCCCTCTTTCTGCAGCCCCCTTAGAAAGCTCTCCTTGCCTCCCCACCCAGTAGGCCTTTTGGCTCCCTTGTCTGTCACCCTCCTCCTGTCTTCCTCACACTATCCCCTCTATGGAAAGACCTAATAGACAGACGGGTACTTATTTAAGACCCTTCTTCTTCCTTTCTGCAATGGAGACTGCTTGTTCTCAAAAGCTGCCCTTTCTCTGTGCTATTCCTGTGTGGAAGGAACATGTGCTCAGGAGGAGAAAAAAAGGCTCTGGAAGAGGTGATTTCCATAATTATGCTTCCCAAGCCTCTGCCACCATTCAGCTGACAGTCTTCTTTCTCCCCTGCCAAGTGGGCTTGCTCTGGCTCTCTCTTTTGTACCCCCAGCCCTCAACCCTGCTTTTTCAAATACGCCAGCACTCTTACATTTCACAATAAGTAAATGGTTAAAAAAAAAAAATCTCCATTTTCTTTCTCACGCAGCAGATGGCAGGTCTCAGGAACTTGGTGGAAATTAGGCTTTCTGATTTTCTAATAAATTTCAGTATCTCACACAAAAAGCACAAGCTCATTCCGATTCTGATGTTAAGTGCCATATGGCATATCATTCGTGGGCTGTGGCAGCTTCGTCCTCAAGGGTAACAAGGAAGGGGCGATCTTTCCTAGAACAACGAGATTGAGCTTGTATGGACCAATTGGATTCCTTGGCGAATACCATTTGATAATAATATTGTATATGGCAGTGAAGCGATTATCTCTCTTGTATGGTATGTGTTAATTTTCACTGCCAGTTTTCCTAATTACAACCGCCACCCAAAGGACTACTTTTTGTAAATACTCTGTAAACATTTGAAAAGACATAGGCAGTGTATGCGTGGAGAAAAACGTCCCTGGATGTTGAAACTGCCTGGAAAGTTGGCTGACGTTTTATATGTTTTTCAACTGCATCGACAGCCCAGTGAGGAGCTTCCCTCCTCTCTTCCATGACAAAAGGGGCTCCTACCCTGTCATTGTTGTTCTGGGGGCCACTTCTCACTGCTATTTCTTTTGGTCTTTGGGGTGCAGTTCTGTGAGCTTTGACAAGTGTCTACACCTGTGTAGTTCACAGAATCCCACCGACATAAAAAGACAAACCTTCTCCAGCATCACATACCTCATACCTTCTCAATCAGCCCCACCACCCGCAATTACTGTTCTGACGATCCTCATAGATTAGTTTTGCTGGCTCTTGAACTTCAGAACTTCCTATAAATTAAGTCATGCAGCATGTTCTCTTCTGCATCTGGCTTCTTAACTTTTAGCCCATTTGGTGCATTGAAGAAACTCATTCCCCAGGTTAGACGCCTGTCTGTAAATGCATGCTCCTTTACACATCTTCTGTGATACACAATGAAGCCCTGTAAGACACTCTCATCTCTTGTGGTCTGCAGTCTGTGACTTATGTGTAACGAGAAGCACAAGTTTCCATTTTGCCCATGACAAGGGGGAAGGTGAGATACCATAGGGAGTTTACTAGACCAATCTGTACAGTTTGAGGAAAGATCTGCAAGAAGCAAAGGAAAGAGGATGTGGGAGGAAGATTTTCTCTGATAAACTATCACCATCATCTGGTTTGTGTTTGTTTTTGCATTTCTAGGGGTGTAGCTGCCTTACTTTTGGTGAGCCCAAGAGGGAGAAACTGGCATTAGCTAGTATTCACCTGGCTTGCTAAGAGGCACTGGAACATAGAAGAGATAAACTTTGATGGGAGTGCATCAGAGAGACCGAGGAGGAATTTCGGTATCAGCCCAAGGTACAGGGTGCTCTCTCGGAGGGGTGAGTTCTGCATCGCTTTCCTTTACTCACACCATGGGTGCCGCGACATTGGCCTTGATTTCCTCCCAGTGGGACTAATATCTCATTGACAGCCTGAGGTAGAGATTACTTGGCTACAGGTAGGGCTGTGAAACAGAGCCAGATTTCTTTCAGGCATATTTTCATATTTGGAATTTTGGCATACGGCAGCAATAGGGTACTTAGCAATAAGAATCTTCAGGGAAATATTTCCAGAAGACAGGGTGATGGCTTTTTTTTTTTTTTTTTTTGGCAGTTTTATTGAGGAATAATTGGCATACATCACAATAGAAGTTTAAGGTATACAGCGTGATGGGATGATTTATATATCATCTGAAATGATCACCACAATAGGGTCAGCTAACAGCCACTTCTCATAGAGATACAATAAAAAGAAGAAAATAAAAAAGGAAAACAATTTTCTTCTTGTGATGATAACTCACAGGATATAATCCTTGAACAATTTTCCTATATGCTGTCTAGCAGTGTTAATTACCATCATCATGTTGTAACTTACACCCCTAGTGCTTATTTATCTTATAACTGAAATTTGTACCTTTGGACCACCTTCTTCTTCCAGTTTTGCCTCCCTCCATCCTCCACTTTTGGTAATCATTAAGTCTGATCACTTTTTCTAGGAGGTTTTTTTGTTGTTGTTGTTGTTTTTAAGATTTTACATATATGTGAGATCATACAGTATTTGTCTTTCTTTGTCTGGCTTATTTCACATAGCTTAATGCCATATTAGGACGATCCATGTTTTTGCAAATGTTAGGATTTCCTTGTTTTTAATGTTTGAGTAATATTCCAGGGTGTGTGTGTGTGTGTGTGTGTGTGTACACAACACAACTTCTTTACCCACTCATCCATTGATGGACACTTAGGTTGTTTCCATGAGTTGGCCATTGTAAATAATGCTGCTATGAACAGCAGGGCTCAGTTATCTTTTCAAGTTATTGTTTTCATATCCATTGGATATATTCCCAGAAATGGAATTGCTGGATGATTTGGTAGTACCATTTTTAATTTTTTGAGGATTCTCCATACTGTTTTCCACTGCAGCTCTACAGGTTCCCATTAGCCTCATCCTCGCCAGCATTTATCACCCCCTGTCTTTTTGATAATAGCCATTCTAACAGACATGAGGTGCTACCTCACTGTGGTTTTAATTTGCATTTCCTTGTTGCTTAGTGGTGTTCAGCATCTTTCCAGGTACCTGTTGGCCTTTTATACATCTTCTTTGGCAAAGTGTCTCTTCAGATCCTTCGCCCATTTTTTAATTGGATTGTTTGGGTTTTTTCCTATTGAGTTGTATGAATTCTTTATATATTTTGGATATTAACCCTTTATCAGATGTATAGTTTGCAAATATTTTTTCCCATGCTGCAGGCTGTCTTTTCACTTGGTTGATGACTTCTTTTGCTGTGCTTTTTAGTTTGATGTCATTTCTCTTGTTCATTTTTTATTTTGTTGTTTGTGTTTAAGGATTTTAAATGTCACATCTAAAAACATTATCACCAAGACCCATGTCAAGGTGCTTTGTTCCTATGTTTTCTTCTAGGAGTTTCATGATTTCAGGTATTACATATAAGTCTTCAATCCATTTGAGTAAATTTTGTGGGTGGTGTGGAATGTAGATCCATTTTCATCCCTGTACATGTGAATATCCAGTTATCCCAGCACCATTTATAGAAAAGACTGTCTTTTCTCCATTAAGTACTCTTGGCTCCCTTGTCAAATATCAGTTGACTATACATGCTTGGGTTTATTTCTGGGCTCTTGATTCTGTTTCATGGGCTTATTTGTCTGTTTTTATGCCAATACCATACTGTTTTGATGATTATAGCTTTATAGTAGAGCTTGAAGTCAGGAAGTGTGATGCCTCCTGTTCTCATCTTTCTTGGGATTTCTTTAGCAATTTGGGGTTTTTGGTGGTTCCATGTAAGTTTTAGGAGTGTTTTTCTACTTTTGTAAAAAATGCCATTGGAATCTTGACAAGGATTTCATTGAATCTATAGATGGGTTTTGGTAGTATTCACATTTTAACAGTATTATTTCTTCAAATCCATGAACATAGTCAATCTTTCCATTTATTTGTGTGTTTTTTTTATTTCTTTCATCAGTGTCTTGTAGTTTTCAAAGTAGAGATCTTTCATTTCTTTCAATTTATTCCTATATATTTCATTATTTTTGGTGGTATTGTAAATGAAATGAATTTATTTCTTTTTCAGAAAATTTATTGTTAGCATATAGAAATGCTACTGATTTTTGTATGCTAGTTTTATATCCTACAACTTTACTGAATTCATTGATTAAGTCTAATAGATTTTTAGTTGAGTCTTTCAAATTTTCTATATATAAAATATCATCTGCAAATAGACACAATTTTACTTCTGCCTTTTCAATTCGAATCCCTTTTATTTCCTTTTATTCTTTATAATTTCCCAATTATTATTATTATTATTATTATTATTTTATTTACATATTTTTACCTGTCATTTCTTTTTCTTGCCTGGTTGCTATGGCTAGGACTTTCAGTACGATGTTGAAGAAGACTGTTGAGAGTGGATATCCTTGTCCTGTTCCTGATATTAAAAGAAGTTTTTAGCCTTTAACCATTGGGCATGATGTTAGCTGTGGTCTTTCATATATGCCTTTATTATGTTGAAATATATTCCTCCTGTCCTAATTTGTTAAGAGATTTTATCATGAATGAATGTTGAATTTTTCAAATGCTTCTTCTGTGTCTCTTGAGATGATTATATAATTCTTTTGTTTCAATCTATTAATTTGATGTGTCATATTGATTTGCATATTTTGAACCATACTTGCATGCCAGGAATCAATCCCTCTTAATCATGGTGTATGATCCTTTTAATGTGCTGCTAAATTCAATTTGCCAATATTTTATTGATAATTTTTACATCTATATATATCAAGGATATTGACCTGTAGTATGTGTGTATGTATGTATGTATGTATTTTTCTAATAGTGTCCTTTTCTGGTTTGGGTATCAGGATGGTGCTGGCCTCATAAAATGAGTTTGAATGTGTTCCCTCCTCTTCAATATGTTAGAAGAGTTTGAAAAATGTTGTTGTTAATTTTTATTTAAATGTTTGGTAGAATTAACCAGTGAAGCCATTGGGCCCTGGGCTTTTCTCCATTAGGAGAATTTTTATTACTGATTTAATCTCCTTACTAGTAATTGGTCTATTCAGATTTTCTATTTCTTCATTTCTTTCTATTCTATTCCTTTCTTTCTTCAGTCTCAGTTAAGTTGTATATTTCTAAGAATTTGTCCATTTCTTCTAGGTTGTCTAGTTTGTTAGTATACAGTTATTTGTGTCATCTCTTATGACCCTTTGAATTTCTGTGGTATTGATTGTAATGTCTCTTGTTTCATTTAGAATTTTGTTGATTTGAGCCCTTTCGTTTTTCCCCCTTGGTTAGTCTAGTTAAGGCTTTGTCAATTTTGTTTATCTTTTCAAAGAACCAATTTACAGTTTGGTTAATCTTTCTATTTTGTTTTCTATTTTCTATTTCATTTATTTCTGCTCTAATCTTTATTATTTCCTTTTTTCTGCTAACTTTAAGCTCAGTTGTTCTTCTTTTTCTAGATCCTTAAGTCATAGAGTTATGTTGTTTACTGGGGATCTTTCTTGCCTCTTGATGTAGGTATTTATTGCTATGAACTTCCCTCTTAGTACTGCTTTTGCTGCATCCCACAAGAACTTTAATGCTATGCTTCCATTTTCATTTGTCATGGTTTATTTCTAAATGTTCACAATAAGTGCTTGTTGACTTCTTGTCATGCAAGCTGTGATAGTAATAGCTCACTCTACCAAGCCTCACTATGTGCCCAAGCATGAACTACATGAAATTCCTGTTCCTGTGGGCCAAATACTTGAATACTGGCAATCTCATTTGGTTCCATTTAATATTATTTCATTCTTACCACAATCCTATAAGGTAGGTCCTTTTATCATGAACTCCCTTAAAAGTGACAACAATGAGGTATAGAGAAAGTTAAGTAGCTTCCTTGAGGCTCCAAAACTAGTTAATGTCAGAGCTGGTATTCAAACTCAGGCCCAAGTCTCTATAACCTCCAAGAAAATAATTAAAATAGTAGGTAATAATCCCTTTTGGTTTTTATTTATTTATTTATTTGTTTGTTTATTTATTTATTTATTTATTTATTTTTAGATCCTTAAGTCATAGAATTAAAATGGTGGGTAATAATCCCATTCCTTTTTTCAGCAGCTGAGGGCTGTCTTGAAGTCAGGTGGTATCTTCAGAAAAATCTTTTTCTAAGAAAGTCAAACTCTGGCCCATGGGGGCCCCCTTTCTTTCATCTGCTACACTGGTAGATGACATTTTACTTTGGACCTGGAATTAGTGCAGTGTTGTGGGGGAAAAAAACAAAAACAAAACCTGGAAAATGGGCTCTTGCGTGTAGAACTCTTGGTCTTTCCATTTGGGACCAGAGCCTTCCCCTTAGAACTGAGGAAAACGGCAAGAGCTGAGCCTTTTCCTCATTGAACCCTGTGCTTTCTGGCAATGGTGCCTGTGCCATTCTAAGAGGGCATGCTTCTTTCTCTTTCTGTTTTTTATTTCAAACCTTCAGGGCTAGGGAAAGAGGACCAACAGAATTACTAGGCGTGAAGTGCCACCATGTGGCCAAATGATCACATACCAACAGCTTGCTGTATCATTGTTCTGCTGTAGGGAGGCCATGGTATGTGGCTTTGAATGGTCACAAATCCAGATCGAGTGGAGGAACACAGCTCAGAAGACTGGACTCAGCTCTCAGTCCTCCCTCTGGGACTGGTTCCCAAGGCATGGATTAATCATGAAAATGTCGTTTGTCCTCCCCAAACAGCAGTTCCCCTCAATGTAATACGGAGCTGTGATTTTCAGGGGGTGGAACTCCAGGAACTGCAAAGTGAAGACAAGTTTACCTTTACAAATCACATACAGAAGCCAGGCAAGCCTGGAGATGAGGAGGCAAACCAAACGATAGCTCTGACACTCCTTTGAAGGCTCCTTTAAGACCGAATTCAGCAGACTTCAAATGTAACCTGATCTATGCTTCCATTTAATCTGGGGGAAAGCTGCAAATAAATGGGATGATCTGGAGGCCATATGTAAAGGAAGCATGACAATAAAGGATTGTCACATTGTAATAACTTATATACTGATATTTTCCAAGAGCTCATGGTAATTTTTTCTAGCGTTTATTTGTTTTTGAGAGAGAAAGAGCACAAGTGGGGGGAGAGGCAGGGAGAGGTGGAGACAGAGGATCTGAAGCAGGCTCTGTGCTGACGGCAGAGAGAAAGCCCGACGCAGGGCTCGAACTCATGAACCGCGAGATCACGCCCGAAGCCCAAGTTGCATGTTTAACTGACTGAGCTGCACAGGCACCCCTTAACTGCAGTATTTATGGTGTGCTTGCTGTGTGCGGGACACTGTGCAGAGTACTCTATGTGCATTGTCGTGTTAGGTGCTCATATACCCCGTGAGGGAGTCACGCGTGCTGTGATACTTTACAACCAGGACACTGAGGCGGAAAGCAGTCAAGCATCAAGTCCAAGGCCAACCATCTGCTGGGTGGGGGAGCTGAGAGTCCGGCTAGACCTCTGACTCAAGAGCACATTTCCATCCTCACGTTGATTCAGTGCTGCCTTCTTCCAAACGGTTATTTCAGGAGGCTAGACTACCTCTAATCCAGTCTTCAAAATTTCTAGAATTTCTCTTTTATAGCTATTTTCAGGGTGTGTGGCAGAATTTTTGACTCTTCGAAGGGATGGCAAATCATCACCCTTGAATATGCCCGTAGTTAACAGTTACTGTCTGGCAGGCCCTTTAACCCTCATCACAACACTGCAAGTTAAGAGCTAGTATTATCATGCCCAATTCACGTTTGAGAAAAATGAGGCCCAGGGAGCCCACGTCGCTGGCCTGCTTTTCCACCCGGGCCTGCATGGTCTGCAGAGGGCCACGGGGTGAGAGCGGGTCTTGCTCGTTGGAGGAGGAGGTGTGAGGGCCTGATGCCACCCCCCTCCCACTCACCCATCACCACCAACCCCCCCACCCGCCCCCCGACACTGGCTGCCGGCGAGATCCTTGAAGCTCTGGTCTGTTACCCTCCACTGCCTCTCAGGACCACTGGAGTTTTAGAAAGAGCCAGAAAGAATCTGGAGCTGGGTTTTACGAGTAGGGTCAGTGAGCTCTCTGGATGTAGACGGTACCATTTTGAATCAAGGTCAAGACTATTCTTCTCACCTGGCTTTGGCGCATGCCCTGCTGGCCCTGCACCACCCCCCTCCACTGTCTATGCTCCGTCCCCCCAAACGTGGAGCATTTTCTTCACCTCAGGAGCTTGCTTTCCCTCACACCACACGGGCTCCTTCTCTTCTGGGCCTCTAAATATTGGGGTCTCTAGCGGATCCTTCACCTCACCTCCTTTCAGATCTCCACGGGGTATCTTGGTGACTGCAGCTCCTCGTGGCTTCAGATTCTGTCTCTATGGCACCACTGCCCAGTTTTGCACCCCTAGATCCAGCCGCTCCCCTGAGCTCCACCCAAAGTGTCTGATTCCTCAGCTGGAAGTGCACAGAAGGCTCTAAGTTAATACATCCAAGAGATGACTTTTGGTTACTGCCCCCCAAAACCCCCCTGCTAATCAGCCCCTCTGTCAATCAGCTTAATAAAGGGTATCTGTGGTCACTTGCACCTCAAGAGAGAGCCCCGTGTCTCTATATCCGGTTCGCGGCAAGCCTAAATAGCCACCTGTCCTGCTTCGGAGTCTCTCTAACCCAGTCCTCTGTAGCAGCCCACTCCCCCCATCCAGGCAGCCAGCGTCGTCTCTTGTCCGGCCCACTGCAGAGTGACCCGGCTGCTGTCCCAAGTTGTCCCTCTGAGCCCTTAAGGCAGATCCCCACCCAGCGGCCACAATCCTCTTTTAAAAACGAAATCAGAAGCTGCTACTCTCCCGTTCAGAACCACCCAGTACATTCCTTCCTGCCTCCTCAAGACCCCCTCCCTGATGCCATCCTGCCCCTGGGCCTTTGTGCGGACTCCCTCCTTGGCCTGACCAGTCCTTCCCCTGGTCTCACTTAATCCGTCTCTCATTCAGGGCCCTGTTCAAGCATCACCACCTCTGAGAGGCTTTCTCTGACTAAAAACCCCCCACCTTCTGCTCATCTACTCTCTAGCCCATTCTCTATTCTACTTCACATCATTTATCATTACCTGACATGTTATTACATTTGAATATATGCATATAATGTATGCTGGCTTATTGCCTGCATACCTCTCCCACCAAATTTCTAAGCTCTGAAGGTAGGGATCTAGTCTTAGTGTTCTACTCTCAGGATCTGGGAGAGTTCTGAGCATATATGGGTACTCAGTATAACTTGCAAATAAATCAGTGATGTCTTTGAACTCCCTCCAGTGCCATACTCCCTCCAGCACAGATCCTTTGCCCATGACATTTCCTCAGCCTGAATCCCTCTCTACAGCCCCCAACCCTTTATATTCTGATGCCTCCTATCCCCCTAAAGATCTCAACTCACTTCATTTCAATTCATTTATGCAATCTGTCAATCAGTCACTCAGTCAACAAACAGTTGTTGGTGTAGGCACTCTTCTTGACGCAGGGGATAGAGCATGAACAGAATAGACTATGCTACTGCCCTCATGGAGCTCACAATTTAAGGGGGGCAAGCGTGCATGTGTGAATGTATATGAGTGAGTATGTGTGAGTGTGTATATGTGTGCGTGTGTGTATAATCACATGTTAGATCATAGTAAACACAGCGCAGCCAGCTGATCCATGGTGGAGATTAAGAGCAGTGATAGTTGAGGGGCACCTGCATGGCCCAGTCAGTTAAACATCCAACTTTGGCTCCGGTTCATGGGTTTGAGTCCCATGTCAGGCTCCACGCTAACAGTGCAGAGCCTGCTTGGGATTCTCTCTCCCTCCCTCCTTCCCTCCCCCTCCCCAACTCCTGCTTTCTCTCTCTCTCAAAATAAATAAATAAGCTTTAAATTTTTTTTTAAAAAAATAGCAGCGATAGTTGAGATAGGGTGGTCAAGAAGACCTCTCTGGGGAGGTGACATTTGAGTATTTGAGTAGGACAAGTGAAGCCATATGGGATCTAGAAAGCCCTCCCCAAGCCACTCAGACGCCCCAACCAGCTCACACGCCCCCCCTTACAAGTTCCCTGTGACACCACGGGCCTCCTCCCAGGATCCTTACCACAATTCTGATCCATGGTACTGCTGTAATCCTTTGATTAAGGTCTGTCTCTCCCACCAAACTGAAAGCTCCGTGAGAGACTGTTTATGTTCTGTCCCCAGACATAGGGTGGGACATAGTACATGCTCAACATTCTTTGTCAAATGACAAACAAATGGATAAATGAACACAGGAATTCCCCCAAGAGAATGACCGGCAGGCTTTGACATCCTCCATGGCCTGGGAGGTCAACCAAAATGGCTTCATACATTTATTTACACCCTGTGTCTGCCCAAACCCTCCCCTCACCACCACCATGCTCCTCCTGCCCCTTTCAAGGAGAGCTGCCCTGACCCAGGGTGTTGATGAGGAACAGGGGGGTCTAGGGCACCCTGTGTTTGATTGGGGGGGTGGGTGCCTACCACAGCTGGAAACAGATACCACCTGAGAACGCATGTGAACTGCACAGGGACCGTGGGCAAGATCTACCACAGAAGTCAGATCTGGGGCCTGAGATCCTCTCTTCCCGAAGCTATGGGAAGTTTGGATTGGTTTAATCCCACAGCCTTTCAGGGGCCATTCTCCAGGCTCACCACCACCACCCTCCCCCACCGCCCCCATAACTGTATTGCATCATCTGAGGCTTCTGCTCTCTACGCTTCGGCTCAAGAACAAGATAACACTCAATTCTTTACCCCCATCTGATCAATTCTTCTTGACATCTATCAATGTAGCCTTCCATGGATGCTCAGTAAAAACCTTGCCCTTCAGTCAAGGGCATCCCCTTGCTGGCCACTGCCATGTCTGTGACCTGTCCTTTTGCATGAAATGACAGCCTTTAGCAATCTTCTGCCAGAGACTAAAGCTGTCTTTCAAGAGAACCTCTCCTGTGAAGTTCTCCCTGACACCTTGAGCTAAATGGGCTTCTGCTTTTGCAGAGCTATTCTTATGGGTGGGCAGAGGTGCTCCATGAAGCAGTAAGTGCTCAGCACCATTTTATCCATGTTTGTCCTAACTTCCCCCGTTGAGTTGCCGATTACCAAAGGAGAGAAAGTGTGTCTTATACTCTTTTGCTCGATATACAGCTTAATAAGGACTTGATAGATTCATCCAGCCTTGAAGGACTAGAATACGCTGTGGTTCCATGTGTGGTGGACTGAACGATGGCCTCCCCATGATGGCTGCATCCTAACCCCCAGAAACTGTGAATGTTACCTTATATGGCAAAAGGGACTTTGTAGATTTGATTCAGTTAAGGTTTTTGAGACGGGGAGACGATCCTGGGTCATCCAAGTGGGACTGATGTAATCACAAAGGTCCTTAAGAGGGACAAGCAAGAGATCAGAGTGAGTAACTGGAGATGTGAAGACAGAAGCAGAAGGTGCAGGTGATGTCAAGCAGGGCCCACAAGTCAGGGTATGTGGGCATCCTCTGGAAGCTGGAAAGGCAAGGGGACGGATGATCCCCTCAAAGCCTCCAGAAGGAATCAGCTCTGCTCACACCTTGATTTATCCCAGTCGGCCTGATTATAGTTCTCCAGACTCTAAGAGAATAAAGCCCCTGCATTTGTGGTCATTGTTACAACAGCAGGAGGAAATGAATTCACCATGAAAGGGCCATCCGTGATGACACAAATGTGCCTCCTGTTAGAACCACCTGGAAGCCATGTTCTCTGTAGCAGAGGTACCCTTCAGAGTTGGGTATATACCATTCAAACTAAACTCCCATGTATCTTCCTGCATGAAGAAGACATTTTGTGGTGGGAGCTAGACAACAAAGCCTGAAGTATAAGTCCATTGTCAGGAGCTCACATCCTCTTTTTTGGATAGAGGTCTAGAGATAGGTAGATTTCCATAAATCAAAACTGAGACAATCCTGGGAAAGCTGTAGCCACTACCATTGTTTCTCAAGGAGCAGCTGATCGAATAACTGCTCATTTCGTGGGGGAAAAGAATCAATCACCTCAGCTGATTTTACTGAATTGACTTTTATTGCCATGAATTTTATTTCTCTTAAGACCTCAGTAGACACTATCTCAGGATTGCCTAGACAAAGCCCAGATCCTGCAGTTTATCACCAATTTCAAACACCTAAAATCATCCCAAAGACCCGCCAGCCTTCTGTTTCTGAATCATGGAATTTTTCAGGCAGTCTGTGTATAGTCTCATTAAAGACAAAAATATACAAAATGGGAAGCAAAAGAGGAAAGGATGGCTTCGTGTCCCATAAGCAATAAATGCTAAAAGAAAAAAAAAATCAAGACTCCAAACATCCTTTCTGTCCTGTTTATTTTTTTTCTTATCTGTAAAAGCAAAATGTACACAAAGTCTTCACCACATAATGTCAGGGTCGAATCTATGACAAACTGTAGTTTGATAAGAGGCAGGGTAAAGAGACCTTCATTCTGAACTTATCCTTAGCAGTGAACTTTTATTTGTGGGGCTTCAAAACAAGGCCACATTTGGGGAAAAGGAAGATACGTGGCAATATTAACTTGGTGTGCTTTAATGCAGTTTATAAAACAAATCTCCCAAACATTTATTTTTCAGCCAAGCTTCTGGCTAGAGTGGGCTTGGGATAAGCAACAAAATGAAAGAGATCTCCCAAACATTGACCTTGGCACTCAAAAAGAAAATAATAATAAAGACAAGTATTAAAACGTTTCCAGTATATTTTCATCCGAAATGTGTTGATATAAAATGTCTAAGAATGCCACATAATTTTTAGTTTTTTTTTTTCATAGGAGTTTTAAATACTTAGATTCAGATAGTCAAGTTCACATAAATAAAACATTCTTTATAAAAAACTGAACAATACAACCATCATTACATGGGCCTGGCAGAAAGAAAGCTCTATTCAGTTCTCAGAGTGACCTTAGCCTAGAGCGTCTTGGGCTTAATTTAGATTATTGGTTTGTCCTAGTCTGTCTCCCTCCTTTACCCCCAAGAGCACTCTGGCATTTCATGAGCATGTACCAACTGGACGATTTCTTTCTTTGTAAGAAAACACCAGAAGAAGTAATAGGAATGAACAGAATGCAATGTGTTCTCTAGACCAGTGGTTCTCAAACCCGAGCAGGAAAAAGTATGTGAGAAGTGCAAAGAATATATTTAAGATGTAATTCTAATTCAGATAGTTACGAAAATCACAAATCCTTTCTAGTCCAAAAGAACTCAGGGATGCTGATTTTCCTCTTAAGTGGGGAGGGGAGAGGCACAGCCGGCCATAAGCTGGTCATATGGGCGTCTATCAGGATATTCTGGACGATAATTAGAAGAAAGCCCACTACCTGTGGGAAGTAGAGCTGGGTTTCAGGGCTGGAGAGATAGTGTGGTCCCAAGGCAGGGCCCTGGCACACTCTTTCCCAATGCCAGGGCACTGGCCCCATCTTCCGTGTAATCCAGCAGATGTTTCTAGAAATGTCTAGAACCGTGAAAGTGTTAGTGCAGAAGGAGGTGCTTCCGGGACCGTGTTCTGCACAAAGGAAGGCAACCTCTGTGATCAGGGTATTCCTGAGCCCCGCAGAGACAGGAGCCGCCTTTCTGAAAACTTTGGCCAGAGATCCAGGGGTGGGCTCATTTCCTGTCCTGAGCACAGTGTTAGAAGCCACACGGACAGATGCACAGAGAACTGAAACAGGCCAGGGGAGACCAGGGAGTGAGCCTGGATACTCCCACTCCCTGCTGGGAGACCCGCCGAGCTGTAACTACCTGCCAACCTGCCATGCCGGGAAAGCCCGGCTCCAGAGTCTCCTAAGGCAGGTTCTCTGGGAGACCGCGCGTGTGTTTGGCACTAATCGGGCACCGGCGGGCAGTGCTGATGGGCTCGTGGGCTTGACTTTGTTCCGACTTCCATTTTTGATTCTGCCAAACACCTGTGCTGCCCTGAAAGTAGCCACCTTCTCAGGGACCCAGCCTGAGTCAAGCTGAATGGCCTGAAGGGCCTCAGGGCACTGTCCGCTCCCACAGCTTCTCTCGAAGCAGCCACTGCCCTTTGGGGTTCTCTGTCTCGTGGTAGTCCTCCCCCGGAGACACCAGGGACTCCAGGCCAAAGAGCTCCGCATCCCATTCCGTGTCTTCTCCTGAGAAGTTGAGGAGGATCTGTCTGGGGCTCCCCAGGCTGGAAGGGAGGAATGAGGCAGAGGGTTTAAGTCTGGCTTGGCCGGCTGCACAGAGAAGGCATGCTCTGATCCACTATTCCAACGGAGACCATCAGATGCCCCCCAGGGCTGGGCCTTGTGGTGGACAAAGCGGTATCATCATGGGGGCTGGACCCCAGACTGGCCTTGAAGGGGAAGGACGGATGATTGGACGATGAGGACTAGACCCTGGTTTCAGTACGTCCATTACATAGTCCATTGTTATGGGCGGAAAGTGCTATTTAGAAAAGCTCTGAATCCATCAGAGTTGAATGGCTCTTGTACAAACCCGAACCCGGATAGACCCCCTTCTGCTGTGAAAGGTGCGGTCCCCGCAGCATGGGCGGCAGTGGCCAGAGCAAAAGAGCACTGACTGCTCCAAATGAGTAGGTCACAGGAATTTGGAGGCTAAACATGGGAACTCGTCTCGGGAGAGTTGGATCTGGAGGGAAAGAGGCCGAGAGATGGTGGCGAAGCGGCCAGGGGGAGCCCGGCCAGCAAGAAGTTCTCCAGCTAAGTCAGGTCAACGCCTTTCCAAGGCAGGGGCATCTGGTTAGTCTGGTGTTGGTTCCCTCTTGGCGCTTTGCCCTCCTCAACCCCAAACTCTCATAAAAAATTCGTAGCCCACAGGGTGTCCGTGGCCCTGGGGGGCAACAGTGAAAGAGGGTGGCACAAAGCATGTGGGCCAGGTAGGCCAGAGGCAAGGCCGGCAGATCCAGAGCTGAAGTCACAGGGAGGAGACAGCAGTGAACCAGGCTGGAGTTTACGTATAGACTGGGGGAAAACATCTTTTAATACTCTTAACGTTTATTTATTTTTGAGTGAGAGAGAGCGCACGAGTGGAGGAAGGGTAGAGAGAGAAGGGGACAGAGAACACGAAGCGGGCTCTATGCTGACAACACAATGCGGGGCTCGAACTCACGAACCGTGAGATCATGACCCGAGCTGAAGTTGAACGCTCAACCGACTGAGCCACCCAGGCAGCCCTAGCAGGGAAAAAAAAAGATCTTTAGCCAAGATCTCCTTCCCCCAAAATCTGTAAGAATAATTTTTGGTATATAGGACGGGGACTCAAGGCACCTGAAGAACCACCCCAGGAGTCTGGAGGACACGAAAACATCTTAGTTATACCATTTGGTCCAAGCACTTACTCTTTTTTGCAGGCTTTGGGCTTAAATTTCAAGGTGTTGAATGCCCCTTCCACAGCCTTGGGCAAGTAAATGGGGTGCCTCTCGAGCCTCCTCTGAGTGCCGAAGGTCCTGCGCTCCACGCTCCTTCGAAACTGGCTATCTGTCACGTGCACAGTGTGCCCAGCAATGTCCTCAGAGTGCCGTCGTGGTGCCCGCAGGATCCAGTTGGAATGCAAGCTGTGCTCCCGGGAGCTGGTGGCCACTGGAAGAGACAAGCAGGGGCCCGGGAAGGAGCAAGAGAGGGTGAACCAGGCTGAGAAGCCACAACAAACGCTTATATTACAACAGCAGATTCTTAGAAAGGCTGGGAAAGGCAAGTGAGAGGGGGATGATCTGACCCTGTAATGATAGGGTAGGGATATGGTGGGATATTTATGTGTCCATTAAAAATAAAGACATAGATGTATGTTTACTGACATGGAAAGACAACCCCTGATGTATTATAAATGGTTAAGTGAAAAGAACAGATGACAAAATAGCAGAGGTCCTATTGTTTTTAATTAAGTGAGCGTGTGTGTATATGCGTGTGTGTATGTTTAAAACCTTTTGGAAAGGAAAGACATAGACCAAAGTTTAACAGTGGTTATTATCTCTGGGTGGTAGTATTGCAGACCATATTCTTTCCTTTCTTTGTATTTTGGTGTATCATTTGATTCATTAGATTAACAATGAACGTATAGGGCTATTGTTATGAGAGAAAACCATAATGTCCTTTTCATTCAAAAATCGTGGAAGGTAACACTCGCATCCTCAGTGGATTTTGCTGTTCTTTCGCCAGTGTCCTGGGTTTCCAGGTCCAACTCCCAAGAGGAGGGCTGGCCTCCGTCAGGGACCGAGGGGCTGCAGTCCAGGAGGAAGGTGGGCAGATTAGCCTGCAGGGCACAGTGAGCCTGCGGGGGAGGTGGGGCTAACCTTCTGTGAAATCCCACCAAACCCAATGAGAACCTGAATCTCACAGATGTAGGTCTTTTGAGCCCAGAGCATTGGCAAACCACAAGAATCCAGTCTTCTGAGCATTAGATAAAAAGCTCAAGCATTGCTTAGTATGGGCACCAAAAGCTAGCACCTCAGTAACGGGGGCCAGGAACCCCTGAAAAAAAATTGCCATCACTTACACCAGGGAGGGCAAGTCAAAGATTAAAGAAGCTGACAGTCAGGGCGCCTGGGTGGCTCAGTCGATTAAGCGTCTGACTCTTGGTTCCAGCTCAGGTCATGATCTCGCGGTTCGTGAGCTGGAGCCCTGCATCAGGCTCCGCACCATCAGTGCAGGTTCTCTCTCCCTCTCTCTCTGCCCCTCCTCTGCATGTGCTATCTCTCAAAATACAATAAACTTAAAAAGAAACGGACCGTTAAGTAATGGAATTTAAAAGCAGGCTGAACTCACGAATGTGATTGAATCGTTTGCTTTCCACCAGGAGACAGCCAGTGAGTGACAGACGTTGGCAAGGACGGCCCTCACTTCACTCTCTCTCCAAAGACCCAGGCTGGCCTAGGCAGGCTCCCTGGCCCTGTCCTGCCCTGCGCGTCCTCACAGAGTGCTGACCCCGAGGGCGTCAGAGGGGGTGCTGGGTGAAGCGGGGACAAACCAGATGAAGGATCAGTCAGCCCAGTGTGGACACTGCCAAACTCGCTCAGGCAGAGTCGACAGTTTTTTAAACAGTTTCTCCGTTTCTTTTTCTTCTCTTAAAACAAAAACTGTAGTGAAATACACATAACATAAAATTTGCCATCTGAGCCGTCTTTGGGCGTGCAGTGCAGTGACGTGGAATATACTCATTTTTGAGGGACAGCTGCCCAGTCCTTCTTCGCCTTACAACGCCAAAACTCTGTCTTTACACCCATATAACACCACCTCCCCCTCCAATCCCTTTCCTTTAAAGATTTTACTTTTTATGTTTAAAAAAAATTTTTTTTAATGTTTATTCACTTTTGAGAGAGAGGGAGACAGAGTGCTGGTGGGGGAGGGGCAGAGAGAGAGGGAGACAACGGAATCCGAAGCGGGCTCCAGGCCCTGAGCTGTCGGCACAGAGCCCGACGCGGGGCTCGAACCCACAAACCGCGAGATCATGACCTGAGCCGAAGTCGGGCACTTAACTGCCTGAGCCACCCAGGTGCCCCTCTAATCCCTTTCTTGACTCATTTGTCGCAGTTGGGGCCAGTGGACTGCCGGAAGGGGTTTTTGTCCAAATATGGCTGCGAGTGTTGTAGGGGTAGGCTGGGTGCTGGCCTCTGGCACAACTAAAGCAAAGGGCCCCGAGGAGAAGAGCGAGCCCCAGGCTGGGCTACAGAGTGCAGGTGTGAGTTTCCCTCTAGGGGGAGGTGAGATTCCTGGTAGCTCATCTTCTAGCCCACTCCAGAGCCCCCCCCCCGCCGTCACACACCCCCAGTCCATCCTCCCCCCCTCACCACCCCCCCACCCCCGGCCAGCACTCACCGTCAAAGTCCACATCCTCATTGGGAGGGTCCGCCTCGGCAGCCCGCGGCCGCTTCTCTGTATCCAGCTCCGCAATGATGGAATCAAAGAAGGCCATGGCCTCTGCCACATCCGCGCTGAACTGGGAGTATTTCTTTGCGGTTGCTTTCTGCTAGAGGTGAAGGGCAGGAGAGAGAAAGTAGCCTGAGCCAGCCTCTGAGCACCCACACGCAAGCAAGCCACGACCGCCGAAAAGAATTCCGTGCTGCTGAAACTAAATGTATGTGAAGTTATGAAGTTGCAGAACTTAAAAGGTAAATTTGAGTAAGTGTGCTGTGAAGGGGAAGGTGGATTTCCCTGCTCCACAATTGCCGTAGGTCAGTGGATGTCCAGTTACCTCAAAGAGAGACAAATAAGAAGATCTACCTCTTTCTTGCTCAGGGACTGTTACTGACCTGGAGGCAAAATACTTAGTCTTCCTTTGGCCTTTTCCCCTGCTGATAAACAGGGGATCGTGCAGCTCCTTCGGAAGGCGATGAGACGTTCGCGGTAGGAAAGAAAGGGCGAGATGTACTGGAAATGCTCTAAAAGAGTTGTCAGTACCTAAAGTGGCCAAATTTGGACTCAAGTCATGGAATAAATTGAAGAGAAATTAGCATGATTGTTTGGAAAGTATATGGAATAGAGGTGCCTGGGTGGCTCAGTCGGTTAAGCCTCCAACTTCAGCTCAGGTCATGATCTCACAGCTCCTGAGTTTGAGCCCTGCATGGGAGTCTTGTGCTGACAGCTCAGAGCCTGGAGCCTGCTTCAGATTCTGTCTGTCTGTCTGTCTGTCTGTCTCTCTCTCTCTCTCTGCCCCTCCCCTACTTACGCTCTCCCTCTCTTTAAAAAATAAACAGTAAAAAAAAGTGTAAGACATAATAAAATACAGAGTTTAAAAGAAGTCTACTGAGGGGCACCTGGATGGCTCAGTCAGTTAAGTGTCTGACTTTGGTTCAGGTCATGATCTCGTGGTTCGTGGGTTCACGCCCTGTATCGGGTTCTGTGACGACAGCTCAGAGCCTGGAACCTGCTTCAGATTCTGTGTCTCCCTCTCTCTCTGCCTCTCCCCCACTTGTGTTATGTCTATCTCTGTCTCTCTGTCTCTCTCTCTCTCTCCTAAAAATAAATAAAATGTAAAAAAAATGTTTTAAAAAAAGAAAAGAAGTCTACTGAATGTCTAACTGGGTTCCAGGCTCTGTCCCGATTTGTTCTTCTTCATGATCTGGTTCATCACCATCATCTTCACAACCTCCAAGGACCAACATGGAAATTCAAGCACCATGGCGGACCTCCATGGAGAACTCACAATGAAAGGCACAGAATCAGCATGTGAACTTATGAGCTGTCTGAGGAATTTAGGAAATAAGAAAACTCAGAGAGGGGGACAAAAGGGACAATATGTGTTAACCCGAGCTGTTTTCACCATGTGTAGAGTTATTTTAGGTGAACATTTTTATTTATTTTTGTTTTATTTGAGTATAGTCGACACACAATGTTACATTAGTTTCAGGTGTACAACATAGTGATTTGACAAGTTTATACATTATGTTATGCTCACACAAGTGTACCTACAATCTGTCCCCCCTACATCACTATTACACTATTATCATTGACTGTGTTCCTGTGCTGTGCCTTTTATTGCCATGACTTACTCATTCCAGAACTGGAGGCCTGTGTCCCCCACTCTCTTTCATCCGTTTTGCCCACCAGCCCCATCCTTTTCCTCTGCCAACCTTCAGGTTTTTTCTCTGTATTTCTAGGTCTCAGTCTGCTTTTTGTTTGTTCATTTGTTTTCTTTTTTTTTTTTAATTCTACATATTAGTGGAATCGTATAGTATTTGTCTCTTTCAGTCTGACTTATTCACTTAGCATAATACCCTCTCGGTCCATCCATGTTGTCTCAAGTGACACAATCTCATCTTTTTATGGCCATGTAATATTCCAGTGTGTGTGTGTGTGTGCGTGTGTGTGTGCATGCACGTGAGCGTGTGCACACACATACCACAGCTTCCTTATCCATTCATCTATTGATGGATACTTGGATTGCTTCCATAATTTGGCTATTGTAAATAACGCTGGAATAAACACCAGGGTGCATATATCTTCTCAAATTAGTGTTTTCATTTTCTTTGGATAAATACCCAGTGGTGAAATTGTTGGGCCGTATAGTACTTTTTAATTTTTTGAGGAACCTCCATACTGTTTTCCATATTGGCTATTCTAATTTACCTTTCTACCAGCAGGGTCCAAGAGTTTCTTTTTCTTTACATCGTGGCCAACCCTTGTTGTTTCTTGTCCTTTTGATTCTAGCCATTCTGACAAGTGTAAGGTGGTATCTCATTGTAGTTTTGATTTGCATTTCCCTGATGATGAGTGATGCTGGACATCTTTTCATGTGTCTGTTGGCCATCTGTATATCTTCTTTGGTAAAATGTCTATTTGTGTCCTCTGCCCATTTTTTAATTGGATTGTTTGGGTTTGTTTTTTTTTGTTTTGTTTTTTTTTGTTTTTTTTTTTTTTTTGGTATTGAGTTGTATAATTTCTTTGTACATTTTGGATATTAACAATTTATTAGACATATCACTTGCAAATATCTTCTCCCATTCAGTAGGTTGTCTTTTTGTGTTGTTGATGGTTTCCTTTGCTGTGCAAAGGTTTTTTCTTTCTTTTTTTAAATGTTTATTTATGTTGAGGGTGAGAGAGAGAGAGAGAGCAGGAACAGGCAGGGGAGGGGCAGAGAGAGAGGGAGACACAGAATCCCAAGCAGGCTCCAGGCTCCAAGCTGTTAGCACAGAGCCCAATGCGGGGCTTGAACCCACGAACCCTGACATCGTGATCTGAGCCAAAGTTGGATGCTTAACCCTTGAGCCATCCAGGTACCCCCAGACTAGTCTTTCTTTAAATTCATGACTGCAAAAAGTTTTTATCTTAAAGTTGATTTTTGCTTTTGTTTCCATTGCCTTAGAACATATATCTAGAAAAATGTTGTTACAGCCAATGTCAGAGAAATTGCTATCTGTGCTCTCTTCTAGGGTTTTTATGCTTTCAGGTCTCACATTTCAGTCTTTAATCCATTTTGAGCTCATTTTTGTGTACAGTGTTAGAAAGTGGTCCAGTTTTGTCCTTTTCATGTCGCTGTCCAGTTTTCCCACCATCATTTATTGAAGAGACTGTCTTTTCTCCATTGTGTGGTCTTGCCTCCTTCATCATAGATTAATTGACCATATGACCATGGGTTTATTTTTGGAGTCTCTATTCTGTGCCATTGATATATGCATCTGTTATTGTGCTATACGTGGGCATTTTTAAAGAGGGGATGGTATTAAAAGTGAATAGGATTAAATTACAGACTAGAATGTTGGGAAATAAAATAATGACACCTGTATGTACAAATACATGTTGGTAAAATGTATGCATTTTGTAGTACTAGAAAACATTTTTAAATAGAAGGAGTTTTTCCTTTTATATTTGTAAGGTGCTTTCTTTGGGAAAATTTTGAAGAAGCACAACATAGACCTGAATCTTCTCTGTTAAAAGTGGACAACTATCCACATGTCCTTATTCCTCCCCCTTCAACAAGCCCACTGAAGTGAAAGAAGGGAGAGTGGGAAGAAGAAACCCCTAATGACAAAGAGAAGAAGAGAGGGCCATCGGGGAAAGAGAGATTTTTAAAAGCTTCTGGCAGTTGCCAAGCAACTGAAGGGGGGAGCTGATGTAAAAGAGCAAAGGGACCAGCCCTCCAGAACATCATGGGTCAGGCAAGCACCTAAAAAGGGTACAATTTGACCCTTGGGAATGGGAAATGCACCAGACTTGGCAACACCAGGTTCACCAAGGCTTGGGGGTGGAGCGCAGGACTAAAACTTGAAGGGCTGGTTGGCAGTCTGTATGAGCCCAGCAGGCCACATCACTGTGCACCCTTCCTGCAGGCCGGTGACAGGAGGGCTCATCTCTGATGGCAAGTCAGTATTCTTGTCCTGTCTGTGTTTCTTCTTACTGGTCTCTCGGCCTTGAATATTTCACCGAGCTGGTTCCTATTCATCGATCAGGACTGGCCGGGTCAGCTCATTCTCCAGGTAGACCGCCCCTCTCCTGGACGGTTCTCTCCTCTAGGCTCTATGGTCCTCATCCCGAACCTAATTCTTCTACAACACATATCATTTTAGAGATTTTTTTTGTGAACTGAAAGAGTGAGAAACGATGAATGGAGAAAGCCACACAATCTGAACCAAACCCCAAAAGGAAGGATAAATAGTATTTAATAGGAGTGCAAGGTCTGTAGGTCTTGGTATCTCAGAACCCACGGAGAGGGCGCCTCTGAATCTCTGGCAGCAACTTCCATCAGTGTTTGGCTTAATGCAAGTGTCTCAGCCTTACATGTGAACATTGCATTCTTTTTTCATGGGGGGTCACCCTGCAATATGATCTAAACTCTTCATTCCGCAGTGTCTCCAGGAAGTAGACTTTGGCCAGCAGCTCAGAGCCACCTGGATCAGCTGCTTTCATTTACTAAAGAGTTTAGAAAAGAGTCCGCTTTGGTGTCTTAACTAACACAGGCTCAGCAACCAATGAGATCACCACCATTAGTTATGTTGATATGTGTCCTTGACTGTGGCCTCTTTGACATCCCCAGAATCTTGTCACGTATTGTCCTTCGAGGATCACATTTACAAATTAAGAAAGAAATCACTACCACCTTAGCCTCTGTGCTTTCTGTCCATCAAAACTAGTGGACGGGGGCCCTTTTACCTCCACACGTGTGGTTCATTCCCAATGTTCAACTCTATTGCCTGGTTCCAAAGCCTCAAGCTTTAGGATTTGAGACTGAGGTCTCCTTCCCATGCCTTGCCCTTTCTGCCAGGCTGAGGAGTGATTGCCTTCCGGGGGCAAATATGCCTAACAAATACGCTCTTCGGCCAGCACTGGAGGGTCTGCTCTTTCAGGTCCCCCTTCTGGGGTCTCTGCCGGGCCATCCAATGCACCGCCGTTATAAAACTTGCTTCTGTTCCAAGAGCTTCTGGATCCTGCAGTGTCCGGAGAATGAGACATTGGTGACATTATCTGTGGCTGACGCGTACAGACCTGTGTGACCAAGTCTCATGCTAAAGGACAGCTTCTCCCACTTGCCCCAACTGCCTTCAGCAGTTACCCCCAAACCCTTCATGGAATAAAGCAGGAGCATAAAATAAATACAAATGAATAAATAATTGATTTCCTTCCTTCCTTCCTTAGCCCTGTCTTCCGTCCCTGCAAGTGAAAGCAGCATCCCTGGAATGGGTCTGAGAGACTGGCCTGGGAGACGGTGATGGTACACCCCTCCCTCACCCCTGTCGGGGTGGTTCCATAACAGATGAGCCCAATTCCAGTTGGACATTGGAATCTCCTGGGTGCTCTTAAAGAATGCCTGTACCTGGCCCTCTCCCAGACCAGTTAGTTCAGACAATCAAGTGATTCTAATACACAGCAGTTGAGACCCACCACTCGATGGCAGTCCCGGCATCAGGGACGGAACAAGAGCACCCATGAATCCCCACCCCATGGTCTTATTTAGGATAGAAATCTTACGTGCCAGTCTTGCACCCTGGCTCTGCAAGAGCCGGCAGGAATGTCTCTGTCAAGACAAGGACACAAGGGACAGGACTCCAAGGGATAGAACACAGGTCATCGAAGAAAGAGGACAGAAGCCCTGGATTTCAGGGCCCAGGTTCATCTGTGTCCTCCGCACACAGAGGGCCAAGTAGAGGAACTCCATCCGCCCTCTGCTCCCGTGCCAGCAGGGAGTATACAACATCCCCCACAGGGGTCTACCCAACATCTACCTTTCCCCCCCAGTCCCCAAACTTGACCTAAAATCACCTCCTGGGGAGGCATTCCCTCTCCTTGTATTCCTGCAACTTTGTTGGCTTCCTGGGTTTAATGTTTGCCATTCACCCTCCGCTACACTTCATGTTGCGTCTATGCCACGTTTCTTGTTTCTCCCTCCATTGTTTCTGAAAATGTAAGCAAATGTGAATTTATACTTGTGTTTACCCACTTTTTTCAAAAAAACAAAAGGTAGCCCACACCATACCTCTGTAAACATCGCTTTCTTCACTCACTGTGTCCTGAGGATGCCTTCCCAGCAGTAGACAGAGACCCTCCTCATCCCTGGTAGACTACCTAGGGCTCCAGTGTGCAGACCCACCATCAAAAGAAACCACGGTCTCCTGTTGTCAGATCCTTGGCTTCTTCGTCATCTTTTGCTGTTCAAGGTAGCGCCATATGCATATGTCATTTTGCATTTTGCCAATAATACCCCAGCTTGGGGTAGGCTTCTGACTGCAAGCACTCAGCTCTCTGTGTCTGTGCCTTCTGGAGAGCATGGTAAGCAGCGAGTGACCTGGCAAGCCAGTTACACAGGATTTGGTCCACAGAGTTCCTGGTGTACCTTGGAAAGCACACTTTTACATGTCTCCAAATGAATGCTGCAGTGAGTTTTCTGAGCACCAAGGCTAAGCTCCAAGTCTGGACTCCCTGGGCCTTTTCGAGTCCTGGTTTAAGCCCAGACCGATTCTGGCTGTTCGTTTTTGCCTTCCCACAGCTTCCATGGGCCTCTACTAGAGGCCTCTAAAGAGGCCTCTTTCCACCTCTACTATCACATTCTCTTGGTCTCTGGCACAAGAGTGGCAACAACTGAGGTGCAGGGTTCAAGCTGCAGACTGATATCGCAGCAAAATCTACTTTACGAGGAGGTAGTTGTACAAAATGGGCCATGAATCGTCAGCACCCCTGGGTGAGATGCAATATAGTTACTGTTCCCTCTCTGAACTTGAAAGGCCAGGTACAAAAGGATTGCTTCGCTCCCAGTCTTGACCTTTTTTCTAGCCCAGAATTTTTTTTTAATGTTTATCTATTTTTGAGAGAGAAAGAGAGACACAGAGTGGGAGCGGGGGAGGGGCAGAGAGAGAGGGAGACACAGAATCCAAAGCAGGCTCCAGGCCCCGAGCTGTCAGCACACAGCCCGACGCGGGGCTCACACCCATGAACGGTGAGATCAGACCTGAGCCAAAGTCAGACACTCAACCGACTGAACCACCCAGGCACCCCTCTAGCCCAGAATTTCTTAACTACCTCTTTGGAACGGTTTCCTATTGCACCTGCTTAGGCCCCAGTTCGCAGGGCTCATGTTCCTTCGCTCTCGACCCCACAGCAGCCCCAGGGAGAAGGAACCCGGTGTGAAAGCATCCGGATTGCATTGCCGACTCCATTCCCATTTGCCTTTCACCTTCCACCTCCAGCGGCCTTGGGGTTATCATTTTCCAAGCCTCCCTGAACCACGGCCCCCTCACACCAGGCCCGGGTCTCAGATTACTTTTCCCAGATAAAGCCCTTGGCATTTTCCCAAACCAAACTCCACGGCAGGTCTCATTTAACTTCTGAGTCCCCCAGTGCAGTTTATGATATTTTTTCTGCATTTCGTATCAGCTGCCACCCTGCCTGGTTTCATCTGCCATCTGGGTACCTGGGTTTCTCCAATTTGTTATTTTTCTTCTGGGACCTCTCAGTTCTCGTCTACAAGAGGTCCGGATTCTACTAATGGAACTTCCAGTTGTAAACAACAATCGTTTGTCAGAGGTTAGAGTCGGGGGACATTCTAAACCCACCCAAAGCCAAGAGGGCCTCCACTAAACATCTACCTTCCTCTCACTTGTTTGCGTGTCCCCCTCACGTCCTCAGGAGGGCCAGCTCCCTTTGGCAGACGGACCTAGGCATAGCCTGTCTATGCACATGTCCCGTCTGGTGTAGATAGTCCACTGCAGCACGTTGGGTTATGTCCTCGGTAGCACACTAGGCCAGTGATCTTTAACCTCGTCTTTGGCAACGCTTTGGCAATTAACACTCACAGGTAAGACTCTCGGGACAGATGCTCTCCACCAGCCGCTGCCCACATGAGATAGGTTGCGGGATATACACAACTCCCACCATTCTGGCTGAAATTCTACCTGTTTCTCTGCCAAGGAACGTCAACACACCAGTGTGGTTCAGACAGTGATGGTGAGGACTGCAGCCTGAGACCCTGGGCTGTGTCCGGGCAGACAGACTGCCTTTTCACCTGTGAATGCTGAGTACCTATTTCAGTGCTTGGCACAGGGTAGTAATTATTCACTGAGTGAACGAATATATGCTGCCACATACGTGCCATTACCTAATGTTTGCATTCTTGAATCAGTTTGCATGTTACTAATGTGTCCTTTAGGATTCAACTGGCAAATTTTAAGAACTCCGTACTCCTTATTTTTGTGGAGTACTGATAATACTCTCTTGAGCATATAATACCTGGGAATACGGATGTCAGTATATCACAATGAAATTTCCAGGATCAAATGGGGCACTAGTCTGGATTGGAGAGATCATTTTTCCTCGGGCCATTCAGCTGGGTGAAATTAAATACAAAACAGTTCAAGTTTATCCACAAGCAACTTAACATTATCAATAATAATAATAATAATAATAATAAGCTTTTGAGACCAAACCCTAAAATCTCTTACACATCTTCTCTGCCTTCTGTAATCCTTGGAATGGATATTTAAGACCAAGTCCAAAGTGATACTTACCTTATCCCTTTTATATTCCACCAACACCTAAGGAAGTGTGTACCCATAATCGAGGCAGGTTGTAAAGAAAGAATGGGTGTTTATGACACATAACTGAAGCTTTGAGAAGCAAAGAAAAAGCAACATGAAAAAAAGGTATAATCATTGAAATGTAATTACATACATACATATACCCACATACATGTTTTCAACAGATAAGCTAAATGGCACACTTGCCTGAGCTGGAGGAAAAAATTGGCAAAGCAGACAAGAGAGCTGAGAAAGTCAGCCCAAAGGGATGAAAAGCAGGAAAAAGTTCGTCACCAAGTCTAGTGTAACTCAACTTTGGCATTACCTACCATAACCACACATTGCAATCGTTTTGGAAGTGTAGCCTCACATCTTCTGCCTTTGACACTGGAGATTGTAGGCTCACGGGCTCATAGGCTTAGTCTTTTTCCTCACTGCTTTTTCATCTTTAGACCACTGTTTCTTTTGCCAATAACTGGTAGCCGCTCACCTTACATGTCATCTAAATGATCATTCCACTTGAACAAAACACGGAGCGAAAAAATTGGCTCACAATTATAAAACAGTTAGACGCCTGATTAAACTGAATAACCTTGACGCATAGTACAAAGCATACACGTGCAGCCAGTGAGCCATTACAATCCAGTGGGAGAAGGGATGGACTTGTCAATAAACGGTGTTGGGCAACTTTGCCATTTGGGGAAAATTCAGGGTGGATTCTCACTTCCCCCTTCATGTCAAAATACATTGCTGATTGACAGAAGAGTTGGGTTTTTAAAAATAGAACTACCGGGGTGCCTGGGTGGCTCAGTCGGTTAAGCATCTGACTCTTGGTTCCGGCTCAGGTCATGATCTCTCGTCTTCGTGGGTTCAAGCCCCGCCTTGGGCTCTGTGCTGACAGCACAGAGCCTGCTTGGGATCCTCTCTCCTTCTCTCTCGGCCCCTCCCCCACTCATGCTGTCTCTGTCTCTCTCAAATAAATGAAATAATCAGAAACACTCAATGAGAGGGAAAGAATCCACAAAATGCAATGTTAACTAAAAGGAGATTATTAAGAAGTATATGGCATAATGAAATTTAGTAAATTCATACATACACATACATTAGGGTTGTCACATTTGGCAAATAAAAATATAGAACAGCAGGGGAGCCTGGGTGGCCCAGTTAGTTAAGTGTTCAACTCTTGGTTGCGGCTCAGTTCAGGATCTCACAGTTTGTGGGCTCCAGCCCCACATCAGGCTCCTCACTGACAGCGTGGAGCCCGCTTGGGATTCTCTCTCTCTCCCTCTTCCTCTCCGCCCCTCTCCCACTCACACTCTTGCTCTCTCTCAAAAAAACAAAAACAAAAGCAAAACAAAACTATAGGACAGCAATTAAATTTCAATTTCACATATAAATAATGAATAATTTTTTAGTATAAATATGTACCAAATATTGCATGGACATAATTATACTAAAAAAAAAAAAAAAAAAAAAAAAAAGCTCCATCACTTATCTTAAATTCAAATTTAAAATAAGCATCCTTTGTTTTAGCAGACAGCCCTAATATACATATGGGCAAATATACAGGAAATAAATGATTGGAAGAAAATCTACCTAAACATTGTATAGTGACTAACTCTAAATAAGATTCCAAGTTGTTTTTATTGTATTCCTTACACTCTTCTGCATTTTATAAATTTCATCTAATGAGCAAATATAATCTTATCATCCAAACATTTTTTTTTTTTAAGTTTGCCCAAAGTGTCCTTTTGATGGTGAACTCTGACCCATTACACACTGGATGTTTTCGTTATTAGGATATGATTCCACATGAATATGTTCAAACTATATTCTACGCCTCTAAAAATAAGAGATACATTTGCACTCGGCGAAAGCAACAGAACAACTACTTTTCTAGATCCGCCACCGAATTTTGTAACAACTTTCTTCTTAAACCTTCTTAAACTACAGTCGGAGTTTCTCGGGTTGTTGCTTTATTGAATGTCCGCTACGTGCTTCGAGCCGTGCAGGAGGTTGGAGATTAAAAGGTAAACAAGACACAGTGGCCCCACTCAGTGAGCTCATGGCCAGTAGCAGAAATAGCCAATGAACAGACAATTACAGTGCTGGGTACTGAGTGCTGAGTGCTGGGGGCTGAGTGCTATGTGTTGAGATGCGGGTCAGACACAAGAGGAGGGGAAATCCACTGTCTTAGATTATGGATGTGAGAAATGGCTTCCTGGGGAAGTGCTTTCTCTGCTGTTGAAAGACAAGAAGGTAGCCAGGTGTACAGGGTGTGGTTGGAGAGGAAAAAAGGAGGAGGAAGTTATTATTTCTGGGCTGAGCAAACAGCACGTGCCTGGAAAATAGATTGGGGAATGTAATTACCCGTCTTGTGGTCTGACTGAGAGGGGCTACAGGAATTATACGCTTTGTTATCAATCATTGTTATACTGTTTGTCATCTTGTGGAGAGCTCTGCCAAGCAAAATAGAATATTCTTTGCAGCTCATATCGAATTAGTAGTGCCTTTCAAATCTGCAAACCAGACTTAGGCCAAGTGATAGAGACTTTCCCAGTAACTGATGCTCACAGAAAACCTGCATATTAATATCACCGTTTGCATAAAGTCTCCCCCACAGATCTGAAAAATAATCCCTAGAGGTGTGAAAACCGATCTAGAACCTGCTTTCTATCCCATATGAAATTATACAGACATATTATACACGGGTGACTTGGAGTCTTTTTAGATGAATTGGATTCAGCTCCTCCTGCCATAGAGGAGAAAAAAATCTTCTATTTGACGTGGTCAAAAGTTGACATGGTCTTATTCGATGAGGCAGGATTGCATGGCCTCAATAGAAAATTGATTCTGAAAACAAACTATTGCCAGAATAAAACTACTTTAAATAAACATCAATCACTTTGGGCAGTCATTCTCTAGAATTCCATTGGCTCTTTTCAAACCATTGTAGCAGACGAATTTCTTTGGCTGGGGTGAGGTAGGGAGGGTGAGGTAGGGTGCAGGGACGGGTGTGCATTTGCAGCCAGTTCGTCGAGGCAGACACATCAGGAATCCAAGCTGCTCAGAACTAAATGATCCACAGGAGAATTAATAACATTTCTTCTGGCCATGGTGGGGGACTGACATTCCTGGCTTCAGAAAATGTCCAGCCCAAATCATCTGGGCAGTGTTCCATGGGGCACTGCAACCTACCCCCAATGGCCTCCTTGGGCCAGCCTAGAGTGTGTGGCCAGCCTCCCTGAGCTCTTCTCTGTGCTCCACCTAGACTGGGATCCAACATGGCCCAGTTCTCATACAGGGAAGGATGCCTGCTGTTTCCCTGTTTATCTGGCCCTAACGGTGTGGGGAGCTGTCCTCAGTGAGGACCCCAAATGCTAACAAGCACTCTGGTCAGAGTTAGCCTACTCTCAAGCTGTCCCTCTTCACCACCCATCAAAACCCAGGCTCCTCCGCTGTCCAAAAGGAAGGCAGTTCTGACACATGCAGCAACATGGATGAAACTTGGAAACATGCTGAACGACAGAAGCCGGGCACAGGAGGACAGATACCGTATGATTCCATTTATACGGGATGTTTAGAGTAGGAGTAGCCAGAGAAACAGGAAGTAGAATAGGGCTTACCAGGAGTGGGAGGAGCAGGAAAATGGAGAGTTATCGTTTCTTGGGTAGAGACTCTCTGTTTGGATGACGGAAAAGTTCTGGGGATAGAGAGTTGCGGGCTACACAACACTGTGAATGTGCTTCATTGCCAGTGAATTCTACACTGAAAACATGGCTAACGTGGTAAAGCTTTCTAAAGTTTATTCTACGAGAAAAGGCTTTTATCTTTTAAAGAAATAAAGAAATAATCGTCAGACCTTGTATAAAAGCATTCTCCTGATTCCTAAATGAAGTCTTTTTAGAGCCTCCCTGACCTCTTAATGGATTCATTTTCTGGTGTACTACTGATATATTTCATAAAGTGTTCTAAGAAATATATTAACTCAGGCTTAATAGTCTTCTGGGTGAATTATTATGGGCTTGTAGAAACAATCATTTGGAGAAATTCATGAAAAACTAGTGTGAAGAACTCTGGTTATTGTCTGACAATTAGCAATTTGAAAGGTGCCCACATCTCTCTTTAAAAGAAATTTACATAAAATCATCCAAAGAGAAACAGTCAATTTCTTAAGAATTCATTAATTGCAATACACTTCGTTACTCATAATCAGGACACTAAAAAGCATTCACTTAAGGTGCCAAGAAGTGCCATGTTGAAAATGGTAAATATTATGTTTATTTTGCCGCCCACACACACAAAAAGCCGAAATGGGTGATGAAATGTTCTAGAATTAGTGGCGATGGGTTGCACAACTCCGAATGTACTAACAACCACTCAGTAGTGCACTTTAAAGGGTGAGTTTCATGGTATGTAAATTAAAGCTATTATTTCAAAAAATAAATCCAAGTTGAGAGAAGTGGTTTTTATGAGGAGTGGAAAGAGAGAAGTCAAATAACCCAGAGCCCCTCCCAGCAGCTGGAAGAAATTTCCTAGAGAACCAGGGGAGGGGAGAAACACAGAGGCAGAGGCCAGTCATGTCCCAGGCAAGACCCCAAAACAGAGTGCGAGGGGAGCAACTCACTTTCAGGGATGCGGATATGAGAGGGAAAAATAGCAAGAAATACAACAGGACACCTTTTTACTTTTTGCAAACCTTCTTCTCTTGTGAGTGCTCCACGTCTTCAGAGGATTTGGACAAAGATCTTTGGGAGGGCGTGGGGTTCACCTACACCTCTGGCATCTGAATTCTCTGCGGGGTCCAAAAGGGACGGGCAGAACTTAGGTACCCAGGTGCCATTCTCTGGACCCTCACTAAGATGCAGCACAGGGCTGTCACAGCGGGGGCTCCGAGGAGTCACCACCAGAAACAGGTGCACTGGTTTAGTGCCTTAGCTTTCCCACAAGAGTGACCACCCATGAGGACAGGGACTTTGACTTGCTCACCTGTATTTACAACAGTTCCTGGCACACACCCTGTTCCTGACAACAATATGTATTGATGGAGAATGGAAGGAAGGAAGGAAGGAAAGAAAGAAAGAGAGAGAGAGAGAGAGAGAGAGAAAGAAAGAAAGAAGAAAGAAAGAAAGAAAGAAAGAAAAAGAAAAGGGAGGAAGGAAGGAAGAAGGAAGGAAGGATGGACACGTCTGTTGATGAGATGTTATGTAAATACGATTGAGGGTATTACAAACCACATCACACATGGTTTTCTCATCAGGTCCCATATGAACAATTTGGGGACTTAAAGCTGGGGAAAATCTCCTTTCCACTAACCAAAGGGTATGATTGTTCCTCTCAGAATTGTTCAGTGAGTCCAGCTCTCTTTTTATTGTAGCGTCCAAGAGGTGCAGAACCAGATCTAAAGCTCATCTGTGGTCGCTGAGTTAGCTGTACGATCTGCATAGTCTTTTGAGTTTTTATGTTGATTTTCTGTTGGTGTTTTAGTCTCTCCCAACTTTTCAGTTTCTGCTGCTACTCTTTCTGCTGGTATGGGGCTCACCTGAGATACTTTGTAGAATGAGTTAGAAAGAATGAAAATCTATTTCTATTGACATGATTTGAGGGCACATCCGTCCCATCGTGAAGTTCCCATTGTAGCTGTGCTCACGCTGTTTCCCCAGCTTTCTTCCTCGTACGAGAGTAGGCACTACAAACTCAGGATTTCAATGCTACAGAGGCCAAGAATAAAAATGGACTCAGAAGTAGCCATGTGTAGGGAAGGTGAAGGGAGATGGAGGGGAATTTGACTCATGGATTGTGGGGAGGAGAGAACTTGATACGTGCCTTCTGGGCGTGCTTCTGGCCGAGGTTTCTCCTGGACAAGGGAGTACTGAACCATCCAGCTCCCATGAGAGAGCTTTACCCTAGCACAAAATCCAGGCGGAGTAGGACGCGGGTTCCTCTCTGATGACTCCCCTTGACCCAGGCGTGCAGGATACAGAAACCTGCTTACCTCATCCTGAGGTGCACACTCCCCCATCGATGTATATTATACAAGCTCAAAATATGTTTTCTGATTGAGAGGCGCTGAGGCTACATCGACGAGAGTGTGAGCTCAGACACACACACACTGGGTCTAAATCCTGGCTCTCTCTTCATCAGGTGCACGACCTCACATAAATCGCTTACTGGCTCTGAGCCCATTTTCTCACCTGTAGAATGGGCTAATACTCCACATATTGGGTTTAGAGGATGATTAGAAGTCAGGAATAGTTGCAGCTTGTTCCTAATGGTGCCTGGGCTGTGGCAGAGGAGCAGCTGTGGTGGGGGAGGAGGGCGGTGTGGGGAGGAGATCGGCACTACTCGTCTTCACTGGCAGGAACCCCCAAGGTGCCCAGGGCAGGGGGTTGAGTGACTTTACCTTACTGGTTCAGAAACTCTATGTTCCAGGACAGGACCCATTTCAAATAGGCTCTCCTGCCACATGAATTTTGCACTGTGTTGGAAATTCTTCTTTTTTTAATGTTATATTTATTTTTGAGAGAGAGAGAGAGAGAGAGAAAGACCGTGAGTGGGGGTAGAGCAGAGAGGGAGGGAGACACAGAATCCAAAGCAGGGTCCAGGCTCTGAGCTGTCAGCACAGAGCCCAAAGCGGGACTTGAACTCCTGAGCTGTGAGATCATGACCTGAGCCGAAGTTGGACGCTCAACCAACTGAGCCACCCAGGTGCCCCAGGAAGAACATCTATTTTCTTTTTTTTTTTTTTAATGTTTATTTATTTTTGAGAGAGACAGAGACAGAATGTGAGTGGGTTAGGGGCAGAGAGAGAGGGAGTCACAGAATCAGAAGCAGGCTCCAGGCTCTGAGCCATCAGCACAGAGCCCGATGCGGGGCTCAAACTCACAAACCATGAGATCATGACCTGAGCTGAAGCCGGACGCTCAACCAGCTGAGCCACCCAGGTGCCCATGTGTCAGAAATTCTAACACTTGGACATTTACACAGTCAGCCTCAAACTACAGCTCATACCCAAGACTGACACAAAAATCCTCAGATGTGGGGTTTTGTTCTGATTTCAAAATGTTGCAAAATGTGTGTTTTGCTCACTTTTGTAATCATCTATTCTGAGGGAGGAGCAGATTGTCACAGAGCCTGGCCACGACCTCCCCCATGCAGGGACCCAGGAGGGGCTTCCACACCCACCCCAGGCTCGCCTCACTTCTGGCCTGTGCTCACTTCCTCCTCCCATCTATCTACGTGGGTACATCCCGTCCTGTCTCTCTTATCTCCAAGGCGCTGGGACCACAGACCATTTGGCACCCTGCTGCCTCACGCCTTAGAGATTGTTGACATTTCCACAGGCCCTGCTGGAATGCCTTGACTCTGGGGTGTCCGAAACTGTGGGTCTTGACCCTGTAGTAGCCTGTGAAATCAAGTGACTGTGTCATGACCAAAGTCAAAAACAGACAAGAAGACTATGGAAGGTTTTGAAAAAAATCAGAGGACCAAACAGAGAACAGGAATGCGTGCATTTCATGAAATGTTTGTTTTGGTTGTTATTGAGTCAACTGGGTCAATACCTAAACGATATTTCTTGCTGGGAGTTTTAAATGGAACAGCCTAAAAGCCGTTATCTTTCCGGAAAAGAGAGTTGGACAGGGGACCTTAAGTTCTGTGGCCAAGGCCAGGGGCTGGTGTCTGTGGGGAGGGAGAGGAGTCTGCGTGGTGCCGTGATGCCCAGAGAGCACTGCCCGCTCCCTACGTGGGGGCCAGCCCTTCCAGGATCTACGCACGGAAGACCAGACTTAAAGTTTACAAAGCATCCCTAAGTGACCAGGAAGCATTCCTTGTTGCGCCCTGTGGACAGAAAAACGATGAAGAACCCGTGTCCGCTTCCTTAAGCTCCCCAAGGTTGCCGCCGTCCCCCAGAGGAGACGCACATGCTAACCCGCCACAGGAGGGGATAAATGCCAGAACACAGATGTGTTTAGACTAATGGAGGAGAAGAGAAACGGCTAGTTCTATGGAGGGCTGGCCTCTTTTCCTAGGGCTGTCAGAACAAAGTACCACTAGCCGGGCCACTTAGAGCGACAGAAACTTATTGTCTCAGTCCGGACGCCAGAAGTCTGAGGCCACGATCTTGTCAGCGCAAGGCTCTCTTTGAAAGCACTCCCAGGTCCCACCCAGCTTCTGGGGGGCCCTCGGCTTGTGGCAGCCAACTCCAGACCTCGCCTGGGGGTCTCCGTGTGCACATGTGGGTCCCAACTTCCCCTTCTTATAGGGACCCCAGTGGTGTCAGATTAGGGGCCCACCCTAATCCTGCAATCAATCTAACTAACTAATTACATCTGTAACCGGCCTATTTCGAAATAAGTTTACTTTCTGAGGTCCTGGGTGGGGGGGTCAGGATTTCAACACACGATTTTGGGGAGACACAAGTCCACCCACAGCAGGGAGTCAGGGAAGCGAACGGCGTTCGCCCTGAACCCGAGCATCAGCAGGCGTTTTCTACCGACGCAGGAAGGTGATGACATTCCGGAAGAAAGGAGCTCTCTGGGCCCCTGCCCCTGCCACGCACAGAGCCAGGCAGCCACGGGCCACACTTGCTAGCCACGGAGACGGCACCATTATTCCCCCGGCACACCCAGCATATAGCTCTTTCTTGAGGAGCCACAAAGGAGACCACTTGTCTGCAGGTGGCTCAAAAGCCCCCCACACCTTGCATTTCAGAGTTGGTAAACACTGGACCACCTATGTCTGTCACAGGCAGGCCCTTGCTTTTTCCCCACAAGGTATATTCTCGTTTCCATTTGTATGCTGCAGAAACCGAGGCCCGGAGGGGCCAACAGGCCCACAGCCGGTACGTTCAGAACTAACGTTCAGTTTTAGCTGACTGCCTTCAGAGCCGGTTTAAGACTTTTTTTTTTTTTTTTTTTTTTTTTTTTTTCCTGGTTCCACCATGGCAAGAGGTACCTCCTGAGGAAGTCCAGGCTTCGTGTCATTCCCTTGACAGCCGTTCCCGTTCGGCCAGAGCTGGTGGCTCTGCCCCTCAGCCCTTCTTGTATCTTCAGACAGCTGAACTGGAAGAAGAGCGCGTGGACGTAGGGAACGAGGCTTTATGAAGAGAGAACCCCATCCCTTCAGGAAAATGCAGTGCCTGGAGGGAATCTAACCAGGGCCTAGACCCCTCAGGGTATCGAAGCTGGAAGGGAGTCCAGAACACGCTGCAGCCCTTTCTGTCATGGGAGGTGACCCCGAAGGAGGGGTGTCTGGCTCCCAAATCTGCAGCTGGCTGGCCACAGGGTCAGTCCTGGAACGGAAGGCTAGGTACTGGGACACTGACCTACTTTGGGAGTTGAAGTGATTATTTCAACTGCCCACCCTGGGGGCAAAGTACAGACAGTTGAAACCGGTCGGTCGGGGGAGGCCAAGCCCTAGGGATTTGGGAGCAGGCCCATCAGTCATTCAGCGTTAATGAGGCTTGCTCAGCTCACAGGACCCACTGGGGGGAAACCGGACGTGGGAAAGACAGGTCCGCTCTGAGCACCTTAGAGTGCAGTCGTCAGGGAAGCAACTGATGGGAACTTAAAACAGCCTGAAACCTCAGGCATTTGAAAAAAAAAAAAAAAGAAAAAAATTGAGGAACGAAGGAATGAGTCCCCTAATGAATTGGAGGTCCTGTCAGAGCAGGTCACCGAGTCTCGGCTTGCTCTGCCGTGACACGGGAGTTTCTCCCATCTGACCTTCCAGAATTACTAGATGGCTCCAAGAAAGATGATGTGTACAAAGACCACAATAGGTACGAACAAGATAACTGCCAGTTATTTGCACTAATTTCCCGTATGGGGTGTCCGGGCCTGAAGCCTCCAGGGCCCAGCAAGGCAGTCTCCGGCCTGAAGCCTCCAGGGCCCAGCAAGGCAGTCTCCTGGATGTCACGGGCCCTCGAGGCTGTGCCTGAGTCCCCAGCACACCCGGGGCCCAAGGTGGAGGTGGAACAAGTCCCCCAGTTGCTTGGCTCCCATGCAGCCAAACGCCTGGTTATTGGAAACCATCTAGGTCTCATGAAGATGTCACTTTTCCCCGGGGATTTTTGGAGGCCACGCGAGCGCTCTCTCGTCCATAGAGCGGGCGGTAAATGACAGAGGCACGATGCAAACGCGGGACCCCCTGGCACCGAGGCCCAAGCCCTCCCCGCAGGCTGCTCTGTCCATACCGCTAACTGCTCCTCCCCATCGCCTCCTCCCGGAAAAGAATCAGCTTGGGACCAGCCACCCTTCCCCAGGTGGAGGAGGTGGCGGCAAAGCCTCTCAGGATGACTGAGGCACTGCTCCGAATGTGCAGACTCGTTGGGCTGTGTGTGCATGGGGGCGGAGAGACAAGGTTCCGACTCGCGCCCGAGGCTCTTGGATGAATTCTCATCCAGAGTGTACATCTCAACAGCACTTACCTTTCTTTCTTGGGAGGTGGCCTGGCCAGGGGCCTTTTCCGCCCTCTTGGAAGACCCGGAGGAGGTAGAGGAGACGCCCTGGGCGCCGTGCGGCTTCAGGTCCTGGAGGCTGCAGAGGTACTTCTTCCGCAAGGCCAGCAGCTCCTGCAAACAGTCCTGGGTGCGGGAGTACAGCCACGCCCGGTCCCCTTCCTGCTGCAGGTAGTACAGGCTGGTGTCCATGCTGCCGGTGCTTTTGTATTTCTTTAAGGACTCGCTGAACGTCTCCCCGTGGTCCCCCACCACGTACATGGAGCTGCTGAGGGTCAGCCTCACCGCGGGGCTGGCTCGGTCGTAGAAGGCACTCTCGGCCACCTCCGCCTTCCTCTGCGGGCCGGGGTTGAAGAGGGAGTGCAGCTTTCTGAGCATGGTGCTCGATTTCCCTCTGCGGGTGCCTTCCAGCCGCCTGCGCCCTGCCACTCGATCTAGCTGGGGGCAGGGGTGCCAACGCACGGGCCTCCCGCCATCCGCCTTCCAGGAGGCCTCGGGTCTCTGCACTCCCGGAGAGTGTGGGCTCGGTCAGGCGGGCAGCCGGGGCACCTCTCGTGGGGGGGACGTTTACATCCAATGACCAAGATGCCATCAACCACCCGGGGAATACGAGGACGTGCCCTGGGAGTTTAAAAGCAAGGGCCCCGGCTGCCTTCAAGCACCACCGGATGCAAATACCTTCCGCTCTCTTCCATCGAAGGCTCCAGCTGGATGCGGAAAGCGCGGCAAAGCTGCTTCTGCTCAGCTGTTTTCTTTCCTGTTCGTTTTCCACTTCTGGACACGGTCTCACTCCGTTCGATTTGATCTTGGCGCGGACCTTCACATCTCCACCTTGGCCGAGCTGGCTCTGGTCCCGAACGCCTCACATCCAAAATGAAATCCTCCTTTGCAGAAACACCACGAAGCCAAAAATCGTGTGTTGCTTGAGGTAAAAATCCAGTCCCCTGAGAGAGGCCAGGGTGGACGCGGCCAGGGCCGTTGGCAGGAGGCTCTCAGATCTTCGATAAGCTGGGCCCTGAGCAGGCATGCGGGCGTCCTGGAGGCGCCTCGCCCTGCCGTAACGAGACCTCGCCACGGTTACCGGATAGCAGCCCATTGTGGAGACAGGAGGATTCAGATATCGGGACAACTTTCTGCACAAAAGCCTTAGTGAGCCGAGGGTGGCCGTGTGCACGGGGTGTTCAGTCCTTCGGCTTGAACACATTTTCATTTCAATAGACTAGTCATGATCAGACATCAACTGCTTTTCCAAGAGCATCATTTGAATACATTAGAATCTCAGGGATGTCCCCGCTAGGATCTTTCTCCGGCAAATGGCAAACGTCATCATTACGTTCGTTTCTCCAGTCTATTTCTCTCCCTTCTTTACTCAGAGGACTGACGCCTCTAAATCTCTAGCACAGGCATTTGCTGAAGCTGGGACAGCTCTTAGAGGAAGACGATGAGACCCCAGACACCGAATGGGAAGTGTTCCTGGATGTATCAGCACCGTTTATTTTTGCCGGACTTTTGTTCTGTTTGCTGGTTGGTTTGAGAGAGAGAGACAGAAAGCGTCAGGCATTTTGTCAGACACTTGGAGAGGTCTGTGACACAAAAACAAAACTAAAATAATGTGTATATCCTGCTTCAGAGCGATGGCTATGCTTTTTGAAACGCAGCTAGCAAAGGACATCGTAAGTATCTTCGTACTGAGCACGGGTTCCGTGCGTGGCATTCCAGACCCGATGTTGACCCTGTGACCCCATGCCCCTGAACGTGCAGGAGCGCTTAACGTTGTACAGTAGCAGAGGGCATCAGGGCTGATCAAGTGCCTCCACACACATTAATTTATCGAACTGTCATGGCTTCCTTGGGACAGAAGAGTCCTTCCCATTGTCATTATTGGTCCTCAATTCACAGGTGAAGCAAATGAGCCTGAAGCAGTTGGGAGACTTACCTAAGGTCTAAATCGGTGAGTGAGAAACTTGTCCTCAGACCCAACCCTCCTTCTTCAAGCCCCACTGCCCCCTCGGTGCCATGGACTCGTGACGTCACACGCTCTGAGGTCTCTGTCCCGCCCATTTCTCTGGCTCCGCACAAGCACAATATCGAAGCACTGAGGATAGACAAGAACGGACAGAACTTCTTCCTAGAGGAATCCAGGGACTGTGACCTTTCTCAGTCGCTTCTGTGCCAGTGGGCTTACGATGAGATTAATTCGACATAAATTTAGAAAAGGTTTAAATAGACAAAAAATGAAGTGTAGGGGTGACTTGGTGGCTCAGTCAGTTAAGCATCCGACTTCAGCTCAGATCATGATCTCAGGGTTCGTGAGTTCAAGCCCCGCGTCGGGCTCTGTGCTGACATCTTGGGGCCTGGAGCCTGCTTCAGATTTGTGTCTCCCTCTCTCTCTGCCCCTCATCTTCTCATGCTCTGTCTCTCTCTGTCTCTCAAAAATAAATGTTAAAAAAAATTTTTTTTAATGCAGTCTAATCTATATCATATCCAGAACGTCCCAAGAACCTAACCTCTTGAGCCCAAAGGGAATGAAAGTACCTTCTATATTTTTCTCCTCTCTGCTCCTACTTCCTGGCTAGATTCTTCCTAAGGACCAACCTTACAAAAAAAAAAAAAAAATGATGGACAATTCTAGTGACATCACTTGCAGAGCATCTCGTGAATACAAAAGAACAGGACGTTGGCAGTAGGCAGTGCCCAGCTAGCTGACTCTCACCTCCTTACCAAAGCAGCCTCGAAGCCACCCCTCTCTCCAGAGCTCCTGCTCAGGGAGTTGAAGGGAGAGAATACTTTCTCTCCACAAAAATATTTTTTGTCTCTGTTCAAGAAAGTTCATCTCAAGTAGCAACTGCCTTTATACCTCATTTAGATTTTCTCATGGCCTCGCCAGAAGAAATGGGTGTGAAATCACCTTGTGGTCTTAAAAAGTATATTTCTAGGACCCTACAAATGCCCATCAAATCCCAAATCAGGCCAGGTCTGGCTCTTTCCTTGCATCACGGAGAATGCGGGGCAAGCACATAGGTGGGGAGGGCCCTTCGACTGCGTCCTCGCCCCCAGCCCAGCCCCTCCACGTCAGCCCTGCTGTGCACAGGAAAGAGCCAGCTGGTCCTGGAGCTGTGTTCCTCACTCAGCACAGAGCACACCCGTTCTTTGTGTAGATATCAAGAGACTTGAGGCTTGACTAGAGCCCCCAGAGAATTGGCATAAGGTGACTCAGTGTATCCAACCTTGCTTTATTCCAGAATTTCTCAAACTGCAAGGCCAGAATCCCAAGGCGGCAGCAGAATGGTCCTGAGGGACCCAGGGGATTTGTTCCACGGCAGTGCCAATGCCAGGTGGTGGTGGCCACGGGCGGGGGGTGCGGACGAGGGTGTTGGAGCTCCTGTCTGCTCCCACACCAGCCTAGTCCGTGCCTCCATGCTCGCGGCCCAGGGGGCAGGGCCGTTGGCAGGAGAGAATGCCAGCATGAGCCTCCCTCGAATCAGGTCTGGGTCCCAGGTCTGCCACCTCCCAGCATAGGAACGCTTTTTCAACTCTGGGTTTTGGTGTTCTCACCTGCAAAAGCCACTATGACCCATTTCATCGAGTTGTTATAATGATTACAGAAGGCAATAGAGAGGGAGCACTTAACATGTCCTATCCGCTCAGTCAAAAGCGTCAATTAACTTATACAATAATATCAAGATACTATTACTGCTTGTACTACTTTTGCGGCTTCCAGCACAAGGCTGCCAAACCATCGTTGCAGGCAAATACTCTGCACCCAGGCCCCTCAACCTTCAGCATTCGCAGCTGTCACAGGCTGAGGCCCGCCTTAGGAAAGGTGGGCATGGAAATCTCTAGTTGAGCCCGCTGCCCCGGACAGTGCTGTGTTTCCCCGGGGACGCTGAGCAGCCACTGCGTCGAGGGCACGTGGCCAGGCACTCCTTCCCTTCCAGCACAAAGCCAGTGAGCAACCTTCAGAGTTGGGAATGTTGACCATGACTGCACTGTTACCTGGGTAGTCCTTGCGGGGGGCACGCATCCCGAGGGAGCTGCTTCTCCCCTCCCGCCAGGCTGCAGCCGCTCTGCCTACAGGATCCTGAGTCAAAGCAGATGGTCTGTCCGCTCGCCCTGGGTCTAGACACCCCCTTGGCTGTGCCCCTGACACGAAAGAGACCCTGAGTCAGCACTTCCCAGAAGGCAGGTGAATAGAGAGGAGGAATGAAGGGGGGAACGCAGAGGAAGAGGGGGGAGCTGAGAAAAGGAAGAGATCAAATCATCCACGCTGAATATTTAATGAAGGGTAAGATTACAAAGTTTGACAACGCGTATCCCGTGTCGCTCTGGTCCACTTGCACGGCGTATCGGAACATTTCGCCTTCGGGCTGTGCTATGAATTGAAAGGAAAAGAATTTCCCCTGGAGACAGGCTCCCGTGGCTCAGACGCAGGACCCTGTGCCTTTGGACCTCTGTCCAATGAAGCACCGCCCTTCTGGAAGCAGAGAAACTCAGCCCCACAGCGCCCCACCCTCACCCCCGTGCTTGGCCCTCTCTGCATGTGGAGTCTGAAAATGGAATAACGTATGTTTTCGCCGTGCCTTTGTGCTTTAACAGGCTTGGAAATCTCTTAAGATGTGCCTGGAAGCAAACATCAGGTCCTCTGAGGTTCACAAGACCAAAACTGTCCCGGCACCTGAGCGCACAGAGCGCCGGGGGCTGCACTTGTAGACGCCCCTAGAAGGCACAACCCCAGTTTGGGAACCGCCACCAACTGGAAGGCAGGATGGGAGGTAGGCTAACTCGGCTGGGCCAAGATTCAGGAGCAGAGTGAGAGGGAAAGTTAGAGGGGAGAGCAAAGGTGGCATTAGGCAGTGAAAGGAGGCTCAGGGGCCAGATCGACAACTTTGAATTTGATTCAGCTGAATACCGTTTGTCAGAGCTCTGGGAGTCGGTAAGACATATTCATGCAATTTAGAAAAAGTGCCCTCTTGAGGTGAGGGCCAGGCAAGCAGTCCCCATTGGCTCTCTTGGTGGGGTACCCTGGCACAGTGCACAACCCATATAACTGTACATGACAAGCCTGACCGGTTAAGAATTTAGAGCAGAAGATGGTGTGGCAAATGGGATTGTGAGAAAATTCCATGTAGAAACCTTAAGTGGGAGCCCCATAAGATTTAAGAAAAGTTAGCGCTTCGTTGATCTATTATCACGTACAAACCAACCCAAAACTCAATGGCTTCAAACAACAATCATTTTATTTGCTCACAGTTCTATAATTTAGCGGGGCTTTGGTGGGGGTGTCAGTGGCACCCCTGTGCCCGCACTCAAGGTAGGCTGGGGCTGGGGTCAGCTGGGGACCTGGGACAGTGGGCCTCTCTTCTCCACAGGGACCTTCCAGCAGGGTAGCCAAAATTCTCGCCTGGCTGCTCAGGGCTTCCAACAGTGCAAAGGTAGAATCTGTCAGTCTTAAGGCCTAAGCTGCGAACGCACTTCATGTTCTTCCGCCGCCTTCTGTGAAGAAGCCAGATCACAGGACTAGCTCAGAGGAGGGGGCAGCGGTGGGGGGGGACGACCCAAGGATGTGAGTACTAGAAGACAGGCTCACTGGGGCTACCAGGGCAGTCTCCTGCCACTGTCTGTTAGGGAGTTGTGGTGGCCAGCTGGGGAGGGGTGAGGACCTCACTGGAGGGCAGCCTATTTAAGGATGATCTCCTATCTTCCTTTTTAAGGATAATCTCTGAATTATTTATGCTTGACTTGAGGTGTACTATATACCCCAATCAGTTTATCTTTCTAAGCACATTCAGCTAAGATTAATGGCAAAATAGTTTACCTTATCCAAAATCAAGTGTCAAAGGCCACTATAGGAATAGGCCTCAGGACACCTGGGTGGCTCAAGTCGGTAAAGCGTCTGATTCTTGATTACGGCTCAGGTTCATGAGATCGAGCCCCACATCAGGCTCTGGGCGGACAGTGCAGAGCCTCTTTTGGATTCTCTCTCTCTTTCTCTCTCTGCCCCTCCCCTGCATGCGCACCCTCTCCCTCTCTCTCAAATTAAACTTTAAAAGCAAGGAATAGGTCTCATTCTTATATATTTATATGAAGAATACACATATATCAGAAATATACATATATGTATGGCCAGAATATATGATCAGAAAATGAAAGCACTTACAAACTTAAAAAAAAAATGTCTTAACTGTTATCATCTTGTCATAAAGTGCCAGTTCTGCGTTTTGTGCTTTAATTAATTTGCACCCACTACAAATGGGCTTTACTGATACGCTAAGCTCCCCGAATAATCTGTGATGCATCTTGCTTGAATGTACATCCTTGGGACCCTGCGGGTGTCTATTCTTATCACTTCTTTTTTTCACTTCTGCTCTTGTTCCTGATCCTTATTTTAAAATAATCTTTTAAAGCACTCTCTTTCTCATTGGATCCTCACCAGTCTTGTATGGATCAATTCGCTGTCATCGAAAGTCAGAGCAGCGGGAGGGGGCCGTGCGGCTGAGGACAGCGGGAGAGAGGTGGGTTGTTCCGAACCTGTCTTGTTCACTGCTCTACCTCCTTCAGCAATCGGCTCTTCTGGGTCTTCTCAGAGAGCGAGCCAAATCAAAGCCACATGTGGCGAATGATCGATCAGCATATTGATCCAGAAGCAACCATGCCTCCGTCTACCCCAGCCACCCTCACAATATATCACGCTCACTCTGTGTTATGTGTCGGTAGCATGGGCGAGTTTTGCCGTGGTCATAAATAACCCTCCAAACTCTTATTGGCTTGTTACACAGACTTGCCTCTTCGTCACGTTCCACGTCCTTTGAGGTTGGCTGGGGCCTCTGTTCTTAGTTTCTCAGGAGCCTCAGGCTGACAGAAACTCCATCCAGAAGAGTTTACCATGGCAGGTGGAAGATGGCATGGTGGAGGGTGTGTTACTCCTAGACCTTCCAGTGCAAGTGACACATTCTCTTCCTCCCACACTCCGTTGACAAAAGCAAGTCACGTGCCCTCTCCCAGCTCCCAAGCAAGTGGGGAAAGGCAATCCTAGCACGTGCCTGGGCGACAGCCGGACTATTTGTGAACAGCCTTAATAACTTCTGTGCGTTCTAATGCTTTGTTTGTAGCTTCAGTCTTCCCTCTTAGTGCGATGTGAGCTGGTGCAGGGCGGGACTCAATTCTACAGAGTTAATCTTTCTCCATCACCTAGCCCGGTGCCTGACACCCAGAAAGTACTTAAGGTTTATTGAGTTAATTAATTAATAACTTGTCTCACATGATGAGGAAGTCAACATAAGAACGTAGGGGCTTGGGGCTTGTGTTGTGTCGTCAGTGGTCAACTTTGCTGTACTACCATCCACTTCTTAGCGGACCTTCCTTTCCCGCAATCCCTTCCTTGTAACGTTGGAGCTTACTCTTTCAAGGAGAGGAACTTGCCTGAGCTTTAGAAGGTGGAAATGAAGAGAGGCGATTATCCTCAGGAGGTCACAGGGGTCAGACCAGACACAAGGTTCTCGGGCTTCCTGGCAAGCACCAGATTTGGCAGACCTCCCAGGGATTCTTAAGAAATGTAGCAGTTTCTCCCCAAACTTTAGAGAAGCACCCACCTTGGTGTTTGAGGCTGTTCTCCCCGCTGACCTTCCCCCGCTGGTCTCTCCGTGACCTTCCAGCTGCTTTCACCCCCTCAGCTCTTCTCACTTCAGGTAAGCCCTAATTCCTATATTAAATCTCTATACCCATAACATGTACAGTCATCCTTTATTTTTCCTAAGAGTTAAATAAGAAATTTTTTTTCTGGTCATACCCCCAAAGAAACATGTTACGATGACCCTGGAGGAAAACCCTCTCTGTGAGATTTGCTATTCTTCTCCTCCTCCAGGCTGAGCTGAAAAGGGGGCCTGAAGAATTGTTTCAGACTCCGTCAGAGGACCTGCCAGCACCCTGCCTCGTCTCTCCACGCAGTGACAGCCTCTGTCCTGGGCAGAGGCGCCACTCTTATTTGTGACAAGTAAATTAGGAACAGGTGCAGCCAGAAGCAGTCAATCTCCCAAGGTTTGCAAGCAGATGGGCAAACGTGCCAGAGACCCGTCCATCCTGACCTATGATTGCATTATCTTCTGACTAAATTCTCAGCCCCCCGGCTTGCCCCTTCCGGCAAAGCATGTTATTTCCTCCTTCTTGGAATCGGAGGGAAACTGCTCCTGTACCCTGCATATTGATGCCCGGGTGAATTGCGGTTTCCGGGGCAGAGATCGCACTGTTCAAGAATGCATATTTTCTCTCTAAAGGCTTTCCTTCCTTTCGAGGGGAAAATGGCCAGCTACTTCTATGCCGTAGCCCAAAGAGCTGATGGAGAGAAGCCTCACACCTCTGCAGCCATGGCAGGTGGATTAAGCAACTACTGGAAATGAATATTGACAAATTTCAAAGAAACGCGGCAGAATTCTCAGTGCTTGTGCAGGATTAGGTCACCTGGGTTGCTGCCATCAAAGCCCACCCCCGTCTATGAATCAGAATCTACAGCCCCCAGGCTTAGCTTTTTATTTATTTGTTTATTTATTATTATCTTAATGTTTATTTATTTTTGAGAGAGAGAGAGAGACAGAGTGTGAGACAGGGAGGGGCAGAAAGAGAGGGAGACACAGAATCCGAAGCAGGTTCCAGGTTCTGAGCTGTCAGCACAGAGCCAGACGCGGGGCTCAAACCCACGAACCGTGAGATCATGACCTGAGCAGAAGTCAGAAGTTTGACTGAGCCACCTAGGTGCCCACCCCCCAGCCCCAGGCTTAGCTTTTTAATCTAGCAGCAAATATTTCCTGGAGGTCACTCTGTGCTCATCCCTGTCCCAGGCTCTTCTGGGGGTTTTCCTGTGGCTGCTTTCTCTCTGTCTTCTTCGACTTTCCCCTTCCCCTTCCTCCGTCAGTCATCAAATAAACACAACCACAACGTGATCCGCTAATATTTACTGGGCTCTTACGGTGGTGACTGCCATTTCTCTCATCTGGCTAAACATGCAAGTCTTCTAACTTCCACCAGAGGACAGCACCTTCACACAAATAACCCAGCTCTGGTCCACGCGGAGAGTAAAGCAAGAACCATCCACGCCTCTGGACTAAAGGTGAACGGGAACTGGGATGAGAGGAACCTGCCCAAATCTGTGTGTCCAAATTTCCCGTGTGTGCCTGCGTGAGTACGTGTATGAATGGACGGAGCTAAACATGTATAGTCACGGCTTGGAGGTTTGCAGAAAGGTCGAGGTACTATTGAGCAACAACCACATACCAGAAATTGTGCTTCCTTTTTATTTTTTTTTACTAAAAAAATGTTTTTTCAACGTTTATTTATTTTTGAGAGACAGAGACAGAGCACAAGCGGGGGGAGGGACAGAGAGAGAGGGAGACACAGAATCCCAAGCAGGTTCCAGGCTCTGAGCTGTCAGCACAGAGCCCGACCTGGAGCTCCCAACTCACAAACCGTGAGATCATGACCCGAGCCGAGGTCGAACACTTAACCGACTGAGCCACCCAGGCGCCCCTAATTGTTCTTTCAACAAGGGATTATTTGTAACCAGTGCCATGAAGACCGGTGCCAATGAAATGCATTTGTCTTAATGCTTAAACAAAATAAGCATTTCACTCTAATTTTGTTGGCCCCATTTAGTTGGCTGATAAAGCATCTTTTTGTTAATAGTAATATAAAAAGAATAAATAGAGGAACTGCATCCAGGCAAATTCTATTTTAATGGTCTGATGATGAGGAAGGGATGTAAGGGAGAATATTCAAATTATTTTCTTGCAGTTAAGACATTCTGGAATTGAGCTGCAAATTTAAAAAGCATTAGCTTCTGATCCGTTTGTTAAATTGCCCACATGCACCCCGGGGTTCTGGGACACTTTATTTGCAAACAGTAACAGATTCGAAAATAGGAGGTATTGTGCAAAAAAGGGAGCCCTTCATGTGGTCCAAAATAGAGATGTGTGAGAGTGTTGCCTTCACTTTCCTAGCCTGGGAAGTGGCCTCCCAGGGGACAGACGGCCAGGGAGACAGACGGCCAGAGACGACGACAGGATTGGATTGCCAAGGAGGTTCTGGCACAAGATCAGGGTTGACCGTTGCTAATTTTTCCCCTTTTTTTTTTTTTTTTTTTTTTTTGACAGACAAAGACCAAGACCAGACCTGACTGCTGTGACAAATGAGGAATTCAGTAGGGGTCAAGTGCTAGGTGTGTGAGGAATTTTAAAAGATGAGAGGGGGGGCAAAGGAAAGGCGCTGCAGGGAAATTGTAGACGCATCACGAAGGAATACGAACCAACAGTTACGAATTCTACCAAGTTCCAGGCATCAGTTTAGGCAATTTATTGACTCATTCAATGGTGACAGTAGTGGTGAGGTAGATAGGGGTTCGAGGCCTCCACAATCTGCCTCCACCTGCTTTTCCTGTCTCCCACAGGAAGTCACCGGGCCTTCCCTCTCTCCCGCCCCCCAGGGCAGTGAGAGCGAGGGCAGAAATGAGGAGCGGGTAGGTGGGGAGCAGACATTGGCCACGTGTCCCATGCCGGCCACTGCTCCACAGCAGAACACAATAAAGCATGTCCCTATGGGCCACCGAGGGAGGAAGGGTGAATGCGAGGTTAGCCCCTCCCACAGTCACAGTGGGCCCTACGCGGCCCCCTGGCACCCCTGGGCAGCCGGGCCTCAGTGCTGTGCCCACACAGCATCTGGGAGGAAAGAGGTGTGGGGACAGAGGCCACCCTGCGAGGGGCCGCTCGGCCTGGGGATGGCGTGGGCGGGACACGGTTGGAGGAGGGCAGCCAGGGACCGGGAGAGGAGGCCCTGAGACCCATCCCATCCTCCCTCAGCGGCCTCAGCCTCCGCCCCATGTGCAAATCCCCAAGGCCGCCTCCTTCTGAGACTCCTGCCCACCCCTGTGCTTGGCAGGCTCTGGGGAGTCTGCCCACACCTCCCTGCCACTCGGAAAGAAGAGGCAAGGTGAAACCCGGATGGATTTGGATCTAAAACCCAAGCTGGCCGTGTCCTCCAGAGAACCCCAGCTGCTCCTCCCCTTCCTCTGTACTCTGGACCCAGAACCGGAGTCTCCGTACGTAGTCATTGAGTCCGATCCGGAGCCGTTGAGCGCTGGGAACGAAGAGTTCGGTCAGTTTTCTTCCTGACGGCTGTCAAAGGAAGGGCCACCGTAAAATGCCGCCTCCCAGAAAGGCCACTTGCCACAGATGTGCCTGATCGCAGGGTGGGTTCCAGGGCTTCAGGCTCGGTGTCCAAAGAAGCTCCCCAAATGATGCTCAGGCGTTCCAGAGTTGGTACCCACTAGGCAAGAGCACCATCCAGGAGGTGAGGGCACACAGACACAGACCTCTTCACCAGCACTGGGGGAAGGTTGGTGATGCCAGGAGGGTAACCCGCCCAAGGCCAGGCCCCCAGAGGCCAAGAGTGAGCCAGAAGTGCTGAGAATGCGTTCATGTCGTCATTCGTTCACCCAGAAAACATGCACCAAGCACCCAATGCGTTAGGTGCTGGCAAGACCATGGTGAGAGAGACCATGTGGCCCTGGCCTGTGTCAGTTCCTGGCTGCCTCTGCTCCTCAGGGACATGGTGAGGTAGATGGAGGGAAGGGGAGGGGAGGGAGGAGGGTGAGAGCAGCAAAAGTCAGGCACCTGGCCCCATAAGAGAGGAGAGCTGTGTGTGTGTGTGTGTGTCTGTCTGTCTATCTGTGTGTGTGTGTGTGTTTGTGTCTGTGGGTGTAGTATAGCCACATCCATGTGCAGCTTTTGGTTATCCTAAAAACCAAAGAAAGTGCGTGTGGCAATTAAACAAACCCATTATGTAATTTATTTGTGTTGATAAACAGTGTATGTGTTTGTACCGACTAATTAACCAAAATTATGCCCTGTGCTAAACTTCTAAGCAATGCTCCATAACTAATAACTGAGGTTTTAGGTACTCGACAACGGAATCAAAGCCTGAACAGCCCTCTGGGATGTGCAGCCGAGCAGCCCTCGGCACACAGCAGGTCTCTGGCAGGCTGCACGCTGAGTCTGTGGGTTCCAGGATCCTGCCTGCCTGAACGGGGCTGTGACTGGTACCACCTAGCAACACAGACCAAGTCTGTGCCTCCCCTCACTAGGGGGAGGGAACGAGGGACAGGACAATCCTGAGGACTATATGTACCCTCTGTCCCCCAAGCTGGCATCTCTGTCCTTTCCTGTCTCCTCCTTCTTGTAGCCCCTGGACAGAGGGACAGTCAACCGACGAAGCACAAAAGGAGGGATGGGCTCCTTCCCTCCCTTCCTTCCTCCCTCTCTTCCCTCTTCCTTCCTTCCTTCTTCCTTCTTCCTTTCTTTCATATTAGTATTTTCCAACAACATATATATGTTTTGTCTGATTACAAAAGCAATATTCATGAGTATTCCATAATATTCTTTATGGAAACCAGAAATTTGGGAAAAGCACAACAAAGAAACTAGAAGTCTCACATCATTTCATGATGGCTACACTATCAGCCTCCATTTCCAAGCTCTGGCATGTAAGCCTCCCACAGCCCACACCGTGCATATAGTTTGGAAGCTTGCTTTTTTACTTAACAGTATTTCACGGACTGTATCTTCCCTCGGGTCATTGAATATTTCTCTTCAATTTCACTTCTACTGGTGGCCCAGTGTTCTATGGGACAGAAGTATCAACATCTATGTGATCACCAGTGTCCAGACCCCCTCACACCCCAGCTCCCTTTCTCCTTTCCTACTTTCTGTCCTCCATTCTTGTGAAACATAAGTAAGCTGGGCAGGCTCTGGAGAGGAGGGGCAGGGGGCACTTTGACTCAAGTTTCACATTCACAAAGGGTCTCAAATAAAGACAGTTGATGGGATTCCCAAATTCTATGCTACGGATTGAATTGCGTCCCCCCCCCCAAATTCGTATGTTGAAGCCCTAGTCCCCATTGTTGAAGGTAGGGCCTTTGGAAGGTGACTAGGTCATGAGGGCGGGGCCCCCGTGATAGGAATAGCGTCCTCATAAGAAGAGACACCAGATCTCTCTCTTTCTCTCTCTCCTGTGTGAAGACAGAGCAAAATGGCTCCCATCTGTAACCCAGGAAGAGGGCTTTCACCAGGAACCAAGTCAGTCAGCACCTTGATCTGAGATTTGTAGCCTTCAAAACTGTAAGAAATAAATGTCTGTTGCTTAAGCCGCTTGGTCTGTGCTCTGTCGTTACAGCAGCCCGCACTAAGACAGCCAGCCATGCAGCTACACCCACAAAACAAAAATTCTGACTACTGGACTTTAAACTTGCTGCCTGTTTTCAGACCACACCCCTAACGTGTCTTATGATTCCAAACTTTTATAAACCCTATTATTATCTTGTAAGCAGTACAATTATTTTGCATTGCACACTTGGGGTTCGGTTAGAGGCACTTCTTTGTTAAATATAAACATATAAAACGCACCCTGATTTGTCCATACGTTTCGGAGTTTCTAAATTGTTTGTGTAGTAGGTATTTCAACAAATAGAAGTGGCCTGTTCCTCCTTTGACTCTCCAGAGCTTCTAATAAGTGTCTGCAGAATCAGGACCTTTCAGAACCCTGCCACAGGCTGAGATAACACCGGACACTGACTTGAGCACCAGAGGATCCCTCGCCCTTTGTCTATCCACGAGCTATGTTCCACCTGGAACAACACAGGTCTCCTGTGCCCCTCAAATGTAAACCAAGTTGCTCTTTGCCAAGAGCTCTGGTTTCTCCTCAATCTCAGTGTGTGTTTCCGGCCTCTACCTATCACCTGGCCAGATTTCTCAGCCTGACGCAGCCCACGTGGATGGTCCGCCCGGTGTGAAATCTCACGCGCGGCCTTTGCCCGGCTTACATCAACCTCAGGATGCCCTTCCTGGAAGCAGGAAACAGCGGCAACGGGCGGGGGCGCTCGGGAGCTTTGGCAACATTCCCAGGGGCCGGGAGGGGGCTCCGTCCCAAGGAAGTTCCAGGTCCGGACCACCAAGGAAGTTCCAGGTCCGGACCACCTGCCCCACCCTGGGGGGGCTCTGCCCAGAGCTGCTCTCCGACCTTGGGCTAGACGTGGTGGGGACACCGTTCTTAACCTAAATGCAAGGGACCGGCCTCTCAGATGAGTCCTGTGTGGAACAAATCGCACTGGGGTGTCTGTGGCGGCTCCCTTCCCGGGCACGGTGAGAGGGGGACGGGCTGGGAGGCAGGTGCCCTGGGAAATGTTTCCACTGTCATCCTCCTTGTCGCTGCTTACCCGTCTGTAAGCACAGGGTGGTTCCCGTCAGGGCTGTGTGCCGTGGGTGCACATCAGAATCACCTGGAGAGCTGTTTCACGCCTGTGCCTGCACCTCCTCGCAGGCCAATTAAACCAGAACCTCTGGGGTGAGGCCTGCGCCCGCGGCTGCAAATTGCTCATGGTGACAGGCTTGGGGAGCCCTGGATGGGGGATCTCCGAGGGCCCCCCTATGTCTGACGTTCGCCATCCCTGTATGGCCCTGGGTGACGGTGGGCCCTCCCCCACCTCACGCCTCGTCTCCCCTAATAAAGGGATCCGGGAAAGCAGATGCATTTACAGTAAATGGAACCGAGCAAATGGAAATGAAACAGCACTTGATAACACTTTGCATCTGCAGAGCACTTTGGACCCGTCTGATTTCCTTAACAACCCATGGTAAATTGTGCCGCTATTATTACTTCTAGTAGAGAGGCCGGAAACACCCAGGGCTGGCAGAGTGGGGGGTCTTGGGGGGCCTTTCCCACCACCCTGCCTCCCAGCCCTTGGGCTGCCGTCTCTCCATCCCTTCAGACAAACACGGGAGCACCTAACTCCACGGCGGGCACTGCACCAGACGCGGTCCCTGCCCCAGTGGGGAGAGAGCGACAGACATTGAAACCTACTCAACACAGCAGGTTGTGATAAGCACCGCAGAGGAAACCCACAGGGTGCCGTGCAGAGAGCACTGGTTGTTGACAGTGGGAGGTGTAAGCCCCTGGAGTCGCAGCGGAAGTGCCCGCGGGGAGGTGGCATTTAAGTGGAGAGCCATAAACTACAAGGGAGGCGGCGCTGGGAGGAGCCCGGAGACTCACAAATGGACAGCAGCCTGCGCGGGCCCACCAGGGGCCCCACGAGGGTGTGAGATGGCCCCCTAGGGATCAGATCTGTGGCGTGGAGAAGGAACGAGACAACTTCCCTCCACCACAAGGCGGGGCTTCCAGCTGATGGACAGGCATCTACTTCCACGGGTAAGACCTGCCTTAGGAAAGAGAAGAGTAAAACCCCTTCACCTGCAGAGGGTGCAAATTCCCTTGGGCCTCAGGCACCAGGACCCAGGAAGTATGCTCCTCCCCCTGGGTTCTAGCCAGACCGGCCCTGACTGACCCTGGCTGGTCCCGCCATGCTGTAGCTCCCCCAGCGCTGAGGCTGCCGGGGGTTCCAGAATCTTCCAGTGGCCCAGACTTCTCTGCAGGCTGACTGCTCCTGACTCCAGATCAGGCTTCCCTTTACTCTGGAGAGGGGCACAGGGAGCATCTCCCTGCAACATAAAGGAAGCCTCTTTTCCTTCCCTTGCCAGAGCATTGCCTGGACTGCCCACTGCTGCCCTACCTGCTTTTAGAGAAAGGCTGGTCTCTTTAAGATTTGGAACTGAAGCTTCTACAGGGGCCTCCTTGGGCTCCACAGGAAGAGCTGGCCAGCAATTTCCAGGGTCCTGCTAATTTCACTCCATAACCGCAGTAGCAGCTTCATATTTTCCCACTAGATGGGGTCCTTCATCTGTGCAGCTCACAGTTCCAATCATTTAATTTGGTTCTGAAGGCTGCTCAGAAATTTTTTTCCAAAGCAGAGAGAGATCTTCTTCTACAGGAAGTGGCCATAGGCTGAAATCAGAGAAGCCCTTGGAAATCTGGCTTCATCTATACCTTCCTTGATTAGCAAATGTGATAGGGTGAAGATGTTTGCAAAACAAACATGGCAGGTCTGAACTACAGGTGCAAATGTAGTCCACTAGAAAATGATCCCTTACGGAAGGAAAAAAAAAAAAGAGGTTAGAGTGGGAGAGAGCCAAAGCATAAGAGACTCTTAAAAACTGAGAACAAAGTGAGGGTCGATGGGGGGTGGGAGGGAGGGTAGGGTGGGTGATGGGTATTGAGGAGGGCACCTGTTGGGATGAGCACCGGGTGTTGTATGGAAACCAATGTGACAATAAATTTCATATATTGAAAAAAAAAAGAAAAAAAAAAGAAAGAAAATGATCCCTTACATAAAGAGCCATTTGGAAAAGTCTCCAACTGGCTCTGCCTCTTAAGACAGGCCAGAGGCATTAACTCTGGACAATCAGGCTGAAAGAAATCCTTCAGCCTGGTCATTGTCATCGTTCTGCTTGATCAACGGCAGCCTGGTTCCAGTGGATCAGCCCCAGACCCCAGCCACACAAACCAGGAGGACTGGGTAAGAATGAGAGTAGGTGACGACACCTTTGACATGTGGGAGCAGAGCTGAGACAGTGCAGGTGTAACCAGAACAGAAAGACACCAACTCTCTTCAGAGTCCACATTTAGCCCAAGGAAGAGAACTCTCCAGAAAACAGACACAAGATACACATTTTCACATCTTTGCATGTATATAAACTTTGCGTGTATAAACAGAATCTCTGACAAGCAAACTCAAACTTTGGAAGCGTGAAGTTTTCATAGATACGAAACCAGTTTAAAGGACCTTCCCTGTCTGAAATAAGGTCATAGGACTCTACAAAAGGTGTCATCAGCATGCTTCGAAGATGCTCGTGAGGCAAAAACACAGGATAAACTTTTACTGTTCACATCGTTACTTATAGGAAACCTGTTTCGAGGAACCCCCACATTTGCCCAGAATCAGGGATGTTTTTAACAGGTAGTCTTTGGGGTTTTGGTCATCGTCGTGCAAACATGTTTGGGTACTTGGTCACTGTACTTCGTAATTTTCATTCAAATTTACAGCCTCAGGCATCACCTACTGAGAAAGTTGAGGGACATAGCTATTGGGGTTTTTTGTTTTGGTTTTTTAAGATTTTATTTTTAAGTAATCTCTGCACCCAGTGTAGGACTCAATCTTATCAAGAGTTGCATGTTCCACTGACTAAGCCAGCCAGACACCCCTGGGCTTTGTTTTCATAATGTGCTGGGAACAAGATCAGGATGGTCCCATAGAAGGTAAAGTTAGAACGTCATTCACTTGGAAAGGTCGCCTTTAAGAAATGGGCTTCCCTGAGAGTTCTGGAGATTGGTTGAAAATATGAATGTGCTTAACACTATTGAACTATATATTTTAAAATGATTAAGACAGTAAATTTTATATGTATGTATTTTACCACAACTAAACATTTTAAAATTGAATTTAAAAAATTAAAAAAAAATTTTTTTTTAAGTGCTTCCCTTAATACACTTCTCTGTCCTGGTCACCAGCTAAAACATGTATCGGGTCAACGTTGGCATAAATTCTGTGTAAATTGCATACACTCTCAGCAGTACTATAAACATCTTCAAAGACTATCTAATGGAAACTCTGGTTCTCCAGATAGCTGGTTTGGCTACCCTAATAAATGAAGTGGACTGACCCAGATGAACCCAGTGATTGCCTAGAGATCGCTCCTAGTGGCACCAGAAAGATAGTCACAGTGAGTCCCGTGACAGTAATCATCTTTCCATCCCTAGTTTTTGGCCCAGAATGGAAACCAAAACTCAATCCTTGCTGAAGTGAACTGAATTCTTTGTGTTGACCTTGTCTCTATGTATATGCCTAGAGTCAAGGGGCTACCAATGTCTTCTGAGATGTCAGGAGTCAGACATAACTCTGGCTGAATAAAAAATACCAAAAATGCCATAAAAGGGGCCACAGGAAGTCTTGAGCTATCAAATCCTCAGCTTTCCAGAACCCCTCGGCTCTGAGCTGATCCCAAAGAGTCATGCATTGTGGTAGACGGGATAATGACACCCCTACCCACCACCAGAAAAAAGCATCGACGTCCTAATCTCCAGGTCCTAGAGATGGATGGATTTAAGATTGCTGATCAGTATGAGTTGGGGAGATTATCTTGAATTATCTAGACGGACGCTGTAATGACAGTCATTCTTAAAAGTGGAAGAAGGGTAAAGAGAGGAGGTCAGAGTGATGTGATGTGAGATGGGGAAAAGGGCCACAAGCCAAGGAAGGGGGGCAGACGCTAGAAGCTGGAAAAGGAAACGGATTCTCGGATCCATATTAGCCTTCCAACCTACAGAAATCTAAGGAATAAATTTTTATCGATTTAAGCCACTAAATTTGTGGGAATTTATTGCAGCAGCAACAGATAGCCAACACTTCTATGGGCCAGGCACTGAGCCAGCTATAATAGGGATGCAAAGATGTCCCAGTATTCCAGGGACACATAGCCCAAGAAGGACAGAAAAATGCATACGTGTAGTCAGACAACACACTATGCACTGAAGTCCTGCACCAAGCTCCGAGGGAGCAGTGAACAGCACATGCTCTCTCCTTTGCATGGGTGAGTCAAGGAAGGCTTCCTGGAGGAGGAGAGGCCTTTCAGCTGAGCCCAGAAAGCCAATTGGAGAAGTCTATAAAGCTCTAGGTCCATATGGTCCCAGAGCCTTTCAGTCACCTGCCTGTGGACATACGCATATTGAACTGGGAAACATTTTATTGTCCAGACTGGGCTAGACCCTTGATCCTCAAAGTGTGGTCTAGGGACCCGGACATCACCACTAATGCAGAGTCTCGGGCACAGCCCAGCCTTACTGAGTGAGAATCTTTACTCTAATGAGATTCCTCAGATGGTTCGAATGTACACTGCGCTTTGAGAATCACTGCCCTTGCTCACCACACAGTGGAGGCAACAGAGACAAGGTTCCAGAAATCGCTCACATGTATAGATTTGATAGAAGGGACTACATGTAGCAGTGCTTGGAGTGGTGCAGCCCCACCCCGTGTGGTTCTCTGCATTCCCATAGACACCACGTTCACAGTGGGATCACATGCCTCCCGCGGGCACGTTGGGCAGGCTTCGTTTCACAAAAGCTTGGTTACAAACGTCACCCTTTTGTTTCCCAGAAAATGTGACTTCAGTTGTAACGGAGCAAATTTTTCTCCTGCTCACCGACCTCAATCCCATAATAATCACTCTAATAGCTAAGTCTTCAAATTAACTGAGTTTCCATTTATTTCTCCCGCCATTAGCAAAAACAGGTCAGTGTGGCTCTGGCAAACCCGAGGGCTGATGATCAGGGCCCGGGTTCCCGGAAATCCACGGCTGGGCCTTCCAGGCTTGCGTGGTCAAGCCACGTCCATGGTTGGCCATGGTTCTGACACACGCGAGAGCTGCATTGTGTCCCCCGGGGGCCCTGGAGACACTTCTGCTGCAGGAGAGAGGGTTGAAGGAAAGCTACTCAAGGTTCCGCTCCCCGTGGGTTTGCCAGTGCCCGGTGTTTAGAGTGGTCTCTCCCCTGGGTATGCCGCCACGTTTTGTCCGGTTGCTTTAGGTAAAGGCAATACATGCTGTCAACACTGCCCCGTAAGCCGTGTATCCTGTGGGTCAGTCCTAATCTGAGAACTGTGTCTCTCCTCCACGGTTACCAAGCTGGGGTCCCCTCTATTTGTAACTGCTGGGGATCCCTCCCATCCTTACCCCACGCGGGCACGATGCCGATATTGGGTTTCCATACTGCAGAGGTTTTGTTATGTTCCTGCAGTATGAGGAGGGTTGGCTTCCTGGGGTGAATGCGGTGTTCCCGACTGGGGTCCACACCCAGAAGGGGTTGACAGTTAATGTTCTCTGGCTGCAATCTTAAAATCCTTAATGATCTTGGCGCACCTGGATGGCTCGGTCGGTTAAGCATCCGACTCTTGATTTCAGCTCAGGCCATGACCTCAACGGTTCGTGAGTTTGAGCCCCGCATCGGGCTCTACCCTGATACTGCTTGGGATTCTCTCTCTCCTCTCTACTCCCTGCCCCCCCACACACATATGTGCACTCTCTCTCTCTCTCTCTAAAATAAATAAATAAACTTAAAATTTTTCTTTAAAAAATCCTTAATGATCTCGTCTTTGACTGGATGTCTTATAGTGAAGACGGGTGGGTAATAAAACAGGTGCAGTGAACTTGGTTTCTGCACTCACACAGCCCCCCTCCCAGCACCTCCCCGGCACCAGTTCTCTGACACCCACCCCTGGCCCTGCCCAGCGACCATTGCTACCTTCTGCACCCCCATAGGCATCTGGGCATGGGCTCAGGAGGGATCGGGGTCAGACACACATTTCCTGCACACTGGGTTGCAGGATATGATTCTGGGCACCTATCACAATCCACAGCTATCCATGCATCTTCGTGGCCGAGGGAGGGCAACATTAAATACCAAGTAGAAAATCATGACAGGCCGAGAAAGAGACCACAAAGGAAAGGAGGAAGCTTTTCTTCTGCCTTTTTAAAAAAATTGTGATAGAATACACATAACATAAAATTTACCACTTTAACCTTTTTAAGTGCACAGTTCAACAGTGTTAAGTACATTCACATGATTGGTAACCATCACCGCCCTCCATCTCTAGAACTCATTTCATCCTGCAGAACTGCAACTCTCCCCAGGAAATGGTCTGTCCCTCATTTCCCCTCCCCCAGTCCCTAACAACCACCGTTCTGCTTGCTGTCTCCTTGAATTTGACAACTTTAGGTACCATATGTAAGTGGAATCATACTATATCTGTCCTTTAGTGATTGCCTTATTTTACCTAGCATAATCTTGTCCTCAAGATCCATCCATATTGTGGCATGTGTGACAATTCCCTTCCTCCATAAGGCTATTCCATCATACTGATATGCCACATTTTATTTATCCAGTTATCCACCAATGAACACTTGGGTCGTTTCCACCTCTTGGCTATTGTGAATAATACTTCTTTGAACATGGGCATGCAAATATCTCTCCTGAGACCCTGCTTTCAATTCCTTTGGATATATGCCCAGCGGTGGAATTGCTGGATTATACAGTTTCCTGCTTTTTGAACAAACATTTTCATTTCAAACTGGGCTGTGAAAACCATGTAGATGCTCTGTGCACAACCAGCCAGGATGTGAATCGTCAGCATCAGAGAACTGCCTCCAATCTGCCATCAAAACTGAAGACTGAAGCTTGTAAGTTGGGGACCTGCTTGTGTGACCATCCACGTGGAGCAGGGGAGAAAAGCAAGGCACTGAATGGGGGTGTTTTCCCCCAAGTGTCACCACCAGTCAAGAGCAGCATGTATTGGCATCTGTGGCTGCAGAACATTCCAGTGGTTTTCACTTATCAGTGTATGCTTTCATTTAATACATCTATATTAAACATCAGCCCGGAGCCAGACCTACTTGAGGATACTGAGGACAGAGCTGTAAATGATGCAGACAAGGGTCCTACAGGCAGTAACCTAACTGTACATATGACAGTTTATTATGCCAAGTTTTGTAACAGAGAAACGTAGAGCCCTAGGGCCAGGGGTGGGCGGGTTGATCATGCATGTGTCATCATCCCTGCCTTCAATGGGCTTAGAGGCTAGGTCGGAAATTTCCAAGGTGGTGCATGGGATGATTTCAGGCAATACATAAATACCTTTTATTTTAAATAGGTGCATATTCACTTTAACGTATGTTTAAAAACGTCTATCTAATACATTAAACCTTTGGTTTTAAATATTTCTTAGGATGACGCTCAGTTAAAAAAAAGCCATATAAACATAAATAAATATAAACTAAATCTAAAATTTTTTTAAAAAGCCATGTAAACATAAATAAATATAAGCTAAATCTAAATTAAATATAAGCAAATAACGCAAAAACTACATGGATGAGACAAAAATCTAGACATTGCAAATCTAATATGACTCTGGGAAACTCTTTAAGGATTTTACAGACAAATGCATTTTTAAGGCAGGCGGTTTAAACTTTAAAAAGGCTGTGGCTAGGGCTAACCCAAGCTAAATCTGTGGTGTCAGGAAAGTGTCAGGTATGGGGGGGGACGTGGAGTCAGGAAAGGCTTCCTAGAAAAACTCACAGAGTGAATTTCATTCCTCTTAATTATTCTCCCAGGTGTATTTGTTTGGATTCCTCAGCTACCGATGGCAGAGCTTCCGGGCGGCTTGGGAAGGAGGGTAATTTACAGAGGAACAGGCACCGTGGTCTCAGGTCTCGGGTCTCAGAGTGACAAGTCTTTCTCCGTGTCTGCGCCTTGTCTCTGCTCTCATCTGAGCATCTGCCCCACCTCTCCCTCGTGCTGCACGTTGCCTTTCTCAGTATATTTTCAAGAAGACAAGGTGGGAAGTGGCTGCCTACACTTTTCAACTCCAATCGCTTCCATTAAGAAAAACCCAGCTAGGTTGACATTAACATTTCTTCGAAATCTTGACTTCTGGGAGAGTGGCTCTAATTAGGCCAGTAACAGGTGACCTTGCCAGTCACCACAGATCTGGTAGGGGGCAATCTGGGAGGGGACAATTCCCAGAATCAGGGTGGGAACAGGGTTAGAGGTCCGGGCAGACAACCTGATGACACACACTGGAGAAGCCCTTATGCCATCAGCTTCTTGACTCCTTTGTGTCCAACAGGACATAGGGACTACCCACAAGCCTGGAACATTTTCTCTTAGGTCACCTTGAGGATAATCACGGTGTAATCAGAAAGCTGAAGCGACAAGAGACCTCAACCGCACTACCTGGCCGGTAACACAGGAGCTCTCTCAGGAAGAAATAGGTAAGCAGATAAGCCCAGCAGACACTTCGGATTTTTTGCTACGAACTTATAGGAGGGGAGACAGAGGCCAAACATGGTTTAGGTGACCTGAAAATTTTACTTTATATCTCAGACCATCACTGGATCTGGCCCTTCCACTTTTGGGAGATTGCATCACGCAACAGAATAACTGCTGGTACATTTCCAGCTCTCACGGTCTGCCAAGTGCATACTACATTCTAAGTGCTTTGCCTACATTAACTCATAGATAACCCTGTGATACACAGCTGCCATTATTTCCCCCCTTTCTGCAGATGAGGAAATGCAGGCACAGAGAGGTCAAGGAACTTGCCCAAGGTTACACAGCTAGGGAATGCAGAGCTTGGACTCAAAACCCCGGCACTCTGCTCCGGAGCCTGTGCTCCGAACCAAAAGGCAGACAGACCAGGGTTAAAGTCTTGCTTCACTACTTACTTATGCTAAGGTCTCTCTAAACTATAAATTCAGTTGTAAAATGGAACAGAAGACCCCTTACCTTATAAGGTGGTTGTAAAGACTAGAGAAGAAATCTATGTATCTGTACTTGGCTCAAAATAGGTACTGGACGGGAGGTAGTTTTTATTGTTGTTAGAGAGCACTGGTGATCTAGCGGCATTTGACTCCCCAGCGTGGCTGCTGCTAGGGTGTGTTCCCATTTTCCACAGTGTAATTACTGCCTAGACCTACCATTAATTGGGCTGGCCCTCTCCATTGTAAGGGAGTAATCAGTCCAACCACTACCCCGTGCCATAGGTCCATGAGTACAATTTGGTCATCACGTTCGGCTTACTAACAGCACAGGTGGGGCTTTTTGCACAGTTACGTTGTAAATTCTCCTCAATTGAGGAAGAGCACACACACACACACACACACGCACAGCAAAGGACACGATCCTAAGTGAAAACTGAAACGTGATGCGCACATATGTATATCTAGGTCCAGCTATAGAACATTTCCAGCACCCCCAAAGGCCCCCCTGCCTCTTCCCTACCAACCCCCACCCCCCAGAGGTAGTCACAGGGCTGACATCTGCCTTAGGTTAGTTTGGCCTGTTGTTGACCTTCATAGAAATGAGATTTGGGGATTTTTACTGCCAGCATTTTCATGGCACTCCTTGCTTTCCTCCAGGCAGGTGACGGAGCAGCCAACTGGCATTTTTAAAATGTTGAAGGAATAAAGCAGGCTTAGTAGAAGCCTCAGTGAGTCATGGGCTAATCAATGCTCACTCAAATTCGGAGATAGGCAATTAAATATTGACACCTGTGTTATGCCTCCCGAAGCCCTTGCCAAGGATTTGCAGGTGGCAAGGACGAGAAAAGAGGAAGGCTTGTAGCCATAAGAGGAACTCAAGACAACCTCATGTCACTACCTTTATTGATATTACTAAGAATAATGGCTAAGGAAAAAAAAAACTTTTCCACATCTATAATGACCCAGTCCCTATACGACGGACTTTATATACATACTTTCAACAAACGGGTATTATACCCATTTTGCAGATGGGAAAAACTGAAATTCAGAAAAGTTAAGTACATTGCCCAAGGTCCCACAGCAAGGAGTGCCAGGATTTGAACCCATGTCCGTCGGCTATCAGAACCTATGTTCTTGGGCACTATGCTATGCAAAGACCCAGGTGGTATCCTGAAAAGAACTTTGGCTTTCGCACTGGGCAGAGGTGGGTTCAAATCCTGCCTCTGCCTCTCACTGCTGGCTAACCAAGTCAATGACTTCTCTAAAATCTTCAAGCAAGAAAAGAGCAGGGAGAGGTGATAATTCCCACTTGGCTGCTTTATTAAAGGTAAGTAATAATGTTTGTAACGCGTCTCTTTCCCACAAGGCACGCAGCAAGTGGTGACGGTTAAGAGGATCCGCCACAGTGCTCGCTAGAGGCAAGCTGCCCACGATGATGACGGCAGCTACACAGAGCAGCAAGGTCATTCCCAGCCAAGGAAACACCCATTGGCCATGGGGAGCCCGTTGCTCTGTCCCCTGGCACTTTCCACGCCTTCCAGCAGCGTCTGGCTTGGCCTGAAGTTCCCCTACGACTCTTTGCAGACATGGCAGCAGCTGAACACACAAGCCAACAGATGGATCTGAACAACTTGAAGTAACCCATCAATTCAATGAAACAACTGTTATTGATTTCTGGGGGTTTTCCTCCCCGTGGTTGTTTAACGGAATTGATGGGTGTTCTCTGGAATTGATTGCACCAGCCAGTTCTTCTCGTGTGATAGAGACGAAATGATAGTGTTCCCCAGAAACTGAATAAATCTGCTCGTTAAAGAGAATATTCGGGCAAATAATTTTTTCCTGTGACAGTGGCTTTCCTGCTCAGTTCCCTCTGCACAGGGAACTGGGAAATACTTAAGGGGGCTTTCATTGCAAGTCAATATGCTGATAAGCTGGCTCCCTTTTCATTTTCTTACTGTTCTCAGGGACTGATTAGATGCCAAAACGAATCCACCAATCTCTCTCTCCCCGCACACAGACTTTTGCCAGTTCTGAGTCACTGAAGCCATTGTGTCTTATATATCTACCCTCCCCACCACCAATCATACACACAAAAGCTGATTTTCGGCATTAAATGACAATGCAGTCTCTAGTGCAGGTCGACGGCATGCTAACTCTCCGGGAAGATGATTTATCCACCTATGATTTATATTTTCTTCCCCGGAGGTTGCTTTTCATGGGTTTCAGACAGCACCACACTTGTTTTCACTGACAGTGATGAAAAAAACAGATGTCAGGACAAGGACTGAAAGGGTAGGGGAAGTAGGGGTGGCCGTGTAGAATGACAAGAAATGAAAGGGAGCTGAGTCCAGAGAATTCTGAAACCCTGCTTTGAGTTGCTGTGCTCTTAAGCTTGCTCCAGCCACAGGGAGTGGCTGGCTTGCTAACCCCCTTTCAGGAAATAGATTACAGTTGAATTTTTATTGGCTTTCAAAAAAAAAACTCAGTCTCTCTCTCTCTCTCTCCCTGAGCCTCCGCTGCTGTCATTGTTATCCCATTGTTGTGCTGAGATCTCAAGGCTATGGTAATTAGCAATGCAACACATTCACACATACAAGAAAAGAGTAAAGATCCTAAAGACAGAGGGTCTCACTCACCACGCAGCTCCATAAGCCAGCTGACTTGTAACATGCGATGTATATTCCACATTTTTATGCATTTTGTTCAGCATGAATGTCTCATTCCTGGCAGCTCATCCTCAAAGCAGTGTGACCTTAAGACTAGGTTGACACAATGCCAATATTTAAAACTTTGATTTGCTCCTCCATATTGACATACTTTACGGGGCCCCAAAGATAAAGTGGGAAATGAGCCTCCTTCATTGAAAACTAATGAAAAATTGTTTGCTTTCCAGTGCCTCACAAATTCACAATCTCTTAATGGGATTAGAAGAATATTCCTCAAGATGGCAGGTGTAAAATGAGTGAGAACATATATTAATAATAATGATGATGACGATAATAATAATAATAATAATAAAAACTCTTGGCAAACCAGAAATAGGAAATTCCTTAACTTGATTTTTTTTAAGTATTTACCAAAAGCCCACAGAGTGCCGTTCTTAATGCTAATCACTAGAGGCATTCTCTCTGAAGTACGAAATAGGGCAAGGAAGCCTATGGCCAGCACTTCTAGGCAACGTTGTATTAGAGACCCTGTCAGCATAGTAAGAAAAATAAATAAAATCTGCAAGGATTTGGAACAACAAAACAAAACAAAACAAAATAAAACGTCCTTTTTCACAGTCACACAAAGAAAACTCAAGGGATAATTCATAAATACGTAGAATTAATAAGTGAGTTCCACCCTGCTGTTCAGTATCATAATCAATGTGCCAGTAACAGTTGGCTTCCTGTATCTAATTCATTTGGCCAGTAGGCATTTATTTAGCCCTTGCTACGTGCCACAGTTCTAGGTGCTTCTAGTATTTCCATGAATAAAACGGGAAAGAGCCCTGCTTTCTTGAGCTTACTAGCCAGAGTCTGTTAAAGAATGTAATTGATACTATACGTTAACTAACTTGGATTTAAATAAAATTTAAAAATTAAAAAAAAAAGTAAGTGAAATGAGTGGGAACAGGAAAACTAGATGATCAGCAAAGGGTTGGAGCCTCGTAAACATTAGGGCTCTGATCCTGGTAGTTGGTTGCATTATATTATCTATCAAAATGTGTACCTGTTCTTATATCATCAAAGACAAGTGGGGTGGAAAGAACCCAGACAAGCACAAGAGTCAGGGTTGGCCTGTGTTTAGCAGACAAAAAGGTTTTTTTTTTTTTTAAGAAATCACACCCCTAAAATGTAATATTGTTTCAATATCAACTATTAGGCAATCTACATTCAAATTTCACTAATTACCTTAATGAAAGTCGTTAGAGCTGACTTTTAAAAATCCAGGATCCTGGGCATCTGAGTGGCTTAGTTGGTTAAACTTCCGACTTTGGCTCAGGTCAAGATCTCACACTTTGTGAGTTCGAGTCTCGTGTCGGGCTCTGTGCTGACACCTCAGAGCCTGGAGCCCACTTCAGATTGTATGTTTCCCTCTCTCTCTCTCTCTTTCTCTCTGCCTCTACCCGCCTCCCCCACCAAAATAAATAAACATTAGAATTTTTTTTTTAAATCCAGGATCTCATTAATGCTCACATATTCCATTCATTCGATTGTATGTGCTATTGTCTTAGTCTCCTTTAATCTAGAGCAATCCTTCTACCTGTTCCCCTACCCATGCCCCACCTGTCCCCCCAACATGTATCAAAGGCCATAGCTCCCATCAGTCAGCCCACTTATTCAGCTGCCCTTTCTAGATTCTGGTAACTACTCCTGCCTCTAGCCCCTCAGGTTCCCCACTGTTTCTAACTCCAGAAGAGTGGATTTTTAATCACGGATGTTCCTAAACTGTGTTCACATCTTCATCAAAATTCCCATCAGTAAGATCTCCTGAAATGACCTAGATTTTTCCTGTCCAGGCCTTGACCAACGCAGGGAAGGAATATAAAGACCCTTGGATCCCAAACACTGGTTCCTGGGACAGTCAATGTAATAGGCGGGGAAGGACAGGAACAAGCAAAGAACACCAAGAAGGAGCTACCCAAGGAGGTAGGAGAAAACTCACGAAAGTGGGGTATCCCGAACACCAGGTGAAGAAAGCATTTTGGGAAGGATGCTTTCAATGGTGTTGATAAGTCATGGAGGGTGAGGACTGACTGAGAATGTGCCCTTGGTTTGGCAACATGGAAGTCATTGCTTTGACAAGAGCAGTTTCATTGAAATGCTGATGGAATGCGTCCATGTATAGTGGTCACAGATACAGAGTGAGGGCGGATTCTGCTGATACCTTCCTGGTGGCAATAAGTAATCACAGTTTCTGAAAAGTGAGATATAAAACTGCATTTAAGCTATGTTTTTAATCGACACAGCATTATACTCCCAAATAATAATGGCAGTCATCATTAAGCACTAACTAAGCCATACTCAGGACCAGGTGCTTTGGGTACATACATTTTTTAATCTTAATAATAATCCCATGAGACAGAATGATTGTTTCCATTTAACTATTACTATCAGGGTACATCACTAGTCAAAAGAGGGATACTTTAATGTGTACTTTAATGGCACTTTCATTCTGCCGGCAGGGTTTGAATGCAGGACTGTGACACAGAGAAGCATTTGGACATCATTTGTCCAAGTTTAGAAAGCTAGAAAGTAGAGGAGCTGGAATGTAAATAAAACACTGTTCTTTCCAGCCTTATTTGACTTCAGAATAGCAAACAAATGAATTTACATTTAAAAAGGTTGTTCAAAAAAATCAAGCATGACTTTATCTGTATGATAAAGCCAAACCAGGAGTTTGCTTCATTCGAACTCCAAAGGCATTGCAAACACACACACACACACACACACACACACTCACATACACATACACACACGTGTTCACATACACTTCTCTGGGAGGGTCGGGGAGGGTGACCTGGGCATTGTGTGTCTTTAGGCAAGTCAAAGAAAGGAGTGGATTTCTAGGAGAAATATACAACAGCACCTTCTAAAGCTGAAAAGCCCTGTTTTGATATGTGTCTAGAGGCAATAGTTATAAAACCCATGACTCTAGGATTTCCCCAATCCCTCCTTGAAACAAAGCCTGAGGAGTGAGCCACTGAAGACTCAGGTAAGAGGATGGCCCATCTGCTGCACAGGGTGGAGGCATTGGCTTGTTCATGGGGACTACAAAATAACAGGGAAATGACAAATGACCTTTAAATTCCATTTTCATGGTGTAGAAAGTCTCAATGCTCCCTTTATTTATTTTTAATCTTCTGGGTAGGTATCTCTGTTATATAGGCATTAATGCCTGATTGAGCCTCAACTAATCAACTCTAGGGGTTTCTGATTCCAACCCAGTATGTTAGAAGAAACATACTTTTCTAACTCGATTACCAGCCTTTGGATATACTATACATCCTGCTGCCTTATGGCTTTTACTTTTAATCTCTGTGAGCTCTGTATGCTCAGAGAGAAGCTTTCAAAATCATTTATTGTAAGCTTTCCAGCTGCTGCCTCTCAGTGTGTATGTCCAGCCAGAAGATGAAATTCCCATGAATAAATCTGGGTTCTAAGCCTTCAGCTAGCTGTACAATACAGTGTCCTCATAGAATTTTGAGAGTTATGTACTTCCTCGAAAGGGGAGAAGAAAGAGACCCTTCATTGTTGACTGCTTCTATGTACCAGATGCTGTAACAGACATCTCATAAATACTAATCACCATTTATTTCCTGGACAAGGAAACACACCTATGGGAGGTGCAGTTAGAAGAATCAAAGATACGATTTGTTTAGAATATCAGTTACTTAAATCAGATAACTTCCCATTATCTGATGGTCGTATAAGCCAGAGATTGCTAGTTTTCCCCTAGTAACCATTCTCTCTTTCCTCTCGATTTTAGCTGAACGAATGGCTTCCCAAAACCAAGGTCCCATTTTCCAGCCTTCATGACAACCTGGTGTACTCATGTAACAAAGTTCTGATGACTGGGAGGTAAGTGGAACTGGTGTGAGCTTCTTCTAGCTGACTCCATTAACAGAAAATGGCTTTCCATTGGTCGGTATGTCCGTATTCATGACAGTACCACACTATATTGATGACTATAGCTTCATAATATACTTTGAAATCAGGAGTGTGATGTCTCCAGCTCTGTTCTTCTTTAATTCCTAAGAAAGAAGGCTATTTGTGGTCTTTTGTGGTTCCATATAAATCATAAAATTGTTTTTCTATTTCTGTAAAAGATGTCTTTGAATTTTGATAGGGATTGCATTGAATCTGTGGGTAGCTTTGGGTGGTAAGGACACAGTAACAGTACTAACTGTTCCAGTCCATGAACACAAGATGGTTTGCCATTTGTCTCTCCCTCATTTAATTTCTTTCATCAGTAATTTCTACTCTTTAGTATATAAATATTTCCCCTTCTTAGTTAAGGTTATTCCTATGCAACAGAATAGAGAGCCCAGAAATAAACTCATACATGTGGTCAAGTAATTTTCAACAATGGTGCCAAAAATACACAACGGGGAAGAATTCTCTCTTCAACAAACAAAGGTGTTGGAAAAACAGAATGAAGTTGGACCTGTATCTTACACCATACACAAAAGTCAACTCAAATGGATTAAAGACTTCAACATGAAATCTGAAACTATAAAACTCTTGAAAGAAAACATGGGGGAAAGCTTCAGGACATTGGTCTTGGCAATGATTTCATGAATATGACACCAAAGGTACAGGCAACAAAAAAAATAAACAAATGGGGCTACATCAAACTAAGAAGATTCTGCACAGCAAAGGAAACAACCAACAAAGTGAAAAGATAACCTACAGAATGGGAGAATAGTTGCAAACCATATATCTGATAAGGGATTAATTTCCAAATTATATAAAGAGCTTATCAACTGTAGCAAAAAACAAGAAATCCTATTTTTATTTTTTTATTAGAAATTTTTTTTTTTAACGTTTATTTATTTTTGAGACAGAGAGAGACAGAGCATGAACGGGGGAGGGTCAGAGAGAGGGAGACACGGAATCTGAAACAAGCTCCAGGCTCTGAGCTGTCAGCACAGAGCCTGACGCGGGACTTGAACTCATGGACCGCAAGATCATGACCTGAGCTGAAGTTGGACGCTTAACCGACTGAGCCACCCAGGCGCCCCTAGAAATCCTATTTTTAAATTATGCCCATCACTCATTAGCCCATCTCTCTCTTCTGCTCTTATCCTGAACTTTGACCAGGCTCTGTGTACCCTGTGGCACCCTCAAAATTCCAGAATGCCCACAAAATGGCACCCACTTGCCTTGACTTCTTAGTTAACTTCCAGGTGATGAGCTAAGTAACAGTGATTTCTCCCAGTACACTGCTTGCTATCTTCCTGAACAGCAAACAATGAAAAGGTAGGCATAAGGATCAGAGCTCTTTCAGTGCTTGTTGGAAAAGAGGTCATACATTTAGGAAAATGTCTTCCTTTCACAAAGTTGCTTCTGCTCTGAAGGATCTATTTTACCCTCCCTTCATCCTGACCGTTTCTCTGTGGTGTAATCAGAATGCCACAAGTTATTCCCAGACAGAAATAACTGTCTTTGGGAGAGAAGTCAGGCTTCTGATGCAGACAGAGTGCCCACACCTGGTCAAGCAGCAAACCCAAAGACCACCCTACAATTTCACTGAAATGCAATGAGCTCATATCAGGAATACAGGACACAATATAGGATTTCAACATCTTGAAATCACACAGCTACCTGATGTTTCTGAAAGTCAGTTGACTTCTCCATCACTCCTCCAAATGTTCACAAACTGTGAAATTTTGCTCCTAGAATTGACTTCCCATGCCTTGAATGATGCTGGGCTTTCAAAATTCCCTGCACTCTCTGACTCCACAAGGCCAGCCATCTGTCTTGGCTGATAAATTCTGCGCTCACAAGGGATACATTAAGCCCAAGTCTTTTTATTTCCAAGGACATATGCTACATTTTTTTCTTTCTTTCCTTCTTTTTTTTTTTTTTTTGTATAAATTTTCCTAGATAAATAAAGTTGACATTTAATTCCAGCTCCATCTGGAAGATCAGGGAAATGCTGCCCCTCACTCAGCGCACTTCTCTTCATACCCAGGAAAGTTCTTGGCCCCAGAAGTCAGTGTGGCTTGGTGGGAAATGTATGACTCTGAGAGCCTACAGACCTGGGGTTGAATTCAAATCCTCCAAATTACTAGCTGTGTGACTTTGGGCAAACGATTAATCCTTTCTGAGCCTTTATTTCACCATCTGTAAAGTGGGGATGTAGCTAATTCTACTTTGCGCAATCAGCAATGCTCATATGTGAGGTAATTGATATTAATTCAGCAAGTAGAGGCCAGTATTTTTTTAAGGACCTGAGCAGTTAAGAACGTGAGCTTTCATGCCAGAAACACTTGGCTTAGCATCCCCATCAGTACTCTGATTTTGGAAAATTTGTTTAACCTCCTGAGTTTGTTTCTGTGTCTAGAAAGTATTAATGAAAACTAATGTACTTATTGTTGGGAGTATTAGAGGTGGTTTCTGTAAAGCACCCGGCACCTGGAATGTGCTTAATAAATGGTAACTTAGTATCCTTGATGTTGCTATTATTATTTTTGGACATCTTCCCAAACACTGGCTCAGAATGCCTATTCTCTCAGCAAAATTATCTACCGATTCATTTTTGGAGACCACGCCATACTTGGGGGTCCGTGGGTTTTTGTTTGTTGTTGTTGTTGTTGTTGTTGTTGTTGTTGTTGTTTTGACCCAGCCTGCAGCTAAATCCTGGGTATGAGGACAAGAAAGGGTTCTCACTTCCTGATTCTTTTAATTCATCGAAGACCTCTGTGGCCTTTCTGAAAAATGTTTTAGTTACCACACCCAGTCTTTCAGAGTAACCAAAAATGTGTGAGCCATGATGGAGATTTCGGATTTCCTCTTCACAGGGGAGAGAATGACTTGGGAAAACTATGTGCCTGAGGTTATGGAGGCTTATAGGGCTGAAAGCCCAGTTTAATTCAGTGCTATCTGCTTGTAAGGGAACCAATAAAGACTATTACTCTTACTCAGGCATTGAGGTCTCTGCCACACAGGGCTGGCTTCTTTCAAAGCCTCTCTAAATTTTCATTTATGATCTTGATTTTAAGCCCAAATAATGTTCCGATTATTGTGTAAAGATTGTACCAAACCCACCCATCCAAGTCCTTGTTACTGAACTATTCATCTTCTTGTCCAAAAGCAGTCAACTCCTCAATCAGTCCCTCTGCCATTCTTACCGAAACAATAGTTGATGGGGTTTGAATGCTTAAGACCTAAGCACAATGAGGAGGGGAAGAGTTACCCATGAAAGCACATGCAATTGACTGGCTTTACTTCACTTGAACTATGGGAGATTCTAAAAGGCATCTTTTATGAATAAGAGATTGGAAAACGACTACAGTACCTTATGTTTCCATGATCACTCATGGCAAAAGCCAACCCTATGTCCAGCTGAAATGAGTATAACTAAGGAAAAACTACACCAAAAGGACTGAAAATTAAATTAGTGTGTAGAAAGCATGCGTCTTGTATTGCAAGAGGATTTTGTGACTGTGCTATATTTGTCCATTATAAATACAATTTTATTTTATTCTATTTCTTAAATTTTATTTTATCTTGGGGCACCTGGGTGGCTCAGTTGGTTGAGCGTCTGACTTCGGCCCAGATCATGATCTCACAGTTTGTGAGTTCAAGCCCCGCGTCAGGCTCTGTGCTGACAGCTGGGAGCCTGGAGCCTGCTTCAGATTCTGTGACTCCCTCTCTTTCTGCTTCTCCCTTGCTCGACTATGTCTCTCCCAAAGCTAAATAAACATTAAAAAAAATTTTTTTTAATAAAATAAATAAATTTTATCTTAAATTCCAGCATGGTTAACATGCGGTGTTGCATTAGTTTAAGGTGTACAATATAGTGATTCAACAGTTCCCATCACCTATTTTACCCCTCCCCACCCACCTCCCCTTTGGTGACCAACAGTTTGTTCTTTGTCAGCACAGTTTTAAATGTTATCTGTAACCATGTCTCGAGAACCTTCTGTGTTGGGGTTTCCACAGCAGAGTACTCATATAAGAAAGAGATAGAAACATGGGGTGCCTGGGTGGCTCAGACGGTTAAGCGTCTGAATGTGGCTCAGGTCATGATCTCGCGGTCTGTGGGTTCAAGGCCCACGTCAGGCTCTGTGCTGACAGCTCAGAGCCTGGAGCCTGCTTCAGATTCTGTGTCTCCCTCTATCTGCCCCTCCCCTGCTCATTCTCTGTCTTTCTCTGTCTCTCAACAATAAATACATGTTAAAAAAAATTAATAAAGAGATAGAAACAAAAATAAACAAGAGGATGGCTCCCTCGCATGGCCATCTATATGGTAATAATAAGGGAGGGGAACCTTCCAAATGGTATCCAGAGCTCGAGGGTGATTGAGGGTGATTGTAAGACTGTGTCTGTGATAACTAGTTCACAACATCTTTATTTGGGCGTGATGACTAACCAGAAGAATATGACAATCATATATACATATACACAATAATCCAGATTACATAACACACATATATACTTATAATACATATCATGTAATTTACATATATACATAATAATCATATATGCACATCTATATCTGTATCTGCATCTGTAGCTGGCTGTCACGTGCAATAGTAAGTCCAAGGCAAATCTTTCTTAGCACTGACACCCTTGGCAACCTAATCAATAATCAGTACTTTATTAGGTAGTTGTGATCTCACAGGCAGCATTTATTTCACTCCCCAAACCTGAACATCCATTAAAGTACATTGAAAAAAAGCCAATACTGGGAACATTTGTTATCAATTTTTAATTTAACACACAATACACTGAATTTATCTGTCTATATATAGAGAGATCTATATAGTATATCTATTATATATCTCCTTCTTTTTCCATTGTCTTATTTGAACCATTAACCTTTGCTTGCTTTAATTACCAGAGAGCGAATGTGGTATCCAACAATCTCTCTAACTCCGGCATCCCATCCCTAGCCACCCCACCCCTCTCCCAGCAGCCAAAACAAATCTACTCTGGAACTTGTTTCCAGGATTCTCAATCAGGCTTCATGGAAAAAAATAAATCTGACCAAATAATCCTGTAATGGCAGTTGTTAAACATGCTTACAACAAATTAACAGAAGAATCTTGAGAAATAAATTATCACTCCAAATATCTCTAGAGTACACAGGAAACATTTTTGAAAATTGATCATATATCATAGGCCACATAGCAAATCACAAGAATCTCCCCAGTATTTTCTGGTGGAATTGAGTTCCAGTTTCCCATGGGGTGAACAAGTAGAAGAGACATCCTTACATTGCATTTCCCTCTTTCACGTCATCAGGGCCACCCTCCTGGTCCCTGGATCCCAGCCTAAATAAGCCATCTGCTCACAAGCCCTTATTCCAGGCTTTGTTTTCAGGGGGAACCAGATCTAGAATAAGCTCTTTCTTTTGCACTGATTGTGCCCATCCTGCTCGGTTTAGATTTGACTCCTAGCGGTCTCTCCTCGGTCCATAACTTTGTTCTGCAAGGCAGTGTGGTTTGTTAGTTTGGAGGGTTCCCAGGGTCCCGTCCTCTTTAGCACTCACCTGTAAACTGAAGGTTACAAAATGCTGTCCAAGTTTTTCTGTTCTCAGACCAGTCAGTTACACTTTCCTGTGAAAATGTGTTGGGAATTTTGAGGGGTTTAGCTCTCAGATCTGCCGGAAATCCCTTTGCTTTCCCTCCATTTCCATGTAGTTGCTGGTCTCGAGAAGGTTTGCTGACTCTGTGTAATTCGTGCCAACCCACTTGTATGTGGGCGTTCACGTCCATACTTTCTCACCTGGCCTTCTCTCTAGATGGTGTCTGTTCTTTGGTTTTGCTCTCCTAAATGGCATTCCGTGTCGTTCCTTTCAATGCCACAGTCACACAGTCTGGGGAGGATGTATTTAGTAAATGGCCTGCAAAAACAGGTGATTGCAAACAAATAATGGCCATAACTTTACAAGGCACACCAAAATGAGTTGTAGACGAATCAGGATAAATGTTAAAATGTAAAAATAATGACAAGAAAGAGTAGGTAAATATGTATCCTATTTGTAAAGAGGAAATTTTTTTTCTAAGCTTAAAACCCTGTGATACAAAGAAAAAAAAGTGATGGACTCATCGTATAAAAATTTCAAAACCTGATGTAAACGAATGACAAATTAAACAATAATCAACAAGCAAGAAAAATACTGGCAGTTAATATGGTGGGCAAAGGATTAATATTTTTAATATACAAATGCTATGAAATAAATCAGCACGGGTGATACTAAAGCCTATACAGAAAGACAGGCATAAAGCATAAACATGTAATTTGCAGTAAAGAAAATAAAAATGACTATAAACATAGGAGATATTTTCAAAATTACTGTTTAGCAAAAACAAATGCAAATTAAAATAATAGGATATCTTTTCTCCCCAAATTGCCAATATCTTAAAACCAGGTAATAATGTCTTCTTAGCAAGGATGCTGGAGAACTGTCATTTTCAAGGACTGTTATTGAGAATTAAATTGATACAATATTTCTGGAAGCCAATTTTGAAATATGCAATAAAGAGTTAAAAAATATTAATGTCCTTTGACCAAGTACTTAAGCTTTTATTAAGTAAACAACCTCAAAAGCAGACAAATATTTGTGGCACGAATGCTCATTATCAATGCCATTTACAATGACAGATTGTTGAAATTATCTAAATATCCAAAAGAGAATATTTTGCAGTCACTAACATATATTATCTGAAGGATAATTTTATATGTATATGCAAATATCATTAAGTATATTATTAAAACACTCAAAAGTAATATACTACCATTTTATTTGGGTTATGTGCTATATGGGGTTTTGTTTTCTTTTCCCTGTACTTTTTCCTATTTTTCAAGTTCTCTAGCATGAGAAAATGTTCCTTTTTTTTTTAAGTATTTACTTATTTATTTATTTTTGAAGGAGGCAGGACAAAGAGAGCCCCTGTCAGTGCAGAGCCTGATGCAGGGCTCAAACTCATGAACCCGTGAGATTGTGACCTGAGCCGAAGTCAAGATTTGGATGCTTAACTGACTGAGCCACCCAGGTGCCCCAATGTTGCTTTAATTATAAAAAAGTAAATTAAACCATTAGAATATTACTTGGTAAATGTAGAATACAAGCAAAAGTGTGTAGTATATGAAAGTATATGATAGTTGCAAATTATCGGTGCCCAACACATCATCCTTCTCATCACAAGGATGATCCTGCCTTCACAGAATAGATCCGTCCACTTATCATGATTTCCTTCCTCTACCCAGGAAAAATATTAGAAAACACTTACTCTCCAATTTACCTGTTTCTAAAGTCTGAGCACCACAGCCCTTCTCTGTGTTCTTGTCAGACCACTCTTTTTTATTTAAATCTATTTTTTGAATTTTGGTAAAAGGCATCGCCGTCTACTTGGTCAATGTAGCTGGATCCTAGGGTATCCTTAACTTCTTCCTGTATCTGGTTTGTACTCCCTGCCAAGCCAACCTTGGAATGCTGACTCAGATATAACATCAGGAAACCTGAATCGGCCTCAGATAGGGGATTCACTTGTGGTGGGGATAGCAAGAGGTGGTCCAAGAAATAGGAAACCAAATGTCTGGGCAGACTCCAAAGGAGAGATCATGTGCAAAGGCTAGAGCAGTGGCTCTCATACCATCTGTGAAATGTGTTAAACTCTAGATGCTGGAGTCTCCCCACAAGACAGGTTCATTCAACCAAAGCTGCCAGTGATCTTACTGCTAAATACAGTGGACACTTTTTCATTCTCATCTTGACTGAACTCAGCAGAATTTGACACTCACTGGGAAAATTCTCTCCACCGGGCTTCTATGGCGCTCTGCTCTCCTCTTCCCTCCTCTCAGGCTAAGACTTTTAGTCTTCTTTGTCAGTTCCTCCTACACTGCTCCTTCTCGAAGTGTTGATGTCTTTGAAGCTCGCATCCCTTCTCTTCTTGATCTAGAAACTCTCTCTGAACACTGTTATATCTTCGATTACTTTGTACATGCCAGTGACCTCGTAGATATATTTTCATGATTAGTATTCTCTCCCGAGCCGTTGGCACACAGTAGGTGGCTAATAAATGCCCGTTGAATTAATGAATGAATAAAGGACAAACATTTCTGAAGTGTGTAATTACTTTTGTTTTGATTTCATTTTAAATGGGTAGCTTCTTGGTGACATGGAAGTAATCTTCAGCTCATAATCACCATCTCCAGTTCATCCTTTATATATTCAGTGAATCCAACAGAGGTTGGAAATTGATATAAACTTTAACAGAAAGGAGTTCTCTTGGATGATCTGTCTTCATTTTGACTTGTGAGTTAGTTATCTCACGCATCATCGTTTATCCCACAGTACCTAGATTACGGTCTTAAGAAAGAACCTAGAATTTGTTGGGGGGAAATGGCTGATTCTAGGTCTAGGGTAGGAAATGAAAACAAGATGCACCTAGAATACCAGATAGCAAGGAAGCTATCAAAGACCACAAGGGCCATGTCAAAAATACTTAGAGACCAACCTGAAGAGGCTCTTGCCAGCCAAAGAGAAACAGTTTGAGTTTTAAATGGATCACTGCAATTGATTAAGTCCATTAAACCAACAGGCTCATAATGATATTTTAAAAATCTAATTGTTTACCTTCAAAGAATGATAGGAAACCAATTTATCATCTTCAAAGCCAATAGACGAAAGGAAATAAAAAACATTCATCCTTTCTACATGAATTATCACTCAATAAGCAAATTGTAAATGAGTAAAATGTCCCTTTATGAAGAGTCCTACAATAAATAATTTGCAAAGAGTGATAGAAAGAACACTGTCTCCAAATCCCAGTAAATTAATGGATCTGTGCGTTGGGCATCATCAACTTGTACCATCCCAAAAAAGAAACGACTGCACATAATATGCCTCCTCATGATAGAACACAATGCCACCCGAAGACTGCAGTTATAATATGAAAATTTTCTTGGGATCTTTTGTAGAGGATAATTGTTACAGTTAATGCAACCTATAATATACTTAAAAGTTGCTACCAAAGTAGATCTTAAGTATTCTCACCACACACACACACACACACACACACACAAATACTAATTATGGGACACGAAGCAGGTATTAAAGCTATGGTGATAATTATTTTGCAACTTATAAGTGTATCTAAGTAACACATTGTGCACCTTATGACAGATGATAGCTACACTTAAGGTGAGCACAGCATAACGTACAGAGAAGTCGAATCAGTATGTTGTACACCTAAAACTAATATAACATTTTGTGTCAATTATACTCAAATAAAAAATGTTTTTAATTTATGGGGGAAAACATATTGTACACCTGACACTTATACAATGTTATGTGTCAATGATATCTCAAGCTGGAAGGAAAAACAAGCACACCACCACTTATGGTCTTGCCAGAAGGATTAAACATGAGTCTGATCAAGACTTTAGATCTAACCACCAACTGGCAGGAAATACAAAGGGCAAAGGAGCACGTTAAATTGTACCATGATCGGGCTGTAAAAAATTCCACACTGTAGGTGACTCTTCAGGTCAAATGCAACAGGTAACTTTTAAGAGAAGTAAAGAGATGGGGGTTGGGGGTGGGGGAACTAGAGATTAAGAGAGACTTAGTCATAACTTCTTTAAATGGGAAAACAATAGTGTCTACTGATGTATCTGTATATTGAAAATATCTAAATGACACAAAAAATTGACTACGAGATTCATTTGTATTACCATATTTATATAGTCATATCTGATTAAGGGAGACAGGTGTTCAGACTTGAATCAGCCGCATTGGAGGGGCTTCTGGTGTGACTGGCAAAGTTCTATTTCTTGACCTGATTGTTTCCCTTATAACTCATTGAGCAAACATTTGCTTTGCAGCTTCTTTTGCATCAGTTTTATTTTAAAATATATAGATTTTTTTAAAGAATCTATATGTTAGCCATTACTCTTTATTGCTTGTTTATTGTGCAATTAAGACAGAGGATCGTATTATAAATGTCAAATTGAGAAATATATTAGGTTGCATTTTTTGCACTAAAAAATTGAGTCCCAAAGCAACTGAACAAGTAGAAAAAAAGGAGATGTAAACTTTGCATGAAACAACTTGGAAGTTTTCTCGCAAGTTCAATGTGTGTTAACAGGGTGATAGAACAGTTCCTAAGAGGGAACCTTGGTCTTTGGCTACATTGATAGAACTACCAAACCTAAAACAAGAGAGATGGGGCTGTTCTCTACACTGTTTGAATGGTTGTAGGCACTATAATGGTTCTATAGGAACCCCAGGCAGGCAAGGTTGCTCAGAGGAGATGGGCAGAGAGAAGGTTCTCAAAACCATATCGTACAAGGATGATGAAGTGACGAAGGATGTTTGCTCTGGAAAGACTAGTCTGAAAGATAGGTGACCATTGTCTCCAAACATCTGAAGAATAGCCTGTTGAAAAAGAGAACATAGTTGTTCCACAGGATCCCAAGATCAGTGGGTGAAGAGCCAGACAAATTTGTCTCATAAAGAATTTTCTGGCCATCAAAGTCTGAGGAAATGTTATGATTTACCTTAAAAATACAAGATTCTTGGGGCACCTGTTTAGCTCAGTTAAGCGTCTGACTCTTGACTTTGGCTCAAGTCATGATCTCACGGTTCATGGGATCAAGCCCCATGTGGGGCTCTGTGCTGTGAGCAGAGAGCCTGCTTGGGATTCTCTCTCTCCTCTCTCTCTGCCCCTCCCCTTGATTGTACATGCTGGTGCTCTCTCTCTAAATAGACAAATAAACATTTTTTTTTTAAGTACAAGATTCTTGTCACTGGAATGTAATCATAGGCAGGATGGCCACTTGGGGATGAATAATGGATAAGTATCAAAAGTTTGTGTAAAATGAAATCTATGAGTCCTTTTAATCCTGCAGGTCTTTGAATTCTTGTTATTCTGTGGGGCACAAAACCCCCCTGGGACCAGGAGCTATAGAAATAACAATGCCCCATTTATTGTCAATTCCTACTTCATTTCCCTACCATGATAAGAATGAGCCACGGGAAAAAATACATCTTTTATGTCGTGTCATCTTATGTTAAAATGCTACCAAAACTCTACCCTTGATATGAGCTAATAGAAACAGATTTGAGGAGTTGGGCTCCTGGCTAAACACCTATATGTGATTGGGGCTCCTGGGTGGCTCAGTAGGTGAAGCATCCAACTCTTTTTTTTTTTAAGTTTTTTTTTTTAATGTTTATTTATTTTTGAGACAGAGAGAGACAGAGCTTGAACGGGGGAGGGGCAAAGAGAGAGGGAGACACAGAATCGGAAGCAGGCTCCAGGCTCTGAGCCATCAGCCCAGAGCCCGACGCGGGGCTCGAACTCACGGACCGCGAGATCGTGACCCGGGCTGAAATCGGACGCTTAACCAACTGAGCCACCCAGGCGCCCCTGAAGCATCCAACTCTTGATTTCAGCTCCGGTCATGATTTCAGCTCAGGTTGGTGAGATTGAGCCCCTTGTCAGGCTCCGTGCTGACACTGCAGAGCCTGTTTGGGATTCTCTCTTTCCCCACTCTCTCTCTGCCCCTCCCCTGCTTCTGCGTGCGCGTGCACACACACACACACACACACACACACACACACACTCTTTTTTTTTTCAATATATGAAATTTATTGTCAAATTGGTTTCCATACAACACCCAGTGCTCATCCCAAAAGGTGCCCTCCTCAATACCCATCACCCATCCTTCCCTCCCTCCCACCCCCCATCAACTCTGTTTGTTCTCAGTTTTTAAGAGTCTCTTATGCTTTGGCTCTCTCCCACTCTAACCTCTTTTTTTTTTTTTCCTTCCCCTCCCCCATGGTCTTCTGTTAAGTTTCTCAGGATCCACATAAGAGTGAAACCATATGGTATCTGTCTTTCTCTGTATGGCTTATTTCACTTAGCATTACACTCTCCAGTTCCATCCACATTGCTACAAAAGGCCATATTTCATTCTTTTTCATTGCCACGTAGTACTCCATTGTGTATATAAACCACAATTTCCTTATCCATTCATCAGTTGATGGACATTTAGGTTCTTTCCATACTTTGGCTATTGTTGAGAGTGCTGCTATAAACATTGGGGTACAAGTGCCCCTATGCATCAGTACTCCTGTATCCCTTGGGTAAATTCCTAGCAGTGCTATTGCTGGGTCATAGGGTAGGTCTATTTTTAATTTTCTGAGGAACCTCCACACTGCTTTCCAGAGCGGCTGCACCAGTTTGCATTCCCACCAACAGTGCAAGAGGGTTCCCGTTTCTCCACATCCTCGCCAGCACCTATAGTCTCCTGATTTGTTCATTTTGGCCACTCTGACTGGCGTGAGGTGGTATCTGAGTGTGGTTTTGATTTGTATTTCCTTGATGAGGAGCGACGTTGAACATCTTTTCATGTGCCTGTTGGCCATCTGGATGTCTTCTTTAGAGAAGTGTCTATTCATGTCTTCTGCCCATTTCTTCACTGGGTTATTTGTTTTTCGGGTGTGGAGTTTGGTGAGCTCTTTATAGATTTTGGACACTAGCCCTTTGTCTGATGTGTCATTTGCAAATATCTTTTCCCATTCCGTTGGTTGCCTTTTAGTTTTGTTGGTTGTTTCCTTTGCTGTGCAGAAGCTTTTTATCTTCATAAGGTCCCAGTAATTCACTTTTGCTTTTAATTCCCTTGCCTTTGGGGATGTGCCGAGTAAGAGATTGCTACGGCTGAGAAGGCTGACCACACTCTTTAACAAACCTGCATTCCTAGCCCTGGCACCTTGATTTGGAGGTCTCCTTATTGGAAACCTTGAAGACATCTTTCCACTTCTAGCCCTCCCTCCTTCCCTCCTTCCAGCCCGTAGATTAAACATGAGACAGGTCACGTTTATATATGATCCATAAAACCATAGGAGCCATTAAACTGCAAGAACCTTGCACGTCATGATCTCGAAGTTTGTGAGTTCAAGCCCCATGTCGGGCTCTGTGCTGACAGTTCGGAGCCTGGAGCCTGCTCCAGATTCTGCGTCTCCCTCTCTCTCTCTGCCCCTCTCCTGTTCGTGCTGTGTGTCTCTCTCTCTCTCAAAAATAAATAAACATTAAAAAAAAATTTTTTTTTTCACTGCAAGAGCCTGTGCTCCCTCCCTCAACAGTGAGACGATCCCCATGTCTGCTCGATCCACTTGAACCTTGCCAGGAGCATCACTCCATGGGAAAGCGGAACAAGGGGAGCTGGAGTTTTCCTGAGTTAGGCCTCTTGCTCACGCTGTCACAATAAGCGATTAAAGGCTTCCCTGTTGCTTTTGTGTTTGGGGTTTTAGTCGGCTACTCTGACACCCTTCGGCTCAGCTGAGCTCCGGACAAAACACACAATCATGATAATATGCTTTAAAGATATCAGAGGTTAATTTTAGATCTCATAACACACATCATTGTGAACTATTCCTGCATTCACTGATACATGCTTTTAGGGGCACCTGGGTGGCTCAGTTCGTTAAGCATCTTGACTCTTGATTTGGGTTCTGGTCATGATCTCACGGTTCATGAGATCGAGCCCTCCTCTGCAGGGGGGCCTGCTTAGGATTCTCTCTCTCCCTCTCTCTCTGCCCCTCCTCAGCTCTCTCTCTCTCCCTCTAAATAAATAAACAAAGATTTAAAAAAATAATAATACATGCTTTTATGCTTGTTAGGTCTCCTAAGAAGGCCCACTGTAGCCAGACAACCTTTTTCTTCTATTACGGTCATTACAGCCTTGATAGCTTTTCCGAAGTCTGCTGTCAATACGCAGAAATCTTACTGTGACTAATAGTTAATTTGAGACTCCTCTGTTATTTCTATGTCTTGTCCTTTTAACCTTCCCTGAGCCCCTTCCAGGTACTCGTCTTCCTGTTCTTGGCAGCCCCCGCGTGAGTCTCAGCTTACCTACCGTTCAAGCGAGGCTTATAATGGCGTAGAAATACATCATCAACCTGCCTATCACTCCTTCCTTCAGGAGAAGCATTCTCCTTACAATCAAAGTTGTCAAGGTGGGGACCATGCTGACCACACTTTAGTGCCGGGGATGGGCATGTGACTCAAGCGAGGACAATCAGAAGGCTCGGCTCTATGGCCATCATGATGGTCTCAGAGACAAGACGTGTAAGCCAGGCTGAAGCATAGTCTTCCCAAGGATTTTTCTGCCGCGGATATGGAAAAGGTTTCTTTTTCTTGTTCTGGGAACTTGAGTCCTAAAATCTATAAATTCAAGATGCTTTGAGACAGCTTCCTTGATTGGAAAAAGCTGCCTGCTATGGGAAGAATAAGGCCAACACTGAAAGGAAACAGAAGAAGAAGACAGAGAAAAAGATTGAATAATCAACTCTTTGGGTCCAAATGTACCTCAAGTGCACTTCAGTTCTACAGTTACATGAACCAACACATTCATTTTCCTTTGATCTGAACCAGTATGAGTTGAGTTTGTCGCTTGCAAACCAAGAATTCTGATTAATATATACAGTACATCACAGTTGTGTGTTCGTTTGACATAATGCTCTCCTAGATAATTGTGTTAATGAGACAAGATCTGAAATTAAAACTCTAAAGTGAAGATAATAGCATTCAATTAATTCTGTCACATATTCATTTATTCAATTGTCATCATGAAGGGTAAGATTTGGGAAAGAGGATAAGAAATCATTTATAGCATAAAGCCCTGATATCTCCATTGCAAAATTCTAATCTCTGTAAGATGACTAGAATATAGCTATTTCTGCTTGAGAAATGAGTGGTTTCTGCCTAATTTTGAATTTTTGCCTTATTGTGTGTTCTGAATTAGTACTTCTATGAATGGAAAATATTAATTCTCATCAGAACCCATTTGAATTCTGACAATAGTTGTGATTTATATTTGCATCTAATTACGTTTTACTAAAAGGAACAAAATAGGAGGTGGCAGAGACTGAATCCCATTCAGTCCTGAAGAGGAAAGGGAGTCTACAGAAATTATAAGAGTCTGGTAAAGTTGGACGAGAGTAGATGTGTGAAGAGCATTATATTTTCACCACCTGAATGTAACACGAGGCATAGCACTCATGCAGGATGTCAGTATTTCTTGGCTCTGGGTTCCCAGTGAAAGTAGGGCTTCTCTGACTAAATGCACACACACACACACACACACACACACACACACACACACACACACATACACACACACACTTTCACTACATGCATGCTCATACACACATCAGCTCAGATACTCTCTCTCTCTCCTTCTCTGTCTCCATTCCTGGCTCTTTAAACACAAGGAGTTACCGGCCACATTTATTATCCAAAAGATTAAAAATATAATTAAAGACTTTCAAAAGTGTAAACGTGTCTACAGATTCACTCATTCCATCTCTCCTTTTTTATCCACTCCAGGCCTTTAACATCTTCCAAACAGACACTGTATGGTTTACTAAAAACATACCAGCCCCTCTCCAAATTTCTGATGGCTGCCTTAGATATTTTATACAATCATCTACAATATTTTTTCTACATGCTGCTAGGGAAAAAATAATTTTCTTTGAAGAGGCTTTATGATTCTCCTTCCTGTTTCCTCCTGTTCCTGTATTAATTAATCTCCAAGGTTTTCAATCGGTTTAGTTCCAAACTCCTGCTGCATATCAGTACTACCTGGGGAGCTTTTTTTGGAATCCAGGTGTGCAAGCCTCTACTCTACAGCCTGTCACTCACAGTGTGGTCCAGGGACAAGCTGCACTAGCATCACCGGAGAGCTTTTTAGAAATGTAGAATCCCTGGCTCCACGACAGCCATGCTGAATCAGAATCTGCAACAAAAATCCCCATGTGATTCTTTGCACATCAGTGTCAAATAGCGTCTACAGATCATGGTCAACAGACCTGCTCCCTTACCGCTCCATTCCTATTATCAAAAATTCTGACTTCTACTTAATTAAGAATATTATGTAGTGCACTTCAATTTGATTTATTCTTCATCCGTACCTTGCTCCAACAAAATTTAAATCCGATCTTAGACCACAGGAAGAATAGGCTTTAAACTTTGTAAAGGTCCTCTTTAATGTCTCATTCCATTTATTCTCAGAAGTATATTCCCTGTAGGCCTGGACCACTAACGCGTCCTGAGCTTTATCTTCTTGTATTTCTTGACCTTTGCTTCCCATGTAGGTTTTACTTCCAAGGCTGTTTTATCTTATTCGTGACATTGTCTTTCATCTTCTGCTACTAAATTTTCAAAATCGTTCCTTTGACAGACTTCCCAGGCTCTTGCCTTTCATCTTACTGACCAACTTTAATTTTGGGTAACACGGAGACCCCATTTTCTGTAGGCTCTCAGGCTAGATGCAACGACCTATTCCAAGTATTCAATTTCATCTCTAGGAAATTGTCAATATCCATTTTCTGGCTGTTCCTACTTGACTTCAAAATGTCTGGATAAAGGTGATTCATCAATCACTGTGACATTTTATCTTCCCACTGCTGCATGCTTGGTGTTACTCAAACCACCTTCTGAGTGGTCCTCAACTTTTCACTTTTCATCTGGAGATTTTGACGTCACATAGAGGCAGTAGATTGAAAACATACACCCAAAAGTGATTGGCTGGTTATAATGAAAGCCATACGGAGTAAGCAATGATAATCAAAATATGAGGGTTGTTATGAATGAATTCTGCCTCTGTGTCTTTGCTTCCTCACTTCCAGAAACTTCTGCCACACCCTTTCAATAACCCCTCCCATGACTAGACCCTGGACGAGGCCATCAACAGGCATTGTCCACCTCTGACACCCTGAAGGCCAACTTCCCGCTTTCTTATCAAAAATCGTTTATCGGTCAGACTTGTAGTCCTTCGTCCATGCCTATTGACCCTGAATCAGGTGAAATCAGTCAGAACATGAACTCAGCCTTACTGCGGTTTCCATAGGAAATCGAATGACCTAAGAATGTCAGGATTTCTGACGTCATTGCTAAAGATTTTGTGAAATCACGCAGAAAGGTCACATCCCATATGGTATAATAATTACTGTTCTCCAAAGTCCAGACCTTCCCGAAGAGGCCTCCACCCTCCTCACCCAACGAAAATAGTATGTAAATCAGAAAGGGTGTAAATGTACTTAAAGTATTCCAATGTCCTTATATTAGCCAAAAGGAGACGAAAAGTATTTAACATTAGACCTTGGTAAGGTAACAATGCATGCTGTAATTTCTAGTGTAACCACTAAAAGAAAACTGATATAATATGGTTGACCCTTGAGCAACATGGATTTGAACTGTGTGAGCCCACTTACACACAGATTTTTTTTCCAATAAATACGGCATAGCATTGTAAATGTATTTTTGCCTCATGATTTTCTTAGTAAAAAGAAAATTATCTTTTCTCTATCTCACTTCATTGTAAGAATACAGCATATAATACATGTAACATACAAAATATGTATTAATCTACTGTTTATGTTATCTGTAAGGCTGATAGTAAAAAACTCATTTGTGTGTGTGTGTGTGTTTGATTATATCTTTATTGAGACTCCTACTTTATGGGTATTTTAGCTAGATACAGACATCTAGACTTTCTTAATTCATTGAGGAAGTAAGTTCACTGCTTTCTGACTTCTTTTATTGCTCACGAAACGTATTGCCATCAATTCTTTAAAAGCAATATGTCTTTTTTTCTTTAATCGCTTTTAAGATAGCCTCTTCGTCTTTAGTTTTCTGTCAGTAATTCTTGGCTCTGGGTCCCCAGTGAAAGTAGGGCTGTACTAGGTGTGGCATCCTTTTAACTTTCCTTCTTGGGAGTCATACAATCCTTAAATATGTGATTGGCGTCCTTCCATAGAAAATAGTCACTGTCTCAAGAAGTAGAGCTTCTTCCTCATTCTCTCCACTCTTTTTTGGTCTGATTTAATGTAGGTTGAGATTTTCTTACTGTATACTCCTTCTGCTACTTTCTAAAGTTTTCTTTTTTTTTTTCTGGGTAACGACTATATTTTCGGTTAACGTAACCAGCCCCTGGGTACGGTAGTCAGAACCCTAAAGACTATTTCACTCCAAAAATATCATTTAAATACCAAACCAAAACACTGTGGGTTTTAATGGTGGTTTATAGGAGAGCAGGTTATTTTAGACAAATTAATAACATGCCTTTAAAACCATGTAAGTGGAGGAGGGTCAGCAGGAAAGTACAGACCTCAGCTTGCCCTGCTGCGTGTGACCCATAGAGGGCTCTGTTGTGCTCACTGCTGCTTCACAACTCTCAGTCCTAAAGGGCAGGAATAAAGGTTTACCATGCAACCCTTCATAGGGCAATAATGGACCAGCCCAAGGGGGAACACGTGGATAAACTTCAACTCCATTACGGATTCAGGATTTTGGTGGTAGAAACTAACCATCGTGTTTAACACGGTTTATACAGGAAATTACTTTCTGGGTTCTGGACACATGAAATTTGTACATTTCTCTATGCACTCATTTTTTTAATTAACATAGTTATGATTATGCTTTCTAAGAGTATCTGGAGCTGTTAACTAAAAGCCAAGTAAAGCATACTCTTTAAAAACAGGAAGGGGGCGCCTGGGTGGCTCAGTCGGTTAAGCGTCCGACTTCAGCTCAGGCCACGATCTCATGGTCCGTGATTTCGAGCGCCGCGTCGGGCTCTGGGCTGATGGCTCAGAGCCTGGACCCTGCTTCCGATTCTGTGTCTCCCTCTCTCTCTGCCCCTCCCCCGTTCATGCTCTGTCTCTCTCTGTTTCAAAAATAAATAAACGTTAAAAAAAAAAATTTAAAAACAGGAAGAAAAAACAATAATTTTAAGAAAGTATAGTAGATGTTATCAGGAGGTTAGGATAAATTGGTTACTGTGGTTGAGAACAAGAGTTACTGCCAAAGACTCCTGGGAGGTCTGTATGGTGAAGAAACATCTCCTAGCATTTCCCCACTGGGCATGACCCGAGGACTGGCTGGGCGGAGAGATTGCTGCTGAGGAGCCCAGGACATCAGCAGGTTCTTTAACATCTCTGGGACTGCGTTCTCCTCTGTAAAAGTAGTGGGATTGACAAGGTTAACTTCAGGTCATTTTTAGATCTACAATGCTGTGATTCATCCTTGATTCACAGATCGGTATTTTTAACTGCCCCAGTTCATCCAGAGAAGCAATTTATTTTTCCTAGCATTGATTTGTAGAGGAAATTTGTCACAAAGTTCTTTATATAAGGCACATTGACTAACTTAACTGATAATGTGCTTACTATCGTTTTGCAAAGGATAAAGAAATGCACATTTAGCGAATTAGAGAAAGACAAATGTCATATGACTTCACTCATATGAGGACTTTAAGATACAAAACAGGGGCGCCTGGGTGGCTCAGTCGGTTAAGCGTCCAACTTCAGCTCAGGTCATGATCTCACGGTCCGGGAGTTCGAACCCCGCATCGGGCTCTGTGCTGACCGCTCAGAGCCTGGGGCCTGTTTCAGATTCTGTGTCTCCCTCTCTCTCTGACTCTTCCCCGTTCATGCTCTGTCTCTCTCTGTCTCAAAAATAAATAAACGTTAAAAAGAAAAAGATATAAAACAGATGAACCTAAGGGAAGGGAAGCAAAAATAATATAAAAACAGGGAGGGGGACAAAACATAAGAGACTCCTATATAGAGAGAACAAACACAGGGTTGCTGGAGGGGTTGTGGGAGGGGGAAATGGGCTAAATGGGTAAGGGGCTTAAGGAATCTACTCCTGAAATCATTGTTGCGCTATATGTTAACCAACTTGGATGTAAATTAAAACAAACAAACAAACAAACATGGTTAAAATTTTAAAAAGTACGAAAAGAAGAAAATAGTCAAAAAAAAAAAAAAGAAATGCACATTTAGTAAGCTTTTCTCATGATCTCCTCGCATAAAACTTGAGGACAAAAAGTAAAAGTGAACTCAGTATTTCCTAAAGTTTGTTCCATTAGTCTTGGTTGCAAAATACAATTAAAGTCAAAATTTTAAATAAAAAAAGAAAGAAAGAAATGTTAATTAAAATGTAATTACAATTCTTGAAAAGAGAAATTAAAAGATTTTAAAGATAAAGAAAGCTTTCTGTGATCAAACAAGGAGGAAAAGTCATAATGCACATTAGCTTGCCAAGGCTCTATAAGGATAGGTCGTAAAGACTTGTTTTTAGAGCTACGTTTCTCAAAACTTTTCGTTTGCGGGGCACCTGGGTGGCTCAGTCAGTTAAGCATCAGGTCACGACCTCCCGGTTATGGGATGGAGCCCCACATCAGGCTCTGTGCTGACAGCGCAGAGAGCCCTCTTCCGGGGTGCAGACTGCCATCTTGTCATGGTATTCCCATGTGGTGGGGAAAGTGGGAAAGAGCTCTCTAGGGTCCCTTGTAGGAGGGTACCAATCTCACTCATGAGGGCTCCACCCTTCTGACCTCATCATCCCTCAACGATCCCGCCTCCCACTACCATCACAGTGGGGGTTAGGATTTCAACATGTGAATTTGGGGGGACACGTTTAGTAATAATTGGTTTCATGTAAATGTAAAGCTTTAAAAAATGTTTATTTTGAGAGAGAGAGGGTGCGTGAGCACACTAGTGGGGGAGGGGCAGAGAGCGAGGGATTCAGCAGATGGCGGCTCTCGCATTCTGGAAGCCTTCCCTTCGGTAGCATTTGTGTCGTTGTGGTTTCTAGTTCCCCTCTTCCATCACTGCCCTCCCTCCCTCCCTCTTCTTTCCCCTTCATACTTCCAAACAGGGTGTGCCTCTGTGCACCAGGTCTCCCCATCCCTGCCACCCGACCGCTCTCTCTGGATCACCTTTTACTTCCCCCACAGTGTTAATGTCATCTTTGGGTTGATGGCTTCACAGTGTTATCTCCACCCAGCCCCTTGGTCATATGCGCCTCTGAAACACACTTCCCTCCTTCCTACCTCGGGGACTTTAGACTTGCGTTATCCAGCATAAGCAAGGGCCCTGCCAGTCATTCTCAATCACATACCCTATTTATTGTCCTTGTAGTATTTGCTGCAAGTTATCAACATTTTGCGTATTTATTTGTTACTTTGTTGTTTGCCTCCTTCAGTAGGAGGCAATCACCTGGAGTGCAGGACCATATCTGTCTGTTCTCCCAAGTATCCAGCATGGTGCCAGGCACACAGTAGGTGCCACTACATTTTTGTTGGATAGATGAATATGATTCTTGTGGCTTCTTAAGCTAAGAGTCCCCTCACACTGTTCTCTGGTGATTGAGTCTAGAACATAGAGTCTGGAACACCTCAAAAAAATGGATAGTTAACAGAGCTTTTAGATGTCTCCCTGAAGGATCAAAGCTTCAAGGGAGTTTGGGAGAACTGGGTGGGAGTAATTCCCAGTCTACTTCTCTGAAGAGTTCCCTAAATGCCAATTCTGACCCATTGTATTTTTCCAAAAATAGCCATAAAAATACCTCCCATTCCACATAATCTTCTTGAAATGTGGCTTTGATACTCCTCCTATTGAGAGGTAGCATCTATATTCCCTCCCCTTGAACCCTGATGGGCTTATAATTTTAGCAATGACATTGTGTCTTAAAAACTCCCTTGAAGAAATAAGCAAATATGAAACAAGGCTACATCATAAAAGGCACTACAGCTTTGGGGCAGCTGGGTGGCTGAGTCAGTTAAGCGCCCAACTCTTGATATTGGCTCAGGTCATGATCTCAAAGTTTTGTGAGTTCAAGCCCTGCATCACACTCTGCACTGGCAGCATGAAGCCTGCTTGGGATTTTCTCTCTCTCTCTCTCTCTCTCTCTCTCTCTGCCCCTCCCCCACTTGAGCTCTCTCTCAAAATAAATAAATTTTATTTTTTTAAATTTTTTCATGCTTATTTATTTTTGAGAGAGAGACAGATGGCAAGTAGGGGAGGAGCAGAGAGAGAGGGAGACACAGAATTGGAAGCAGGCTCCAGGCTCCAGGGTCGGAGTTGTCAGCACAGAGCCTGTTGTGGGGCTTGAACTCACGAACTGAGACATCGTGCCCTGAGCTGAAGTCAGCTGTTCAAACGACTGAGCCACCCAGGTGCCCCTAAATAAACTTTAAAAAAAAAAAAAAGCAATACATCTTTCATCTAGTTCTCTGGGAATGCTTGCTCTTGAAACGTAGCTGCCAATCTATGAGAATGCTCAAGCAGCCTCATGGAGAGGCCGTTAATAGATGCTCTGGCCAACAGCCTCAGATGCAGTAACAGAGGAAAGCCAATGTCGGCCACCAGATGTGTGAGGAAACCTGACAGATGATCCCATTCCCCCAGTTATCATACCCAGCCTTGGAGTCTTCCTAATTGAGGTCCCAATAATATAACAGAGGTAAGCCATCCCCAAATCTCCCCTGTCCAAATTCCTGATCTACAAAAATCTGTGAGCATTATAAAACAGGTATTTTTGTTTGTTTATTATTTAAGTCCACGTTAGTTAACATATATTGCAATAATGGTTTCAGGAGCAGAGCCCAGTGATTCTTCACTTACATACAACACCCAGTGCTCATCACAAAAAGTGCCCTCCGTAATGCCCTTCCCATCTAGCCCATCCCCCCACTCAACACCCCACCAGGAACCCTCAGTTTGTTCTCTGTATGTCTCTTATGGTTTGCCTTTGTCTCTGTTTTTATCTTATTTTTCCTTCCCTTCACCTGTGTTCATCTGTTTTGTTTCTTAAATTCCACATATGAGCGAAACCATATGACGTTTGTCTTTCTCTGACTGACTTATTTCGCTTAGCATAATACACTCTAGTTCCATCCACGTTGTTGCAAATGGGCAAAATTTCCTTCATTTTGATTGCCGAGTACTATTCCATTGTATAAATATACCACATTTGCTTTATCCGTTTGTCAGTCAATGGACATTTGGGCTCTTTCCATACTTTGGCTACTGTTGATAGTGCTGCTATATATATGGGGGGGGGCAGTGTGCCCCTTCAAATCAGCATTCCTGTATCCTCTGGATAAATACCTAGTAGTGCAATTGCTGGTCGTAGGGTAGTTCTATTTTTAATTTTTTGAGGAACCTCCAATCTGTTTTCCAGAGTTTCTGCACCAGTTTGCATTCCCAGCAACAATGCAAAAGGGTTCCTCTTTCTCCACGTCCTGGCCAGTATCTGTTGGTTCCTGAGTTGTTACTTTTAGCCATTCTGACAGGTGGGAGGTGGTGTCTCATTGTGGCTTTGATTTGTATTTCCCTGATGATGAGTGATGTCGAGCATCCTTTCGTGTGTCTGGATGTATTCTTTGAAAAATTGTTTGTTCATGTCTTTTGCCTATTTCTTCACCCGATCATTTGTTTTTTGGAGGTTAAGTTTGATAAGTTCTTTATAGCTTTTGGATACTAACCCTTTATTTTTATTCATATGAAATTTACTGTCCAATTGGTTTCCATACAACACCCAGTGCTCATCCCAACAGGTGCCCTCCTCAATGCCCATCACCCACCCTCCCCTCCCTCCCACCCCCCATCAACCCTCAGTTTATTCTCAGTTTTTAAGAGTCTATTATGGTTTGGCTCCCTCCCTCTCTGACCATTTTTTTTGCTTCCCCTCCCCCATGGTCTTCTGGTAAGTTTCTTAGGATCCACATAAGAGTGAAACCATGTGGTATCTGTCTTTATCCGGCATGTATTTGCAAATCTCTTCTCCCATTCCTTGAGTTGCCTTTTAGTCTTGTTGACTGAATAAAACAGTTTTTGGACTTTATTTCTTTTTCAATGTTTATTTACTTTTGAGAGAGAGAGAGAGAGAGAGAGACAGACAGACAGAGTACAAGTGGGGGAGGGGCAGAGAGAGGCACAGAATCTGAAGTGGCTCCAGGCTCTGAGCTGTCAGCACCGAGCCCGACGCAGGGCTCCAACTCACCAACCGCGAGATCACGACCTGAGCCAAAGTCAGCCGCTTAACCGACTGAGCCACCCAGGCGCCCCTGAATGAAACAGGTTTTCGAGGCCATTATGTTTTAGGGTTTTGTTAACAGCGATGGCCACTGGAACACTGATATTCTTTGTTGTTAGTTATAAAATGATCCCTAACCTCTATCAATTGGACAAGTGGCAATGTTGATACAGTTGTGAAAATCTGCACACGAGGGTTCTTTCTGTCTGGCGACGGGAACCGTTCTTTCACTTCCGTGTAAAGGCAATGTGCTGTGGTGTGCCAGGGGCAGTTCATACTGGCTTATGAGCCTGTGCATACCTTCCAGACTGGCCACAGTGGAAATACTTACGCCATAGGAATTGGCAAGCACTACAAATTAGGGCTTTTTGCTCCCCCTCCGGAGCAATGGCTTAGCAGCACACCATTAGAAATGTGCTGCTGCATTTTTTTTGATAATAATATTTCCACCTGATTGCAAAAAAAAAAAATAATAAGTTTGACTTCATCGGCACTTTTTCTCCCAAGGCTGCTCTTAAGCCTGTGATGTTCTAAGAGCTGCTCGTGAGACTGAAACTTGTAGGTCGGCTCCCCGACTCTAATATTCTCTGCAAGGACTTCCACATGGGCTGTTCCATCCCTACAGTGTACCTGACACGTGGTTACAGACAGAGGCGGAGCGAGCCCAGATGTTCTGGGAGGGGCTGGATGCCCCGTGATGCCCTAGGACGCAGGGGTTTTCCTCCCCCCACTCAATGTGTTCATAGAAAGCTCTCCTGCTAACCACAGCAGTGACAAAAATACCTTCAGTGACAAAAATCAAGGCAGCACAGTCTGTAATAATGTTGCAAATTACCTAAAAAATATATTCTTGTATGTGAGCATGTGCATGAAAAATGTCTGAAAGGAAGCAGAAAAACTGTTGGAGGGAGTTAGGTCGAAAGGACAAGATGTTTGGGGTGGAAAAAACCTGACTTTGCATTTATATGGTTTTGTTCTATTTGAATTTTTTTTTTTTACCATATGCATCTATCCTAAAGCTTAAGAAATCACATCAATGACTCAGTAATAGCTTAATATAACTTAATAAAATCATGTAAGATGCTTGAAGTCCTTCTAGACAATTTTGTCCTGTTCATTTTTATTGTGCCTTCAGTTAGTATCCGTTACTCAACTGTGCCTGTTTAGATTCACTCCAACCCCAAGCAGTAAACCAGAACCATTCTTCCAAAAAGGGCAAGTCTGTTTTGCTTGCTTATCATTGTATCTCACAGCACTTAGAACAGTACCTCGTGCACAGCGAAGGCAAATAAATAATGAAAATATATAGTATGGCAGATGGTGGCTAGCGCTATGAAGAAAATTGAGCGGAGGTTGGGAGGGATAAAGTATAAGTTTTTAAAAGGTGACTGGAGGAAGTTTTATCGATAAGTTGATATTTGAGTGAAAACAGCGGATTGAGTAAAGCAAGGCATGAGACTATTGGAAGTAAGAGATTTCTAAACAGAAGAGTAGCAAGTGCAAGGGTCCTGAGGTAGGAGAGGTTGATCAAATAATATGCTGAATTTCTTTCAAATTTTACATACATGTGTACGAGATCACTTTAAAACTTAACGAACGAATATGAATGCAATAGATTTTGTGTATTTCATCATTTCTTTAATTTGCAGAGTTAAACACACTAACCAAGTAAATAGTTTTGTTATTTCAAGCACATGGAGATTACTGTTCTCAGGGGATTAGAGCTGAGGTTACTATCTCAAGAGAATTGGGGTGACTCGAGAAATCCTGGGTGATTCCTGAGAACCAAAGCTGCCTCTTAACAAGTTGCAGCTATGCAGGGCAGTTTTGCAAATGACCCTGAGCCACAAGATTTGAGCACCCTTTTATGGACATTATCCCAGTAAGGACACGCGGTCCACACTGGTGTAATGGAGTAATCTCTTAGCTCATACCTGGATTCAGGTTCACATTGCCTAATTCTCAAGTCTGATTTGAGTCTGCAACCCCATGGACTGGGATCAATAAACTCTATTTCGCCTTCCATAAGATGGTTTCCCACTCATCTAGATCTTTCCGAGTCTCCTCCTTGTGCTCCTCGCTTCAACAGTGATGTTCCCAGGGTCTGTTGGACTCTGTTCTTTCTCTTCCTGGCAACGGCTCTCAATTAAATGTTCATAACATTCTCCCTGTGTTAATCCACCTCTCCAACACCTGATTCCCAGCATGTCTGACTATGAGCTATAGCTTCTCCATCACTGTGGTAACACCTTGTTTTGCTTTTCTGCCAGGGCTTTCTGATTCTCTCAGCAACCTCTTCATCTCATTCTACTTGACCTCCTCGTGATATTTGACACTCTTTTTTTTTTTTTGAAGTATAGTTAATGTACAATGTTGTATTAGTTTCGGGTGTACAACATAGTGATTTGACAATTCTTTACGTGACTCAGTGCTCACCAAGATATCTGTAGTCACCGTCTCTACCACACAAAATTATTACGATATTATTACCTATATTCCCTACGCTGTGCTTTTTATCTCCATGGCTTACTTATTGTATACATGGAAATTCGTACCTCTCAATCCCTTTTACCTATTTGGCCCATCCCTGACCCCCTTCCTCTCTGACAACCAACCACCGGTTTGCTCTCTGTATTTACGAGTAGGGTTCTAGATTTTTATTTGTTTGTTTGTTTTTTAGATTCCACATATAAGTGAACTCATAGGGTATTTGTCTTTCTTTGTCTGGCTTATTTCACTTAAAATATCATGTTCCAGATCCACCCATGCTGTCACAAATGGCAAGATCTCCTTCTTTGTATGGCCGAATAATATTCCATTGTGTACATATTTTATATATTTTATAATTTATACATATTTTATATACATATGAATACACACACACATATGTACCACATCTCTATTCAGTCATCTATCGATGGACACTTGGCCTACTTGCATACCTTCTTGGTTCTTACAGATTATCTGACATTCTTGATGACAAAGGTCCTTGCCCAAACTCTACTTTGGCTTCTGTAAGATAGTTTCCCACTAATCTAGATATTTCCAAGTTTCCTCCTTCTTGTGCTCCTCTCTTAAACAGTGATGTTCCCAGGGTCTCTTGGACTCTTTTCCTTCTCTTCCTGGCAACGGCTCTCGATTAAATGCTCATAGCATTCTTCCTATATTAATCCACTGGGAGAAGTGAGACAATTTCCACCCCATCCCCACCACCACTGTCAACATAACTCATGAGTAATGTCACCTGCTCAGCGTTAAACAGAAAAGTCAGTAACGCAGAGAATAATATTAACCATATATAGAAGAAAATAGAGAGATGGCGCATAAATACAAAACTAAAGCTGTTTGTGTCTGTCCAAGCCCAATAAACTGGCTTGGGAGTACCTTCCCCTCCCAAAGGCACAACTGGAGATTTTTAACTAAGAAAGCCGAAATCTGAACTATCGCACTTTGTTCTTGCTGAAGAAAGACTTGAATAGAAGGGTGTGGCTAGCAGGTGGCCTAAAGAAAGAGTAACAAGACAATGCCAATCTGTCCACGTGTCCAACACACAGACCAGAGGAGAGGGAACCCTTGTGGCCAGATCTGAGAGCTCACTGCCATGGTTCATACCCTGTTTTCCCACCCCCCTATCCCATAATCTGCCTGAAGTAAGCAGCCCAGAGCCAGGGTACTTAAGAAAAGAATCTCATCTTTTGCTATGTGGGCAAGAAAGAAAAAAATCAAAAAGGCACCAATGTCCCAGCCCCTACCTCAGCCCCTTCCTTATCTTGGTCCTCCGGTGGAACCCCTCCATGGGTGCGGGCATATGTCCCCTCAAACTGATTGTGGCTTCCTGCAAGCAGATGTAACGGGCTCTTCCAGGACCATAAATCATCAACTTGAGATTCTGTCACGTCCAAGGAGAGCAAAAGGAAGAGGCTGGGATCTCGAGACTGTTAACTCAAGAATCAAACCTCCTACGCTCAAATCCCAGCTCATCCACTGACTGGTTATATGCCTTCAGCAAATTACCTGCCTCACGGTACCTCATTTTTCTGGTCTGTCAACTGGGGATAAGTAGAGCATCTAACTCACAGGGTTTTAAGCATCCAATGAGTTAATATATTTGAAGCGTGTCGAACAGTGCCTGGCTCGGAGTTAAAGTCTCACTATCCTCCTAATGGGCAGGGAGGAGCAGGAGAAATACCACAAATCTCAGCAGTCTTGTGCTCAGAACATTCATTGTGCCTCTCCTAATTTCTGCTCATTAGAGCAGAGCTTGCCTCCTCACTGATTCTTTTCCCCCCATGGCAATTACATCAGAAGCATGGCGCTTCTCTCTCTGGTTATTTTTTTCTAAGACCCAAGCAGAAGAAAGGAATCAAAGAACTATTCGCTCAACTGCTTTATCTTCCTCAGGGTAAAAAGTTTAATAAATTAGAACATTCTTCCAGCTGGTTCCTGTGGAGAGTACAAAGTTACCTTTTGAATTATGATATATTTTGAGCTAAATATTTCTGTCTAAATGCAGAACATTTCTGCAGCCTGGTGTCTTCTAGGTTGGTTGTTTGCTTTTTTGTTTTTATAAGGGAGCAAAAACCATCTGTAGAAAATAATTCTCATGTATAGACAGAAACTGCTTCATTATTTTCACCCTAACCTCAAGTTTAGCTAAAAGCACAAACAACACTTTAAGACACAGCCTCAAACAGTGCCTAGAAACTTGTATGTGATTGTTCTGGACCAACAGTTCAAAAAGAATCATTAACCTCACTTCTCTATCATGGGTTTTATACTCACCAAACAGCCTTCTGATTATAATGTGTCTTACACTGATTTGTCCTCAGACAGGGAACGTACTGAGCAGTGAACTTAAGTCTTTGGGAGAACTTAGTGGTCCTATTTCTCACTCTAAATTAATGAACTGACGTGTTGGCCATACATCAATCACTTGTGAGTTAGATGTATACAAAACAGCCCCTAAAACACCGGTTAGTTCTGCGGGGCCTGGCAAAGTAGAGTTCTTCATCCTCTGAAGCTTCTAGAATGCCATGGCCACGTTCAATTTTGATTGCCATTTTGTAAGCCCTGATGGGGATCCACCTGGTTTACCTTTATAACATCTCCATTTGGTTCTTTGTTCCTGTAGCGACTACCATAGCTACATCTCCTGCTATGGCCTCTATCTGCCAGGGAACCCTAACTGAATCCCACAGACATGTCAAGGCTCAACATTTTTAAGATATAGTGTGTAGTCTTGTCCTGCAATCCCACTCTTCCTTCTGCCCCTAAGGGTGCTGGGAGATTATGGAAGGGATTTAAGCAGAGAAGTAGCATGATTGGGTTTGCATTTCTATAAAACTTCTTTATCTGGTGTAGAGAATATATTGTTAGAGGGCAGGAGTGGGTACAGGGATGCCAGTTGAGAGCGATTTCTATCATCTAATTAGCAACAATGTTGACTGAGTTCTTTCCATCGGAGATGAAGAAAAGGGGACAATTCAAGAAACATTGACAAGGTGTACTTATGATGATTGGATGTGAAAGGTGGGACAGATGGAAGTACCAAAGATGATTCCCTGGTTTCTGGTGGATGGTGGGATTGTATACTAAGAAAAGCAGCAGGTTTGTGGAGAAGGATCATAATTTCTGTTTTGGACATGTTGCGTCTGACATATCTCTGAGGTATCTGAAGGAAAAATACCAGGTAGGGAATTGAACTTCAGGTTGGAGCTCAGCTAGGAGAAATGGGTCAAAGATGCAAATTTAGGGGGCACCTGGGTGGCTCAATCTGTTGAGTGTCAGACTCTTGATTTCGGCTCAGGTCATGATCTCACAGTTCCTGAGTTTGAGCCCCACATCGGGCTCCAAGCCGACAGGGCGGAGCCTGCTTAAGAGTTTCTCTCTCCCTCTCCCTCTGCTGCTCCCCTGCTCTCTCTCTCAAAATAAGTCAACAAACTTTCTTTTTAAAGATGCATATTTAGAAGTCATCAGCATATTGATAGTGCTCGTATTCGTGAGCTTGCATAGGGTCACCAAGGTAATGAGTGGAGAATGAGAAGAGAGAGAGAGAGAAATTAAGACAGATTCTAATACAGGAAGTCAGATTGATCTGTAGGATTTGGCAGAGGAATCTGAGAAGCAATTTTCAGAGATGGGGGAAGAGAACCAACAGGGGACGATATCAAGGAAAGGGAGTGCTCCAGGGAGGAGGGTGTGGCTGCCTGTGTGGGCTGCTGCTGAGAGGTCAAAAAGTTTCTATAGTCTTTCTGTTGGGAAAAATTCTATGATAGGATTGGAAAACACTTATTAAAAGAAACAACAACAATAACAAAAACCTCTCTGGACAGCCCTAGGTTATGTTTTGAAATGCAATGTAAATCCTAGTTACATATAATAAAGCAACTTTTCAAAAATGATTTATGCAGCACCAAAATAAGGAATTGAAAAAAACAAAAAACAAAAAAACAACCCTCACATAATGGTTCATCCAGAAAGTTGGTCACTGCGATGTCACACATTTCAATGTTTCCAAATATCTCAGTGTTTGGCATCATATAAACGAAATGGGCAGATGTATGACAGTCTTTTTTTTTTTTCCATGAATCATCCCAATATTTAGCATCATGTGCAAAACAACCCAAAACTTTCCACAGCACACTGACCCAGATTCCCTTCCTTTTAGCATAAAACCAGGGGGTTGCGCCTTGATCTTTTGGGTTAATGCACTGTTGGTTTCTTAAATCACTTAGAACACCATTTGTCAATGTTCCCAGACTCACAGATGAACCATCACATGTGTTTCCTCCCACCGTGAAGCCAAATCCAGATCAATTTTGAGTCAGCCGCACACGCCCTCTGAGGTTGCCATATCAGGCCTCGCTTGTTTCCAAGGTGATGAAGCTGTGCAGTTAGTTACTATTCCAAAGCACACGGCTAGATTCCCATCACTATGATATATTCCATTTTCTATTCAATTTCATCCCCAGGAGAAAACTCAAGGGTTATATGGAATTGCACATTTAGACTTGCCCTTCTGTCAAACATTAATAGGATCATGGAATCATAATGCAGAGGGAGGCCTGGGGAACTCACGGGGTCAATACACTCCCCTTCAGCGGGAGAACATCTCACCTGACCCCAAGGAACTAAGGAATCCTTGTATTTAAAAGAGCTGCTTTCCCTTTCAGAAGAGAAGATTCTACAACCTCTGGCAAACAGTTCTCTGTGCTTAGCAACCTCTACCCTGTGAGAATCCTAGGTGCCATGTCAAAGCGACCATTGCAGTCGAAGACCGCTAACCAAAGATAGAATGGGAAGAAAATGACCTAATTTACCTCGAGATGACTCCGTATAATACTTTGAATTCTGGAAAACATCATGGAACAGTGAAGGCATCAAAGCACAGCCAGTTCACAATGTAATGTTTTCCACATTATATTACTCACGCCTGGAAGAGTCCAGAGGTCACTTGGGTCAACTCTTGAGAGGCTGTGGGAATTAACCACTGTCACTCATGGTACCCTTTTTCCAGACTTCTTCCAGTAAGTAAATCTCCCAGTGGGATGAAACTTAATTATTTTGGACCATGTCTGCTCTGTTACGTATTCTGCCTTGCCCATGATGAATGCTTTAATAAAACTGTAAGTCTTTTTTCTAAAACAAGGTGAACATCTTTGAGAATTTTCTGGTTTCCTCCAAGCGCTTAGAACACTCACAGCCCCTGTGTTCGGTCACCCTTTCAGCAACATTTGCTGAATGCCTGCTGTGTGCCAGACTCAGTATCCAATGCTAGGCACAGAAGTATCTGTGGTAGTAACACTCACCACGTGTGAAGCCCCGTTTTAGACCGTGAAGGTTCAGGGGTGAGCAGAATAGCCTAGTCTTCGTGGAGCTCGTAATTTACAGGTGGAAAAAGGGAATGATCAAGGAACCACCAAACCAAATGCAAAATCACCTCTTCGTTAAGACCCTCTGAAGGCATAAATAGGGAGATCCATCTAGTCAGGAAGGAAACAATTACTGACAGGTGATCTGATGATGACCAAGTAGGTAAAGATGGGCCAGGAAGAGTATTCCAGATAGAGAAACCAGCGTATGCAAATTCTCTAGGCTGGGAGAGGAAGCACAGTTGGTCGTCTGAGGAGGTAACGAAGGCCGGTGTGGTTGGAGCACAGAGTGGAGAGAGAATGGGGTAGGGGTGGCTGTGATGACATGTGACTGGAGGTTTGGTACCATTCTGGTCTCTGTCCTAAGAGCAACAGGAAGCTATTACAATCCTTTAGGCTGTGGAGGCGGTGACACCACCAGACTTGGCCTTCAGGAAGAGTATGGTGACTCGATGGGGACAGAGGGATATGGATGTGCGGAGCCATTTGGAGGCTAGCCTAGAGAGGAGGAAGAAAGGACTGACATGATGGCAGTGGAGTTGGGGACAAGTCGAAGATTTCAGGGCACCTCTAACAAGCAGAAACGACAGGACTTGGTGAGGCATTGATAAGCAGTTAAGGGAGAGAGAGTTTTCAAGGAGGACCCCTAGATCTCTGGCTGGCGAGTAGGATACATGCTGGTACTCTTCACCGGGATGAGGGATGGGAGCATCATGGCAGGGGTGAGGGTGGGGGAGGTGATCATGAGCTAAGTTTTGTATACCTTTAATTGGAAGTGCTTTTGAAACATTCAAAGAACGATGCCAAAGAGATAGTAAGGCGGTCAGGCCTGAGGCACGGAGGAGGTGTCAGAGCTGGAGATTCATGTTAGAAGTCCCAGCTGAAACCATAGGCCAAGGGAGAGAATGCAACAGAAGAGGAGAAGGGGGCCTAGGGACAGAGATGAGACCTTCGGTGAAGACCGAGGGGGAAGCCCGCGTGGGAGACAAAGCAGATGTGATCAGAGGGGTGGGAAGAAAATTAGGGAGTGTGATACCAAGGGAAGAGTCTGTCCAAGAAGAAACGACAAGTTAACAGTGTCTAGGGAAACGAACACCTACCTAGAGTAGAAAGGAAACAGGGGTTGTAAACAGAGATAATGCTTTCCGAAAATGTGCTGTGTGAGGAGTGGCAGTTGATGAGAGAAAACATGGCGGTAAACAGGCTAAACAGGCTGGGGATTTTCTTTCCTTTTCTTTCTTTCTTTCTTTCTTTCTTTCTCTCTCTCTCTTTCTTTCTTCTTTCTTTCTTTCTTTCTCTCTCTCTTTCTCTCTTTCTTTCTCTCTCTCTCTCTCTCTTTCTTTCTTCTTTCTTTCTTTCTTTCTTTCTTCCTTTTTTTTAAGTAGGCTTCACACCCAGGATGGGACCCAACATAGGCTTTAACTCATAACCCTAAGATCAAGACCTGAGCTGAGACTGAGTCAGCCACGTAGCTGCCTGAGCCACCCAGGTGCCCTGGTCTTTCTCTTTTTCAACATGAGACAGATGAGTGTATTTCAATGTCAGTGGAGAGACCCATGAGAGGTTGAAGAGACCTCAGATAGAAGGAGCAAGCAATAGAGAACAATTTCTGAGAAGGCTAGAGGGGATAGAAGCCTTAAGTGGAAAGACTATATTTTGAAGGTAGTCATTGTGGGTGTTGACAAGGTCAGTTTCTTAGACTATAAAAAAAACAATGACCACATTACCAGAGCAAGTAGCATCATTGCCAGTGTCAGGGAATCCCAAAGATACTGTCAGTTGATCTTGTCCTTGCCATGCTGAGGACAGCCAGTCTGGTCAGGGCATTGTCTACTGGTCTACCCAGGACGGTGGTTGCCTGAGCCTGAGCTTTGCTCAACAACCCCAGGCACCCCAAAAAATAGAGCAATCTTCTCATTCTGTGGTTCATGATACTTGTAAACATATCTCACAGCAGTCTCCAGGGGTCCAGACATAGTTCTGGAAAAAAATAAAATAAAATAAAATAAAATAAATAAAATAAGGGAACAAGGTGAGTACACCAATAGGTGTTACATAAAAGGTCTGGGAGGTCAAAGAGGTAAGGAGAGCTCCCTCAGCCTGGCTTTGGATTTGAGAAAGGTTATCACATGGTTTCCCAACTGTCTAGTTCCTTTTTAATTCTTGGATACAGCTGGTAGCGGCTTAAAGGCATGGGTTGTGCCCCATGTGTGTGTTCACAATGCCCAGTGCTGTACCTGATACAGAGCAGTTGATGGACCAGGAAAGATTCATCACAGGGAGTAGAAAGAAGGTAGAGACAGAAATGACGCTGGAAAGACAAGTGTCACGTCGACGTGTTTGCCTGTATTCCATGAGTCAGGCGGTAGTGATGAAAGTTAAGTGCTGTGCTGTCGGGCGACAGCAGCAGATCTATCCGGACCCATTTCAGGGTGGTTTCACTTAAAGATGTGCAAATAGAAGTCTTTGTGAGGCTAAGGAACAGACCGGGAGACAGAAACGAGAGTGGGAAGGTTGGAACTGGCAGTCATAGATTTGCATCTGGGAATTGCCAATTGCATTTGGAGCAGGTGGAAAATGAAGGCAGGGTTGGGATAGAAAGGATGAATGTGGGCAAATACTAGGGTCCTTGTTGGACCAGGGGAGGAACCAAGATGTCTGTAATGTCCACTCCTCAGAAGTGGGGTCCAGGGAGTGGGAAGGGAGCCTCAGAGAAGCAAGGTTTCTGCCCTTCCCCTGTCTGTCTGTGAACTCTATTCCTTCCTTCAATCTCAACAAACATCTTTTTCTTTTTGTTTTTTTACGGAAGAAAGTTTATTCTATTTTAAAGTTTTTATTTTAATTCCAGTTAGTTAATAAATTAATCATCAACATTAATATATATAAACTAATAAACAGTGTTATATTAGTTTCAGGTGTAGAATATAGTGATTCACACTTCCATACATCACCCGGTGCTCATCACAAGGGCACTCCTGAATCCACACCACCTGCTTAATCAACCTACATCTTCTAGTCTGTGAAACCTTTCCCTGTCACTTCACCCTCCTTCCCCCGCCCCTCCCACGCTGCTCAGGATGTATTGTTCGCTCACGTCCACTGGCTCTAACAGCGTTTTGTACGTGTTTCTAGACTGAACCGCACACACGTCTGTCATAACGTTCATTACATCGTGTTGAGGATTAGGCTTTACTTGCCTGGATCTCCCACTAATGACTGTCAAGATTCAAAGGCAGGATCTCTCTCTCTCTCTCTTATGTGGACCAGATCCTACGGGATCCCCAAGTCAGTATCATTTTGAGGAGTGAGTGAGTGCATGGCATTTGCGTGGAGAGAGTCAAGAGCATTTGGATGGTCATACATGGAACCCAAGAGAGCTCACAAAGAGAGATACGGATTTGGAACCTGACTGTAGAGCAAGATGATAACGCCCAATGCTTCTCACACACCAGGCACAAGCTCTGCGAGGTAGCTTCTCCATCCTCCCAAAGCCCTAAGTATGCCCGAGATACAAGCAAGGGATCTGTCCCTTAGAGAGCTTACTTGCCCCAGATCACAAACGTAGCAAGTGATGGAGGGACAGTTTAAACTTGGGCGGTCTGGCCAGCATCAAAACTCAGTCTTACCCATTATACAGACTATCCTGCATCCTACATGAGACTCCTTCAAAGGTAGTGTGATGCGCTCAATTGTGTGCCTTCTAATCCATAGACCGAAGCCTAACCCCCAGCACCCCAGAATGTGACTATATTTAGAGATAAGGTCTTTAGAGAAATAATTCAGTTAAAATGAGGCCATTAGGGTAGACCTTAATCCGATCAGACAGGTGTCCTTATAAAAAGAGGAAATTTGGACACAGAAAGAGACACCAGGAATGTACACGCACAGAAGAATGACCACGTGAGGGCACAGAGAGAAGGTGGCCATGTGCAAGCCAACGAGAGAGACCTCTGGAAAAACCAAGCTCATCACCACTGTGATCCGGGTCTTGTAGTCTCCAGAACTGTAACAAATTCCTGTTCTTTAAGCCACTTGGTCTGTGGTACTTTATTATAACAGTTCTAGCAGATTTTTTTAATGTTTTTATTTCTTTTTGAGAGAGAGTGTGTGAGCAGGGGAGGGGCAGAGTGAGAGGGGGACAGAGGATCCGAATTGGGCTCTGTGCTGACTGCAGAGAGGCTGATGTGGGGCTTTAACTCATGAACCGTGGGATCATGACCTGAGCCAAAGTCAGACGCTCAACAGAATGAGCCACTCAGGTGACCCTGACAGGTCTAGTATATTAATGCAGGCGGTCAGAGCTGTGGAAGATTGGGTCACTGAAGGAAAGTGTCAAAATGTCAAGAGGACAGACAGCCAACCTTTCCAAGTCTAGATCATTAGTATGATGGCGAATGGGTGACCTGGCCATAATTCCCAGGAGGTGTGGCTATCCTCAGTGTCCTGAGTCGCGGGTTTCATTGTACTTTTGAATTTCCACAGCACTTTTCCAGAGGTCTTTCCCCACCCTGTCTCACTTTTCGGCCACCCCTGGCGGTTGGAGGGGTAACCGTGGGTATACCGTGGGGTGTCTGACCTTAAACTCCAGAGCTTACACCGGGAACTGTAGGCTCAGAGTCTTAAGAAGCCTCCCAGGCCAGACCACTGTCTCTGCTGTCCCTTATCCAAGCCGAGTCATTTATACTTGAATGAGATTATTTTCCAACTCAACCGGTTTATCTTTAGTTTCCTTTATCCCTTGGCCATCTGGTCCCCTTATGCTTGCATGTAAGGCTAGTGGCTTTCTTTGTCTAAGTAGATTTGTCAATAGTTGATAATTTTTCTTGTCATGATCATAATATTTATTTTTCACATCAGACAAACTCTTCTGGAGACTTGGAAGAAAGAGATTTCCACCACCCCCCCACCCCACCCCATATCTCTCTTTAACCTGAAATGTTTGCTTCTGGAACACATGGTTTATAAATAAGGTATTAAATAAAAGTGAATAGGGTGCCTGCGTGGTTCAGTCAGCTGAGCGTCTGACTCTTGACCTTGACTCAGGTCATGATCCCAGGGTCGTGGGATTGAGCTCCACTTCAGGCTCCATGCTGATCATGGATCCTGCTTGAGATTCTCTCTCTCTTCCCCTCTGCCCCTCTCCCCTGCTCACTCTCTTTCTCTTTAACTAAATAACTAAATAAATAAATAAGAATGAGCAAAACTTCCCAAACCAACATATCTTCCCGTTCTATTTGCTTCTGGATAACCTAAACTAGTATTTCATTTCAAGAGCTTATCTTAGATCTGGGCTGGCCTCACAGCAAATGGTCCAGAAGGTTTACACTCACAGAAGGTGTGGCCCAGCTTCCCTCCAAACTGAAACTTAAACCCAGGCAAATCCCATGCCCAGGAGATTTAAATGTTTATCTTTCTCAATCTGTATTGCTTCAAGTTCTTATTCTTAAAGCTACTTATCTTCTGGTTGTTCCAAACCCTCAGCCCCTCCCAATTACTTGTGACCTTGTTAATTACTAATCTGTGTCTTCCATCAGTAAAATTGATGCTCTTACTTACCATCAGATTAGTTTGAGGTTCCCCCCCCCCCCCACCGCCTCTGGTTAAAGGCTTTGATATTCCGGTCCCATTCTAGTGACAACAGCACCGTGCACCTGTCGGGAGCACTGTGGGGCTCTGAGGGGCCCTCTAAGGGAGGCTAGGCTTGGTAGGAAACCAGCTCTGCCCTGGGGGCCCGGAACCTGATAAACTGCCCTCTCCTGACCTCGAAAGCTCCATTAGGCCAGGCCCCGCCTCTGGCTCGTTCTCCATCCTGTCCCTGGCATCCAGCCATTGCCTGGCACACCGTGAGTGCCCAATAAATAAATGGATCAGTGGCCTTATTTTCTAACACACCGACACAGGCAACAGCATCAACAGAGACTGAAATGGGCATTATAGGTGAAATACAACATGAGAATGCTGTTCAATTCGTCTGAGAGAGAGTCATTAAAAAATCAGGGATATCTTGTGTTGGTATGCTTCGCAATTTCTAGAGGGCTTCAAGTCTCCTGCGAGATTGACACCAACAGCCCTAGTTTAAGGACGAAGGAAGCCTCACGAGAATTTTGTGAGGATTAAAGAGATCGTGTATGTAAAGCCCCCTGGCACAATGCCCGGGATGCAGGAAGAGCTTTTAAAACAGTTGCGAGGCACCCTCTCTTCTAGTGACATGACGTTCAGGTCCAGAACCCAGGGTTTACATTTCCTGGCCTATGACACCATCCTCAGACAGACTTGATGTCTTTCAGGCAGCAGGCACACCACCTTCAGAAGACCACTGCCCCCATCTTACAGGGGGGAGGGAGGAGGGCGTTGCGCCTCAGGACTAAAGCCATCGATGCTCAGTGACTGGAAGTAGAGCCCGGGAACCATGTACAGGTGACGGGCAAGACACCCCCTGTGTGGTTGCCATAAGGTCCTCATGCTGATTACCTGCTGGCGACTCTTGTACCAAATAAACCAAATGAGGCTCCTAAGACCCGAGGACTGACGTGGGAGCCCTCCTGTAACTGAGACACGGCTGCTCAGAGGGACCACAATTACCGTTCAAACCTCTCTTCCCGATAACAAATGCATCACTGAGTTACCATGAGCCCTTGTGCCAATGATAAGCAGCACTTGCGGCCCCCGTGGTTGAGGGGGCCTGAATCAGTGCATCATGTTGAGGGGCAGCCCGGGGTTTTGGCCTGGTCTGACCTTTTTCGAGATATCGGAGGAAAACGGAAGTAATTCAAGGAGCACCCATTTTCCATGGCCTTCCTTCTTGGGGCCGTACTTAGTTCACCCTTCCTCCTCCGCCCTTTTCTCCTGCCATCCTTCGAGGCTGTGCCTGGCCTACCGGTCGGCCTTCCAGTTAGGTGACGTAGGTTCCGTCCACACTAAATGGGCACCCTGCTCCTCTGCTCCCCACGGGTGGCCTGGGGCAAGGCGCCTAGACTTGCTGAGGTTTAGTTTCCTCGACTGTAGGATGAAAAACTGAACGTACCTCACCGACCTTTACTGACGACTAAATGAGGTGGCATTGGGGACAAAAATGAATCGTCCCCACACAGAACTGACCAAGTAGGTTTCCTCACAGCTCTAAGGATAATAACATGGTAGAATGTCTGTTACTTACACATTCCGTCCGTTTTATCCATTTTTTAGATCTGGTTGCATTGACACAATTTGTCCTTCTACTTTGCACATAGGCTATGATGGTCTGTTGACCTCCCGGGGATGTCGTGTTTACGTTGAAATGCCTCCCTGCCTTTGCCATTTGGTGTTCCTCTCATCACCCAGCTTTCCTCCACTCTAACTGAATGCCTATCGCCCCCGCCTGCCTCACACCCCCGGGTCTCTACCTGGAAAGCTCTCCTCACTCCTGCCTCCACCCTGGGACTGTTTCCCTTTCATTCACTGACACATATTCATTGCTCCAGATATTGGGGATGTGGCAGTGAACTAAACAGAGTCCCTGCTCTCATGGAGCTGGCATTCAGAGGGTAGGGGAGGGAAGAGCAGCTAATTAGTAAATAAATCTCTCATACGCCCATGGCTGGTAGAGCTTTAAGAAAGACTAGCAGGATAAGGGGATACTGTGATTCAGGTTTAGCTAGGAAGTGTTCTCCAAGGAAAGGGCCATCTGAACATAGTCCTGAAGGACACGTGGCAGGAATCTTGCAGAAAATCTGGGAAAAAGTATTCCAGGGAGAAGGAACAGCAAGTGCAAAGGGCCTGAGGCAGAGGAGGGCTAAAATATCCCTTCCTGAGAGAGCTTTCCTTGACACCCCAACTTAAATTGTGTTCTCTCTCTCTCAGGACACACCATTCTCCTTGGAGTGTTTTTCTCCATTTGTGTGTTTTATATTAACATATGGAATTTAATTAGTCTCCCCCCTCTAGATTATAAACCCCATGATGGCAGGTGTCCTATCTGTTCCCATTTTCTTTTATTTGTGTATCCAGAATTCACCCTCTTGTCTGATATTTAAATAGTTATTGAATGAATTGATACATTGAAAATGGTTATTAATGGCATTGGGCAGATCACTTACACAGTGTAATTTTTTTAAGTTTATTTATTTTGAGAGAGAGAGAGAGAGAGAGAGAGAGAGAGAGAGAGAACAAGTGGAGGAGGGGCAGAGAGAGGGAGAGAGAGGATCCCAAGCAGGCTCCGTGCTGGCGGCACAGAGCCCAATGCAGCGCTCAGTCTCACGAACCAAGAGATCCTGACCTGGGCTGAAAATTAAAAGTCAAACGCCAACTGAGCCACTCAGGTACTCCTCACACAGTGTAATTTTGCCTCGTGTGAGAATTTTCTTTTAAAAGTCAGTACATAGGGTGGGGTGAGGGGAGTTTCCCCTAAAGTACTGGCACTCTTCTTTCTTCCAGCTAATGAGCACAAATTGAGTATAATACACCCATTTCTGTTTTCCATGCAAGGAATTTTATGTCCAGTAAAGATAATTCAGTTAAGATTTGGCGTTGGCATGTTTACCTGTGCTCGGAGGTTGCACTTGTATTCTTTTATTAATTGGATTTCTCTTTTGTGTAATTTAATTAAGATACAAATTACAAAGAGTGATATTTAGGTAGGTAAGGAAGGAAGAACAGAAGAGAGGGGAGAAGGAGGGAGGAAAGAAATTATATTCCTCTTCAAGATATAGCTTATCACTGCTTTGCAAGTTAGGATTGGAAATGTAGCTAGCTCATGCTTTCAATGTAACAATAGCTGCCGGTGAGTAGTACTTGACATTATCAGGATAGATGCTAAGTATTTTTACATGCGTGTTCTCATTAAACTCACAACAGGCTCTAAAATAGATATCAATAGCCCCATCTTTTAGTTAAGTAAATTAAGGCTCAAAGAAGTTAAATAACTTGGCCTTAACACAGAAGAAAGTAGAAATGAGTGCCTTGGAGAGGGCTGTCAGAATGAAATCCGAATTGTTTTCATCCCGCCTCCCCTCGAGTTTCCTTTCAGCCTCACACTACCTACTAGGGAGAGGTGTGCCCCTCCAAGAGTGATCATTACCTCCCCCCAAGGCGCTGATGGGGGTCCTTTACAAACATCCATTATCATATCCTTACTGCAACAACCCCTGCAGGTACATCCAATGGTCTTTATTTTTAAAGGCATTTTTTAAAAATAGCAAAAGAATGCATGACACAGATTGTAAGTGTCGTGGGGTGGCGGGAAGCCACTCAGACCTGCGCTACGAAAGGCGATAATGAATTCAGTGTTGGCAATTCTCAGGAAACTATACGAAAACACCTAGGTGTTCCAATTGGTCCCAGTAGTGAACCAGATCCCTCCTTGCTTTCGCGGTGCGGTCGGGGTCGGGTTATTCCTCGGTGCTGCTCCCAGCTACGGGGCTCGGGCACCTTTGGGCAATCCCGGGGACGCAGAATTCTGGGGCTGTGGGCCCCAGCGGGAGGGGCGGCTCCTACGCGCGCGCGCGCACACACACACACACACACACACACACACACACTCACACACCACCCGCGGTCGCAAGCGCGCACCGACGAACATCTACCTCACCCAACCACCCACATCACACAACAAGGGGCACGCGACTTCACACGCCTCGCCCGCTCCTGCACTCAAACCACACACGGAAGCGCAAAACACGAGCTGGCACAGGCTCGCGCACACGCTCACACCCCGGGCACACACCCTCTCGCGCGCGCGCCCACCCCCTCGCTCGCCGGCACGCGCGCGCGCACACGCGCACACGCCCCGTGCACCCACCCTCTTGCGCGCGCACGTGCCCCCGCTCACCCGCACACACGCGGGCGCACCCCCGCGCGCACACGCACACGCTCACACGGCCGAGCGGCGAGGGGCGGGGCCGGGCGGGGAGCGGCAGCCAGTGCGCCGCCGGGCGCCGCCAGGAGAGGGCGCGGCGCCGGGCTGCGGAGCGCGGCTGGCGCCCGAGTTGCTTCCCGGAGCCCGGAGCCCGGAGCCGCGAGACGCTCGCAGTGAGCCCAGCCAGCTCGGGCCGGGCTGGGCTAGGCGGGGCCGGGCGGGGCGGCCCACAGGGAGCTCGCCCCGGGTCACGCCGGCGCCCGCCAGCCGAGCGCGGCGGGGAGCGCGCCATGGACCCCAAAACGGGCGGTGGCGAGGAGGATGACTGCGTGGACTCGGGCGCCGAGACCGGAGGGTGAGCCGCGCCGGGCCGGGCCGTGGGCGGGGGACGCTCTCCGAGTTGCGCTGCGGCTGCTCCCTGCCCGGGACCTTCCCGGACCCCGCGGCAGAACCGGAGCCGCTGGGGCCGGACGGGGCCGCGCGGGCTGCCCCTCCTGCCGGACCCCCGGTGGAAGGCAGAGGGGCTGTGGCGGGCCGGCTTCCTCCTGGGCGGTCCCCGAGGGCAGCGCAGCGTGGTCCGTAGCTGCCCCGGGCAGGGCGGGCCCCACCCCCCGGGGGAGGAAAGTGCAAGGACTCAAGGTTCAGAGTAACTCCCCCCACCCCCCGCACACCACCACATCCCGCCCCTCCTTGCCCCCCGTTATCGCGGAGATGATGTCGAGTACCCGGCAAATGCGGTGCCCCCCCCCCCCCCGAGATCATCGTTAGGAGATGCGCTTGCACTTGTTTCCACCTTCTACGAGGACTTTATTCTTCTAGCCCCGCAGCTCTCTGGAGTCCGGGCTCGGGGCTGGGGACGGGAAGAGGATAGGACACCCGGCACCTAAATTCTTTCAGAATCCTGTGAGAGGGTGACATTTTTCATTCCCGGCTTTATTGTGCTTGCTGAGACCCGCTGCTCGACTCCTATTTCTCCGCCGAACTTCTCTCTGCGCACCTGTCCCAGCCTTGGGTACAGGTGGGGTGAAAATGGTGCTATGATCCAGCCCTGCTTAAAGAAACAGCTTCATCGGACTCAAACATGTAGCCCAGACCTTTATCTCTGGGGACTAATTAGCCTTCTCCCAACGACACGGTTTTCCTGAGTGGGACAAAAGACCGAGTATCTTTAAGGAGATGAATGTCATTGTAAATGCTTCCACCCAGCTCCTATCGCCAGAGGATTTCCCTGTGCAGAGTCAGCAAACATCCAGGATGCGAATTCTGACCCAGGAGGAAAGGATGTCCTTTCCTCTCTGGAGTAACCCTGGGGGTGGGCTGGAGCTGCCCAGATTACAGAAAGCCTCATTCCTGGAAAGTTGAGGACATTTAGACTATAATCTCGGGGCTTGGCAGCCCTGTGAGGACAGGAAGAGAGTCCAGTCCCAGAATGGGCACAAGGGGTTAGGCTTCCTAGGCACTCACTCCTGCGGACCCAGCCCCTGCAGGCTCCACCCATTCCTAGCCCAAATCTGGGACCTTACACCCTACAGCAATGGGCTTTCCCTGTCATCCCAACTTGCAATCATTTATGGCTCACTGTGGAGCCCAGTTACATTCTGGTGAAGTAACCTGATTCCAAACACTGCACTCCCTTGTTTTTTCCCCCCACATGTAGTATATAAGGCATTTATCAATTTTAATTGAAGATCCTGGCTTTTTTTTTTTTCCTTCTGCCCCTAGTTAGCTAGGCCATGAATAGAAGAAGAAAACAAAGCAAAACAAACTAGCTCGTTTTCAGCTGGGTTAAATAAGGCACTAACAGGTTCATCCATTTTCAGTTTGCAAAGCTCACCTAAGACAGGTGTTTTCCCCAAAGATTCTGTCCCGGAGAAGTGGAGGGGAGGCCCTGACCCAGGAGTGACAACTCCCTGGGATCCCCGCGAACAACATGACAGCTGCCAGCGTTCCTGGGAGGGGCTTGCTGAACATACGGACACCAGAACTTCTGTTCACTGCTTCTGTCACTGAAGTGTGTAGTTGTAACAGAATAGAATTGTTTACTTATGGCCTTAGTAGCATCCTTAAGCTAAAGATCAAAGTAAAATGGCATGCACTAAAATAAAAGAGTTTTGATGTAGAGTTAGTAATCTTGCATTGGCCACATAGTCATATATTTCCTGAAATTTGGTTTGGTGACGAAAAAGCCGCTCGCAGTTTCCTAGCTTTTGCAGAGTTTGCCCCCTCTAGCCCTCTCTCGCTTTCCTAAAACTACCTGTCGAGACTATCTACCAAGCATGTAGAAAGCACTTAATACGTGTTTGCTGTCATGACTATTTTTAAAATACAAACCTGATTCTCTCCCTCTCCCTTCCAAACTTTTAGCGGCTCTGGCATCTATAACAAAGAGCTTAGACTGGCCTATGAGTCCCCCTGGTGTTACTGGGTCCTTCTCTGTCTCTCTGGCCTTATTTTTCGGCAGGACCGCCCTCGTACCCAGCATCAAGCCACATGAGCAAGGTGTTTCTGATTCCTTGCCTTTGTCGGGCCGCCCTTTTCGCCAGCTATGCCCTTCTCCACCTGGCATGCCTGTCCACCGGGTGAAACTCTACCTTCATTCCAGACTCAGCTCAAGTGACACATATGCTCGGGCAGGGATCGTTAATTTGAGGTCCATGAATTGTTTGAAATTTTATGCAAAATGATGTTCTTTGTGGCTTTTTGTGAGAAGAGACTGGTTTTTCATCAGATGCTCGAAGTAGCCTGTGATCCCCTCCAAAGGAAGTTGGGTAGCGTAGGAGAAGTTTCATTTTCAACATGTTGTGTCTGAGGTATTGGGAGACGTCTGAAAGGTGATGAGCCAGCCGTTGAGTGTATCTGTCTTAGGAGGTCAGCCTGATGACACTGCATCGGGGGAACCGTCGGCCTAAAAATGGCAGTTGCAGTCCTGGGAGCAGATTTAAATCAACTAAAGGCAGTAAATAGCAAACCCTTACTAGCATTTACTCCATGCTGGGTACTGCGCTGAGCCTTTTATGTAATCCTTCAACAACGCTGTGAAGCAGGTACTATTTAAGACCAGCCTTGAGAAGTGGGTGAAGGAGGAGGAACTAATAAAGGGTCCTAAGGGAAAGTAGGCATGGGGACCAAAAGGAGGACTGTGGTTTTCTAGAGGCCAAGGGGAAGAAGGGAAAGGCATCAGCTGTGCCACTGAGAAGTGCATTAAGATGCAGGAACTCGAGGTGCTCTTTTTCTCAAACGGAGGTAATGAAGGAAGGGTGGAGTAGAGGAGTGGTGGAGGCGGAAGCCACGTCCTCTCCTCCTGACTCCAGGAGGGAGCAGAACGTGCTGCAGAGGAGGTCGCTAGAGTGCTGTGTCCGAGACAGGGAGGCGCGAGGAGAGGCCGTAGCAGGAGGAGGGTAGAGGGGGTGCAGGAAGGATTCCCGAAACATAGGCAATAATCGGTCTCCTATAAATACGTGTTTATAGAAAAGACTCTGTGAAAGGGAAAGAATGGAGATACAGAAAAACCGATGGTTTGTGACGTCCACTTTCTGAAAAGGTGGAGATACGTTGGACTTCAGACCCCTCGGTTAGATGGGCTTTGCATAGAAGGGGAGGCCCGTCTCTTCTTACAACCTGGCGGGGAAGATGGCTTTCCGTTCCAGGCAGGTGCGGCCCCCTCCCTCAGGAAAATGGAGGGGTTTTTTTTAATAATTTTTTTTTAACGTTTATTTATTTTTGAGACAGGGAGAGACAGCATGAACGGGGGAGGGTCAGAGAGAGAGGGAGACACAGAATCTGCAACAGGCTCTGAGCTGTCAGCACAGAGCCTGATGTGGGGCTCGAACTCACGGACCGCGAGATCATGACCTGAGCCGAAGTCGGATGCTTAACCGACTGAGCCACCCAGGGGCCCCAGGAAAATGGAGGTCTGAAATAGTTTGGGCACCACTGAGTGAGAACCCGCCTGGGATCACTGGGATCAGTGATTGTGACTGGATGAAGGTACCGCTCCACCTTGCTATTTACTTTCCTGAAGCGGTGGTCAGCTCCTTAGGGACAGGCAGTAAGGGAGACGGTGAGTGGTTGAGATCATCAAGGTTTGGGGGGAGAAGGCCTATTGCCAGGCCAGTGTGAACAAAACATAGGAGCAAGGGATTTGGAGGTATCGACGGAGCTATCAATCCTTTCGGCAGCATGATCAAAGAGAAGGCTCTAAGAATTTTTGTGCGTCCCAACTGCCGGTGGGCACATTGTGCTGTTCACTCTGACATTGACAATCAGGGGTGCCTGCGTGGCTCAGTCAGTTAAGCTTCCAGCATCGGTTCAGGTCATGATCCCACAGCTCATGAGTTCAGGCTCTGCATCGGGCTCTCTGATCCTCTGTCCCCTTCTCTCTCTCTCTGCCCCTCCCCGACTCACAGGCTCTCTCTCACTCACTCAAAAACAAATAAAAACATTTTTAAAAAGTGACAGTCAAAAGAGTCGGGTTACTGGGGTTCAACTCTGTGCCTTTAGTTTTCTCTGCTGTAAAACGGGGATGACGATAAAAGTACCCACCTGACAGGGTGCTTGTGAGAATTAGCCTCTACATTTAAAGCCCCTAGAACAGTGCCTGGTGTAAGTGAACCCTCAGTACGTTATTTCTCATCATGCTATTACTGCTGTTACGAACAACACTCCAAATGACAAACTTACAGTTGTATTTAATAAAAATGTGTATTTCCAGGTGCCCTCAAGATCATATGTTCTTTATACTCATCGCAGTGGATGCTCTGATGTTTTTCAATGCCCTAAGAAATTTGATCATCGTTCAGAACATCTGCGAGAGGATAGGATAAATGTTATGATTTTACAGAGGAGGAAATGGAGGTTCAGAGGGTGCACGACTAGTTAGTGGCCTAAAATGGAAGCCTGGGTCTCCAGCTTGCTTCCCACCTCGTGCCTCTCAAAGAGCCATCGATCTGCAATTAATTCTCGTTTCCTGCTCAGGCATTGTCTTTTGCTCGAAATGCTATCTCTGCTGTCTGACCCACCTAGTGCAGGCCAAGATTAAAGGCAAACTAGTATTCTTCTGTGGCAATTGATGTCATTTTGAAGCTCTCCTTTTCCAAATGCACGTGAAAGCAAGCTTTGTGCTTCTGTGTACTTTTCGTTAGAAAAAAACTGGCAAGCCAGTTACTATCTTAAGAAACTATCTTAAGAAACAGAATCCCTTAACAGAGGGACAGGCAGTGTTGTTGTAAACCAAAATAAAAGACACAGAGTGAGACAAATGCTTTACAACGGGTGTTTCATTAGTGGTGTCTCCCAGATTTGGCTTCTGAGACACTCTTTCAAATATGACCGTTATCTGATAAATTATACTTTTAATACTGTATAAACGTTTGTGTACTTATTTTGAGAGAGAGGTGAGCGGGGGAGGGGCAGAGAGAGAGAGAGAGGATTCGAAGCAGGCTCTGCGCTGTCAGCACAGAGCCCGACACGGGGCTCACACTCATGAGCCATGAGATCATGACCTAGGGTGAAGTCGGATGCTTAACCAACTGAGCCACCCAGGCGCCCTGGATTATTTTCATTCAGACGGTTGATCTGGCACTAATGAACCTCCACTTCCACGTCACCTGTCACTGAGCTTCTGAAAACATAGGGTCATACCATACCCTTTGGGTGACCTCCACCTGACATTTCAGTTGATTTAAGAGATAGCAAACAATTCACAGGTCTACTGTTTATAAAGCAGGTGAATGGGAAAGGTTAGGGGGAATAAATTTGAAGATGGGACAGGTTTAGAGAACAGTAAAAGGTGAAATCTTGCAGGGAAGACAGGATGATCTATTAGGCACTCTATTATCTTTGTGTTCAAGGTGGGGCTAGTTAGCTCTAAATTACCATGGCATCTAATTCAATGGACTGAGAGCTAACAGATGAGATCCATAATGCACTGAGCTGATGTTTTAGAGAAACCTCGAGATCAATATTACTAAAATGCCAAGATCAATTCTTCTGCCAAGATTTTCCTGGAAAAGAGAATTTAAGAAGGTATATGGCTGCTGACAGTGATAACCTGTCTTAAGTGCAGACCCTTTTATATATAATCCCTATATGTATAATTGTAAGTAAACTGCAGTGAAGGGACTGCATCTGACTTTCTGGTCATTATTGGCACAGGTACCAAATAAATGTAATGTTTGCAAATGTGTCTCCTATATGTGTCAGATGTGTGAAGATCTACAATCCTTGCATTATTCTACTTATCTGTGTCATGTGCCCATACATTTTCTTCCTAAAATTCATGGGTTCTCCTTTCATGCTTTATTCTCGTAGAGTTGAGTGTCTTGTGCAAAACCAGGTGGATCAATTCTTAGGATGTGAGACCAATAAACAGGATTCACTACTGTTCCCTCCTACCTTAAAAAAGCTCATTTGAGGTTGAGCGTCCGACTTCAGCTCAGGTCATGATCTCGTGGTCCGTGATTTCCAGCCCTGCGTCGGGCTCTGTGCTGACAGCTCAGAGCCTGGAGCCTGTTTCGGATTCTGTGTCTCCCTCTCTCTCTGCCCCTCCCCCGCTCATGCTCTGTCTCTCTCTGTCAAAAATAAGTAAACATTAAGAAAAAATTTTTTAAAAACTGGAGATTATCTGCCCCTAGAGAACTGTAGTCATTAGCTGAAACTTTTTGAACGTCTTTAAGCACAAAATTGTTTTAAGCTTTACAGTTTGTCTTTCACCAGCAATATAATAATTGCAGTAAATAATCTTTTGGAGTTATTTGGAATGTATTTTATGAGCTATAAAAGTGCCCATAGCTTGACTCAGTTCCTGTTTCCCCTCATGATAATTTTTGTAAGGAAAAGAAAGTAAATCTCAAGCTATATTTATGAGTATCTCATCTCTGTGTGCTTTCAGAAGTGAACAATCAGAAACAATCATATAGCAAACAACAGGCAAATGGTTGAATAAATTATAGTACATCACTTTACAATTATAATTACAGGAACTATAGCAACATGTCGTGACGGTATTTGGTGAAAAGAGCAGTTTAGAATTGTATCTCCATCATTATGGCAACTGTGTACAAATTACATAAACAGGATCAGCGGTTGGAGAGCACTGTGAGTCTTTAGGTGACTTTTCTTCCTGTTTGATTTCCGTTTTGATGGTGGACAGGGATGGAGGTTGGGGTGATGGATGAGACTGCAGAGCTGGACAGAGGCCATCATTCATGGAAAGAGGGGTTTATGTGGTACACTGTTGAGCTGGGGCTTCATCCAGAGAGTGACAGGATCAGATTTGTGCTTCGCAAAGACTGGCTGCTGTTTGGGGAAGGAACTGGAGCGAGACGAGAGTGACAGTCAGGAGACTGACCAGCTGTCAGGCCTGACCCAGGCGGTGCCTTTAGTCACAAGAACTACATACAGATTGATGCACGGCCGGGACCTTTGTTACACAAGCACCTAGCCTAAAAATACTGCCGTTATACCTTAAGATTCTCGAAATAGTGTCGCATGTAAATTCCATTCTTCATTCACATCCATCTGCATGCATGCCCGTATGCATTTGTGAAACGCATCTGCCTCAGGAGTATTTGGAAAATCCTAGCTGAAAATACACATTTTTAATACATAGTCCAATCACACATTGCCATTGAATGTTTCATTTGAATTGTCATGAAATTGCTTTAAAGCCTGACCATCCTAAGATGATCATATTGGATTGGGATTGTTTGGTCGTTGCAAAATGCCTGTTGACCATTTGTTGCATTCATATACAATTACATTTCTTGTTTGTTTTTTTTTTAAGTTTATTTATTTTGATAGCAAGAGACAGGGAGGGAGGAAGAGAGAGAATCCCAAGCAGGGTCTGCTCTGTCAGTGCCAAGCCCGACATGGGGCTCAATCTCACAAACTGGGAGATCAGGACCTGAGCTGAAATCAAGAGTCAGGTGCTTAACTGACTGAGCCATCCAGGCGGCCCTACAGTTAGATTTCTAAGTTTTGTCCTAAAGTTAATTTAGTCCCCCTGGTTCCAGAAAGAATTTAATGCCCCAACACTGGGGTTAATGATCCTGACCGTCCTCCCTTGCATTTTCCTTAGCCAGCGTGTCACCATGCCCCAGCCAATCCTTCCACCTTTCAGCTCCTGTCTTGCCATCACCCTGCCCTCGTACTTCAAGTCCCTATTGTTGCTCACCTCCTGGTCTCCTCGCCAATAGTATCAGTTTAGTTTCCTAACCAGGAATGTAAAAACTTGGATTAGATGTAGGCGGATGCAGTTTGTAATACATAAAGGGATTTGCAAATGTTAGTAGTTGCTATTCTCTCCAGCTTTAAAATTCAGTGATTCTGTAACTGCTAAAGCATTTCATTTGAAAAGGGGAAACTACATGCTGTTTTCCTTCCATTTTGTTCCTCTACCAATAAATCAGTGCATCATTTGGCATGAGAGATGTAGGTTATTTCAACGGGTAAGAGGTGTGTTTTTTTTGTGATGTTTTTTGAAGCTTTGTATATGCTTTGTTGATGTGGTAACAAAGTCAGTGGAGTGAAAATTGGATAATTTAAGAAAGGCAACATGAGACTAAGTAAATAAAAGGAGGGTGTATGTAGAAAATTAAACATAATTAACTACTTTATTTGCATAACCATATCCCCTAACTACCACTTGCATAATAAATCCCTACGTGCTTGAGAGATTAATTTTCTACTGAGAATGACTGTGGGACACTGGGGGGAGAAAACCAAGAGCTTCTATACCATATACGTTGCCAGAGAGGGAAGGCTTCCCAGCCACACAAGTAGAGCAGAAACTTCATAGAGATTAAGCAGGCAGATCCTTGGCCAGATTCCCATTCTCACAGAGGCTGAGTGCCAGGAGCTGGTCTTTCAGCCTAGAAACTGATGGGTAATTTCACCCTGGCCCTTACCCTGCCTTTTTCCCTTTCCCTATCACAGCCCACATCCTGTTACTCTAATATGCAGCAGGATTTCTTCTCAGCTGGAACTGAAATCAGTCAAGCATCATTGTGCCTTTGTGTTTCCTGAGGGCCAGCCACACCCTGATTGTGGAAGCCCTCACAAGCCAGGGTCCCTTCACACTGCTGCCGCCGGGTTCCATCATCGCTCTGCTGATGGCAGCCAAGAAACATTTCCCCGTGGTGTGGAGCTAACTTGAAGGGTGCTCATTTGCAGAGGTTTAACCTTCTGGAGAATCATGAACCCCCTTGAGAATGTGTTGAAAACTTTGAGCCTTCTCCCCAGAAAAATAAGCTTCCATTCAAAAATTTGCCAGTGAATTTAGATGGTTCAGGACCCAGCTGGTCTGCCATCTTGGAGATCCAGAGAGCCCACATGAAGGAACCCCACTTTCTGAAGTGCCTTTGGGGGTGCCTGAGTGGCTCAGTCGGTTGAGTGTCCAACTGCGGCTCCGGTCATGATCTCTCAGTTCGTGGGTTCTAGCCCCATTTTGTGCTGTCTGCTCTCCGCATGGAGCCCGCTTTGGATCCTCTGTCCCCACCCCATGTTTGCCCCTACCCCACTCGCACGCGTGCTCTCACTCTCACTCACTCTCTCTTTCTGAAAAATAAACATTTAAAAAAATTTTTAAAAAATAAAATGCCTTTAAAATTTTGCCTTCACATTCAGACGTAATTTTATTTTACACAAAATCCCTCTGCACTACAATTTTTGATTTGTGGTATTTCCTCACATTTAAATGGCTACTTACTACACTGTAAGACTGTTTTTTAAAATTCTGGCATGAAGAAATCATTTGGATAAAGAAAAATAATGTCTAATCCTACTAACACCAAGGTTTTGTGTTTCAGGTCTGACTACAGCCACATGTCCTCCACCAGCAGTAAGTATGGTTTAAATGTCCTTCAGCACTGGCCTCTCAGCCCCACCTACCTGTGTAACCCATGCTTTAACAGAAGAATCACCCAAGGTATCCTTGCCGAAGAGCATGATGCAGGATCCTCTGACTCTGAAAGTTGGGGCTTTTCCTGGAGAATTTAATTGTACCTTGATTTCAGAACTAACTAGCTCTAAGAACTAACTAGTTCTTAAATTCTCCAGGAAAAGCCCCAACTTTCAGAGTCAGAGGATCCCGTATCATGCTCTTTGGCAAGGATACCTTGGGTGATTCTTCTGTTAAGGCCACTACTTTCCCTTTGGAAACTGAGTCTAGAGGAAGTAGCCTAGGCTCCGTTAGGACGGATGCTTCTAAAACAGCCTCTCTGAATAATCTGAGGTTACTCATTCATTCAACAAACATTTATCAAAAACCTACAGCCCAAAGGCTAACAGCTCAGAGCATGCATGGGGTGGCCTCGGTTCATCTGTTGGGTCAATGTCCTCCCTTGTAGTTTTGTATCTGCAGACAGTTGTCATAGGTGATTGTCCTATGTGGTTAAAAAAAGAAGAGATTGGGAATATGTTTATAAACACACTGTAAGCATAGAAAAATATGCCTGTATTAAATGCTAATTTACAAGTAAATCTACTCATGGGAAATTAGGCCTTATATCTAGGAACAATTTGCAGTGATTAGGATCACTACATAAATGACCAAAGCCATTCAGATTAATTAAACACCTATTTTAAAATAACAAAAAATTGTCTTACAATAAAAGCCCTGATTATTTGAATCAGTAAATACTGAATCGTTTTTCCTATCTTACTTCCCTGTTAAGCCTCAATTCTAAATAGTACTCAAATGGAAGCCCACTTAATTGGATTATTCTATTTATTGATGTTCTTGCTTAGTTTTCCTTTGCAATAAGAGACTGTGCAGAAAGCTGTATTTCTGGAATTGTAATTTAGTGTCAAATTATATTTAGTTATTAGTATAACTGCGGCAAATAATCTGTGATCATTTCAGCCAACTGGAGACCCAACATTGCCCCTTAGTTATTAAGAACCATTAGTAATAATGAGAATAATGCTCCAGTGATTTGCATTCCCTCCCAGAAGCTTCTGGATTCCTACAAACCAGGGAAGCCTGTCTTGAACTCTCTCTCTCTACGCTGCCATTCTCATTCCACTCAGTTTTGCCCAGAAGCTACATTTCTTTAAGAATGATTTTTATGAAATACTTGCCTAAAGCCTTTGCTCAATTCATAGCTCTCAAATCAGTCCTCTGGGTCACAACAAAGCACCTCTCTTGTCAGCGAAACCGGTAATTTGGTTTGGGACGCTTTCCTCTCCATTATTTTAATTGCGATCTCTGAGTTGGAATTTCTCTCAGTGCAACTGGGATCAATAGCCGTTTATTGCTCTTCCTTTTCTCTTTAAATGTTTGGTGATTCCTGCCTCAGTCTTCAGTGTTGGGACCTCTAGGTAAGTGAGGATGTGTATGCATTTCATATTTTAGTTAGGACATGTATTTGGCTATAAATAATAGAGAAAAAAATAAGGACTTAGGTAGGGGTTTGTTTTCCTCTAACATTAAAAAAAAAAAAAACCTCAGAGGAGACAATGCAGGTCTAATAGGGAAGCTTCTTTTATCGTTTTGCTTGGCTTTTGGCTTCTGTCCTTAGGGTTGCCTCAGAGTTACAAGATGGCTGCCTCTACCACAGGCATCACATCCTTGTTCTGGGCAGGAAGAAGGGGTGAGTGGATACTGCTGGGTCCCTGGCTGTCTTTGCCTAGTGTTTGCCTGGCCTGTCTTTCCTCCCAGCCCGGAGCACAAATCCTGGCCACACCCAGATGTGGGAGAAGGCCCCTTTAGCAGTCAGTGAAAGGTTAACAGAGTGGGCCCTTTCTGAAAAGAAAAAAAAATTAAGTCTGAAGCCTTAAATCTGTCCTTTAAAAACATAAGTTTGACAGTGCTCTAATAATAAAAAGTATTTTCCAGGTAGATGTTAAAAACCTCATTTCCCCATGAACGAGATAATCACATTCAGAGGACTGAGTAGAGAGATTTTACTGTCCATCCTGAAGGATTCAGTTCTAGGGTCGCTCCTTGTCACAGCCCCACCTGTGCCAACACCCTCTATGTGACTGGCAGGACCCACAGAGCTGACTGGTCCCAGTTCCCACTTGTCGTCCTGACCCTGCATCTCATCGTCATTCCCCTGCCCTTGGGCAGTCTCTCTGAATGACTCAGTTCTGATTTCTGGTTGGGATCTGAGCCTTGGTTCTAACCATTTACTGTTAGGAAATGGATTTTTCTGTCTTCTAGTGGTTCCTGTTCAACATTCACATGATGCTCTTTTATCCATTCATTCCTGAGTTCACAGGGGCATAAGAACTTGCGTGGGTTGAGCTAGGGTTAGAGTCCGTTTGTCCACGGTCGGGTTTCATCATTGCTAGAATTGGCAGGAAAGCTTCCTCCGAGGGCACTGGTTGCTATTTAGGTATCCTCTTTTCCCTCAGAATGCAGGGGCTGTTTCCTCATGCTGCCTGCCCCTGATGGCAGAAGAAGAAAGGTCATCACCAAGACAAAGTAGTGAAGCAGTGGTGTGGCATGGGACTTAGGTCTCCTACATCCTACTTCTGGAATGGAGTCAGGGAGGGCATGCGGCTCACTGGGCATTCTGTTTTCCCTTGACCTCAAGGATCACAGAATCACATTTCCATTGAATGTGTTTGGTGTCACTTTCAGTTCTTGGGGAAGTGGCTGAGGAGGCTTCTTTAATGGATAGTTTTGTAAATGGGGTGAATGTCAATTTGGGTACGTTTTTTTTCTACTTGCAATGGGTCCCTTTGCCTTTTTTAGATTGACAGAGCTGACAAGCTTTTCCTTCGTGCTTTCTACAAAGCGAAATACACTGTTAACACTCAGATCTCAATAAATCACAATACTTCCTAGGAAGGATGAATTTGATTTATACTCCCAGAATTTTAGGTGGTTTTTCCTGAAAACTGGTTAGAAGATCATCAAGCCAGTATGTACAATTTGCATTCTTAAGTGATTTAAATAAAATTTATAAACAGGATAAGATAAAAACAATAATTATGCTGGGAGAAGAAAATCAACTGTGCCAGGTAATGCTAATGAAATTCCCATCATGTATGATTGAATATTTTCATTCAAATAAAGATTATAATCAGACTTGGAGAATTATTCTTAGAATACGTTGGGAGCTTAAAAATGGTATCTTTAGGACAATGTGACATTTCTTGAGGATCTCTAGCCCCAGGATAATGCCAGGAGAAGGGGGTCAAAGAATTAACTAGTTCTCTTTATTGGAGACTGTTCTCCAACAGCCTCCTCTGTTTGCCCTCCTAATCTGTGCCTTAAAACTGCTCCTTCTCACAATTCAGGTATAGTCATTAACTCTTTACCGTATAAACTGCCAGTGGCAGCAGAAATGCCTCACAATTTTGTGCCACTTCATACTTTTCAAAATGCAAATGGTAGAAGATCCTTTGAAGTGATACCGAGGCCCTTGGCAATGCCCTGAGGAATTCCCCGTATCTGAAATTATGGAGAAAGGGTCATGTACAGCGTGTTCTGCTGATTTGAGCCTCAGACCGCATACCAAGGTATGCAGGGAAGGGACACATCATGGGGTGGGCAGGAGTCACGGAATCTGTTCTTCAACCCACGCAGCCCTCAGATTCCTGCTCTCCTGTTGTTTCCCCAGCTTTCTTTTCCTAGCTCCCTGCTCTGTCCTTCCAGTGACTCAGGCAGCTTCCCTGTTTCCTGCCTGCATTCTCCCTGCTGGTCCAGAGTTCCCACAGGCTGTAAGTCCGGTGGAGTTCTGTCCTCTTAGCTTTCCTGGGTCCGCCATATCTGTGACCTGATGCCGCGGGCCTCTGGACACAATCTCTTCTTGAGGAAAAAGGGTCAAGTGATCCCAGGCATTTTTCAAATAGGAAAGTCAGGCGTCTTCAGTTCATCACAAGGCCTTGTGGCTGGTTTAGAGCTGCTACAGGGGCTTGTGGGTCTTGCCTTCCTGCTGTCTGCGAGGACATCTTATCCCTTCCTAAGGCTGCCTCGTCTCACAGGCACATCTTTCCACATAAATACCATCTTCTCCCTTTCATGTCTTCATAGTCTCATCATTTCCTTGAAGTTTTAAGGTATTAAAATACCCCACGTTTTAATTTTGTCTTCGGCCATATCTGTGCCTCCCCTCAGCACAGAGGGAAAGGTCAGCCTCATTGCGATTTAATTAGTAAAAGTAAGGAGCCTTGAAGGCAATACACTGAAAGGACATGGGGTGCTCTGTGGAACTTGTTGCTGGTGGGGAAGGTTGAAATAAAAATGATCTGTGGCTCTGTATCCAAGAGCTAACTTCAGACTTGGGATAATGAAATTCATTGTTTTCTTTCTGGGTTTGTTAGACAAGTTATTGACAGATGGATGTTTTAAAGAAGCCAGTTGTGCAAATAAGGACGGTCAGTATCTTAGAGAAGGTGATGGTAGCCAATTTAACTTTGATCCATGGGTAAATTTCATAGTTTATATTTTTTTCTTCTGTGTACAATACTTTCTCCATTATGATTTTCAGAATAAATGCTTGCTCCTGTAGGCCCTTATTTCCTAAGATCCGGGAAAAACCCAGATCTATTCGTTAATCCTTATGAAGAACAATTTTAGCCATTGCCTGTGCATAATTTTGTGACCAGCATGAAGTTGGCAATGTACACAGTTTTTCAAAGAGACTTAAACATCCACCTGTCCATCCCCAGCTAAACACTCCTATTGCAGTGAAACCATCAGAAGAAAAGTCACGAATTTTCTCTAGATCAGAATGTGGCCTTGTAGGCAAAGTTGGTTATGGATAGTAATATGGTCTGTGGGGCTAATCTGACAAGTGTCTTAAGTAGCTTCATTCAAGACTATCACGACTGTCATCCATTTCCCACATCTTCAGTGTCCTAGGGGCTCATTAGTGATACTAATGATGTTTGATATACTGTCATAAAGCCAACAGGTGACATAAAACAAAGCATGGGAGAAACACTCTACTTATTTCCAAGTAGAGGAAAGTCAGGGTTTTGAACTCCTACTTGGTCATTCCATTGAGCCGGGAGCTCTTAATTTTGCAGCATCCAGAAATGAACCCTAAATAAGAACGATTTCCATCTTCAGTGTGCATTAAAAGCACGCTCGCGTCCAGAACTGCTCTCGAAGGAGATTCAGGGTGACCTGCCACATAGCTGGAATGAATCTGCAACCCTAGGCAAGGTCTCCGTGAGTGGCCTTGTGTTGGACGCTGGTGGCCCTGATAACACAGCCCTCCTAGACATGTGGCCATGGCTGCAGAGACCAATCGGAAATCATGAAGATGTTTTGCATGTGGACAGATAGTCTGCTTGCTTTGTCCATTCTGTCCTCCTTTGTGGCTCTGCCTTCCACGGTGACTGTAGGATTAAAGCTTGGACTCAGAAGTCTCTATTGTATCCCCTGGCAATGGGCACCTGGTACACTTACAGCCATTGCTTCTGTCACTACGTGAGAAAGAGCCCTTAAGGCTTCTTCCCTCCTCCTGGGAATGCTCTGGCCTCCTTCCAGCTTGCCCTGACTTTTAGAGAGAGGGCCCTGCTGTTGGTGGCTCTTCTCATGCTTCCAAGTGTCGAGGCTTTCTGTGACAAGCATGGCTCCTGGTTTGAGACGCTCATTATGTTCCTGGACCTTCCTCTTAGATCTGGAGCCACTTAGCATGTAGCTTGCAGGAAACTAATGAAAAGGCCACTTGCGTCATTTTTGGCAAGTCTGGGTCTTGAAGCCACTCAGGTGGAGGCTTAGCCGCAGCCTGAGAGCCACAGAATGCCAGCTGGTGCAGGTTGGGGTCCACTCGGTCAGCATTTTGTCAGCTGCCCAGAGAAGGTATTCTTGGTCTGGCAGAGCACATAAATCTCCAAACTGGAAAACTTGCTACTCAGAGTATGGTCCACAGACCACTGCTTCAACATCGCCCCGGAGACTATTAGAAATGCAGAATTCCAGGCCCCGCTCCAGACCCCCTGAGCCATGTGAGTTGTTTGTACTGAAGTTTTAAGGGGCACTAATCTAGCTCATCTCCCCAGTGAGCAAGGTAGGTATGGTCTATCCAGATTTCTTTTAGATTCTGATTTTTAATGGCATAATCTGTATACTCTTGGACTTGTATAATATCTACATGAGAAAAAAAATTCACTTGACAAATGTTTAAATTATAGATTATTGATCATTTAAAAGAAGAAAACTGTGTTCCTCTCCTGAGTAGTTCATTTTAAAACATAGAATTTTTTCCTTATCTCCTGAGTAGTTTGTTTTACAACATAGAGTTTGTCCTTATCAAGCAAGCTAGAGATGTGTGTTTGGGGTTTTTTTGTTTGTTTTGTTTTTGTTTTGTTTTGTTTGTTCGTTTTTGAGCAGCAGGCGCCAGCCTTATCTGTAAGATCACAGACTAGCGAATGAAGCCTGAGATGAACGAGGGTACTGGAGCTGAAAACCAGTGCACTTAGACGTTATTGGACAGTGTGGGTTCTGTACGGCCAAAGTCCTCTGCATGGGAATCCGGAAGGCTGGGAAACACTGGTATTTGGCAGTTGGTAAGAAAAAAGCGACAAGCAAAGGTACACATTAGGAAATCAAGCGGCGAAGACCATCTACCACCTAAACAACTCCTTTGATGCTCTGTTACGCTGGCATCCGCTTCCCCCCAAATAGGGTGCAGTCCAATGGGTCCAAAGATAAGTTCTAACTGTGTGACTTCAGCTCCTAGAGGTGGTGTCAGTTTCTGTCCAGGATAGGAAGGAAAAATGGGGGCCGACTTCTCACAACCACGTTCTCCTTTAGAAGCTGAAGTAACCCTTCAGGGACAGCTGGTCTACCGGGGTCGTCCGGACTACCCGCCCCAAGGAGGGAGGGAACACAGTCTGCAGTGAGTAGTTTCCATCCCACCTTCCTGACATGCTTGGTGCTTTTCTCAATTTTAAGTAATTATCATTACTCAAATAATACATAGTCATTGTAGACAATTCAGAAAATACATATTAGCAAAAAGAAGAAAACTCAGATTGCTACCATCTAGAAATAACCAACAGTCGTAATTTGCCTTTATAGATTTTTTTCTGAGCATCTATATTGCTAGAGTTATATATTATTAGCAAAAATAGTATAGTTTTATAGTCTAATTTTCTCAATAAGTATATGTGAACTTCTTTGTTGTCAGTAAACTTCTACAATAGTTTGTGCAGTATTCCATTATATTTCTTTACATTCACCAGTGCCCAGTTGTTGGCTTTTTTATTATTATAAACAGCATTGCCAGGAGTATTTTTATACTAAATCCTTGTGTGTATCCTTCATTATTTCCTTAGGATAAATTCCTACAAGTGAAATTGCTATAAGCATGTAAAGCTTTTGATGCTTACTGTCAGCTCATTCTCCAGGGGTACCATTTCACTCGCCCCCCACCCCCGGCATGGATGAGGGTGCCAGGGCCTCATAAAAACTGTGATTTTTGTGAATGAAAAACAATATTGACGGATACACACACAATAACAATGGTCAAAAGTGCTCTGAAGAGACGGTGATAAATGGGGAGACTCTTGGGTTTTGGAGACCTGCAACCTGAAGTCTTTTCTGTGTTTCTCCTGAAAAGTACAGTATTGATTACACTCCCACTGTGACATAGCAGCAGGAACAGCCAGCAAATCCATCAGTACTCTGCACAGGCGTTATGACAAGTTGGAAGTGTTTGGGGACTATTGTGCAAAAAGCCAGGTCGTACCCACTAAAGCTTACGATATTCAGAATTGATTAGGAAGGCAAAGAGGATCCTGCCCATCTTCCTTCGTTTCTTCTTTGTAAACTTTCTCTCCTTCCTCCACGTCGATCAAACGTCTATTTTGTACGACCCGCTAGTTACGGGAGGGAAGGAATATTCCATCTGCTCTCCCTCCCCCTCTTGTTTTTATCTCACCTGGCATCTCCTGCCACTATTGTTTGCACAGAAAGGCAGTGCAGCCTGTGACTGGAAGGCTTCTCTGTCCTTTGTAACAAGAGCAGTTGTGAGAAGTCCTTCATTTGTCTGTTGCAGAAAGAGCTGGGCTTCCTCTGTGATTCGTCTTTATTTCACAGCCTCAGGCTTGAGCACAGCGAGGCTAAAATGTGTGTAGGTCACGGATAACCTGGACTCAAGCTTGGACGCATCTTTCTATGAGGTGGCATGCTTCAGGAGTCACATTCTAGCATTTTCTACTCTCTGTTGAGAACTCTATTTGAACCTCCTGTTATAGTGAGTATGAATTTTTACAGTCACATGCTCAGGCATAAGACTAGAACCACTGTACTTACACTGAAGCTGAACTTCACTCTGAGCTGCCCTCACGCCTAGCAGCTGAAGGCACGGTGCTCTCTGCTGTGGGACCTCCACCCCTGCAGGCCTTGGCCCAGAAGTTTCGGTACATGATCCTTTCTCAGAAACCCTCTGCCATCCAGACGTCGGTCAGGTCCCTTCCAGTCTTCTTCCTTCCACCGGAAGCCCAAACCTGACAATCTCTGAGCTGAAAAGGCCACTCTGGCAACATGGCACGGGTGATGCAGGGGGAAAACCCTCTCTGCTCTAGGTTTTTAGCTTTTCTTAGCTCAGAAAGCCTCTTCTGTCTCCAGAGCCCCAGCCCTTGCAATAGAGAGCCTTTGCCCTTCAAGACTGTTTTCTCTGCTGTGATCTGGAAACTATATATGAGTTCAGGAGCTTGACTCATGGGCCTATCTGCCCCCACCCTCCTGGAAGCCATGAACAGCCCTAAATGTGCAGGTGGAGGGCCACAAGGCAAGAAGAAAATTGTGGTAAATGGGAACTTTGGGTATTCTCTCTAAAATTCATCTGCTGTGTCATTTAGAACACATCTCCCACTTTGTTTTCCTTCTCTTTGTCATGTGTGAATACCTTGCTTTCTGAGATTGTGAGCTCCAGAAGGGACATGTGTCCTCCTGCTGTGCAGTCGTTGGGGCTGTTTACAGGAGAGCTGAAGCAGAGCCCCGAACTGGGAGTCTGGGAGATGTCTGCTCCTTTCTAGACCTGCCATTAAGTGGCTGGTCAACTTGGGCAAGTCGCTGGACCTCATCTGTGACATGAGGAGGCTAGACTAAATGCCTCCTCCACTTTAATTTTCTAGTCCTGTCCAGTAGGCTTGTTCTTCAGGGGGTTGGAAGGTACATATTTTCTAAGGAAATGGAAACAAGGACCAGGAACATGTCAGTATCATGTTGAGATTGGTCAAGCAGTGGAACATTTGATCGAATTTTAAACCAGAAAGAAAAAAAAAAGTCCGCAGGCTCCCTTCCCTGCATTGCTAGTTTGATCCTGAGCAAAGCCAGCACCAGATCTCATCACTGGTCTTCCTCCTGTGGCGGTCAGGATATATTTTATGAGCACCTACGTAGTGCTTTTTCCTAAAACGGTTGTAATAGCTAAACGTTTGATTTTTCAACATCCTGCCAGAATAAATCCCTTTGTAAAATAAGTCTTAATTGCTGTAATTGTGAGGACTTCTCCCACCAGCTCCAGTTATTAGAGGTCTGGGGTTGGTTGATGAACAAATCATTGGGGTAGGTTTTGGTCACCGTCCTCCTCTTTTGTCTGTTCCGTTGCGATAGATGTAACTTACCTCTCAAAACACAATGAATATCCTAACCCTGTTGTTTGCGAGCCCTGCTGCCTCATCTCCCAGTCTGTAGAATTTTCTTGAGCTCCTGGCTCTCAGGATGACTTTGCTACTGCTGAAAATGACAAGGTATATATGAAGCGGTTGAAAACGAGTGCACATTCCTGAGTAGAAGAAAGGATTCTGTGTCAAATACTAGCATCGCTTCTGTCATGTTGAGCCCTTTACCTTTTATACTCCGAGGGTCTTTGTCCAGTATTAAGCATCAGACTTCGGTGGGCAACAGACCTGTGTTACCTTCTCATAAACTTTCAAAATCACTACAGTCGTAAGGACTTAGATAACAACTCTGCCATCAAGAGATGGCCCTCGTTCCTACCGCTTTTCTACCTTCTCACACTAATGGCCTAGCAACTTCCTAGTCCCCTTTCAGAATTTTTGCCAGGCTGTGTTGGAATTTAAAGGGTCTTTGTCGTTGCTCTCTGGTGAGTGGCTGGCCTTTGCTTCCCCCTCTTCTTCCTATCTGGAGGTTTATTTCAGAATGAAACTTAGAAGTACGTACAAAATAAAATGCATATTTCCTTTTCAAGGGGAAAAAATATGCAGGGTGTCTAAAGACCCTGTCTTACTTTCTCTATTATGTCGTCCTTAACAGTGTCCTTAATAGGGTCTCAATAGTGTAGCAGGACACTGGCACGCCAGTGCCACACTTCCAGATCCCTGACATCGTTCCTGCAGCAGATGGTGAGAATAGAGAAGGCAGGCAGCTATCGTTACGGCTGTAAAAGGCCTAAGGATCAGAAAGATTCCACATTGTTTTCCTCTGCCAAATGAAAATATAGGTTTTGGCTTAACCACCTCAGCCTATATTCCATTTTTCAATTACAAGAAAGTACTGTGAACTCAGGCTGAGAGAGGAGAACTTTTTTTTTTTTTAATCTTTCTTTATTTTTGAGAGAGAGAGAGAGAGAGCACAAGCAGGGGAGGAACAGAGAGAAAGGGAGACCCAGAATCTGAAGCACACTCCAGGCTCTGAGCTGTCAGCACAGAACCCCATGCGGGACTTGAACTCACGAACCGTGATATCATGTCCTGAGCCGAAGTCGGAGGCTCAACCGACTGAGCCATCCAGGTGCCCCGAGGAGAACTTTTTTTTTTTTTTAATGTTTGTTTATCTTTGAGCCAGCGAGCGAGAAAATGTGGGCAAGGGGCAGAGAGAGGGAGAGACAGAGGACCCCAAGTGGTTTCTGCGCTGACCACAGAAAGCTTGACGTGGGGTTTGAACTCGTGAACCGTGGGATCATAACCTGAGCCAAAGTCGGACGCTCAACCGACTGAGCCACCCAGGTGCCCCGAGAGGAGCACGATTTTATCTGCATTATTCAGATCCCCAATGTTAAAAAACCTTGCGTGTCACCTTGTTGCCACCAGATTCTCGCTATTCCCACCCTGCCTCTAATTTTGGCTTCGGCTGGGGCTGGCACTGGGGTCAGCCTTGCCACTTTCACAGCCCAGCATTGGAGGTCAACCAAAAGCCTTGTCAAAATCCTAAAACTACTAAGGATTGAGAAAGCCTGAGATTTTATCTTAGCTATTGGCAGGGGCAAAGGGAATTGCTTCAGTTTGTTCATTAGTTCAGAGGTTTGAGGAACTAGCTTTAAAGGAAAACTGTTAAAAAAGAAAAAAAAAAAAAACGATGAAGGCAGGTTATTCATTACATTCGGGATGAATAGACTCTCTGGAGAAGGAATTTGGAAGCCCCTTTCTGAGAGCCTTCACTTCAGGCAGGCATTCCCGGGAAGACCAGGCAGCTTAGTGGGGGGAGGCTGGCTCTTTTGTGGCACTTGACAATGGAGTCGGTTTTGTGTTCGTCACCCTGGAGCCTCTTTTCCTCCCGCTTCCTGACCTAATTTTTCTTCCCAGCGTCCGCCTGCGCCCGGCCTGCCTTTGTTGCACACCCGATCCGCCGTCTCACCTGGGTTTTCTGCCACTCAGTCATGAGGGTCTGGTTGACCAGACCAAGGATCCAAGTCCCTGAACCGCTCAGTGCCACACAGAGGGGCTTTAGAAATGCAAATAAGGAGTTTATTCAGCCTCCTGCATATGCGGTTCCAGAAATGTCCAGGCAAGCTCCAGGGCCAAATTCCCTAAACCGGCAGCAGCTGGAGGTGCCCTTGGTCTGATTCTTTTAGCCTCTTGTGGCACTGGAATGGCACATGGTAGTTTATTCAGGTGATGCTAACTGGTTGTGGCTGTTGCCTTGGGAACCTGTTACGGTACCACGTTCAGGATAGGTTGCTCCGTGAAGTGTCTGTCCCTTGCACTTAGCTGCCTGACTTCATCTTCTATATTTGCTTGCTCTGACTCCCCCACTAGATTATAAGTTCCAGGAAGGCAGAAAGTCTTTCGTTCCCCACTGTATCCTGCGGTGCCCAGCACAGAGTAGGTGTTCAGTCAACATTGCCTGGTTCAGTAAATGATTTGTATTGTAAGTTGTCGGTGATAAATGGTGGATAAAATGACAGAGACGTCAGCCATCGTCCAAAACTTCTAGAAGGAGGCATCTGAACTTGTATCCTGAGAGTTGGCTGGGCCTTGCCTTTGAAATGAGAGATCCGGACTTTGAACTAGACATACCTGCTGCTGGGAAGGAAATACTTTGGGGACACACAGTAGTTTGCCAGTTCTGGGAGGAGGGCCAGCCTGGCAGGCTCCAGGCAGTGGGAGACAGCACAGGCAAGAATGGGGTGAAGCCCCCCGGGTGCGAAGGATGGCAGGAGTCCCGGTGCAGGCAGCACTGAGACAGCTGAGTGGGAGGTCCGGCATCAGGATGTCCGTCAACAGGCAGAAGGACCTCAGTCCCTGCCCAGACTTTACCAGACTCCAGCTTAACGTGTCCATGCAGGCCCGGAATTGCCAGAAACTGCCCAGGCATAATGGTCCTCCTCCATTCACGGCAGAATCTCCTGCCGCATTGCCTGAAGGAGCTGAGCCACACTTTCAGGGCCCAGCCAAGCAAAGCAAGGACGGTGAGCTAGAGATCGAGAAAGCACATAGGTGCAGAGCACGGAGACCCTGTTCTGGGTGGGCCCTTGTCAGATCCGTGAATATTTCACCTGCAGCGTGGGGAGAATACACCTTTATCATGGTATTGTTTTAAACTAAATGAGATAATATATGTAAAGCTTTTAGGACAGTGTCTGGCAAATAAGAGCTTCATATATGGTTATTACTGTCTAAATTGTTATCTTTTGAACTTCAGAGACCCAGGGCACCTGGGCGGCTCAATCGGTTAAGCGTCTGACTCTTGATATTGGCTCAAGTCGTGATCTCACGGTTCACGAGTTAGAGCCTGGCATCAGGCTCTGTGCTGACAGCACGGAGCCTGCTCAGAATTCTCTCTCCCTCTCTCTGCCCCTACCCTAGTCATGCTTGCTTGCGCACTCGCTCTCTCTCTCTCTCTCTCAAGAGAAATTTCTATTAAAAAAAAAAAACATTTTTTCTTAATACCTAAATAAGAGACAAGGGATATACAAGAGAGGTGAAATATTGGGGGGAAATGTAACAAATACACAGATTCATAGTACACCTTCTGCCTCATAGAAGGCCTGACTCTTACAGTGCTTTACTTAGAGCTGCTTTTTGTTTTACATTATCAAAAAAAAAAAAAACAAAACAAAACAAAAAAAAACTTTGTATGATCACACGGGAAGGAATCTGACAGCTTTGGTAATACCTGTAAATTTGTGAACAGCTCCCATCCTCTAACCGGCCCTGGGGAAGTCCGTCTGTTGCCCAGTTCATGTCTGGTCTGTGTCTCACCCTAAGTGAACAGGTGCGGTCTGAGGCCCTCCGAGAAGACGTGTAATAGATACGATAAAGGCAGAGCGTCTCCCACAGTCGCAACATCCCTGCTTCTCCAGGGAGGCAGAGAGGCTTTCCGTGACAATTAATTATTCACATTTCCTCTCCTTCCCCTCAAATACTTGGTTTCCTATCCAGCTCCAGGAGGCACATTTTCTCTGGGGTGTGGATAACCCTAGCACCCAGCACCCAGTGACGGTTTGGAGCTGCACACTGTGGCTCCTGGGGCCCGTTTATTTTAGGGCCTCGTGCAGTGGGCACGTGCTGGTGATGGCTGGAGCCTATTGCCACCGCTCACTCTCCTCATTCTTCTCAGGGTAGGATTTTATCGACTTACATCGCCCTGATGCACGCAGTGCAAAGGGAGCTCGGGGGTCGGGTCTTCATCTTCCTTCCCTGCTTGCTCTTGGCTGCATCCCAGGCTGCCCAGGCGAGCTGGTGCTCGGTCAGATGCCTCTCGCCGTGCCCCCACCCTGCTCGAAGGCTGGGCATCTTGCCTTTCTGCAAAGCTGTCAACACGCACTCATCCGCGGGGGCTTCAGCATGGCCTTTGTTACTGCTCTCTCTGGGAAACCTTTGTGTGGCGGATGGAGGTGTCCTGACGCCAGGCACCCTGACAACTCTGTCTCGGGGACTCAGAAGCCACCTTCCCCGCGACCTCTCCACACCCAGGCCTCACGCTCGCCTGCAAGCATGAGAGGGCAGCACTCGGATGTAAAGACCTGGGTGTGTGCCATCGGGGAGGTGGTTTCTGGATTCTTCTTCTTCACACACCCAGGGCCAGAAGAAAGAGATGTAAATGAGTGACCAGGACATGGAGCTGGTGGCCGGTGGTTGAGAAGCCAGCCGGCCAGAAGGAGGCAGGAAAGCAGTGGAGAGTGGTGACTAGTAGTGTGACCAGAAATGATGGGGCGGGGCCGCTCTCCTCCTGCTATGAAACGAATACAGCGCTGGAGGGTAAGCACACTTCCCTGCAGAACTGTCCGTGACTGTGCAGACGCGCCTCGGATGCTGTGCGACCTTGGCAGATTACTTCGCCTCTCTGTGCCTCGATTTTCTGCTCTCTAAAATGGAGACAATGATAGTGCCCCCCCCCCCAGGGTCGTTTTAAGGATTAAATGAGTTTATATACATAGAACACTGAGAAAGTGCTGGCCCACAGAGAACATCATATGTGTCTTAGCTAACGTCTCTCCACATACGTGGCTACGCACACACCCTGAGAGTGGGCTCAGTATCTCAACGGGACTGCCTCACTGTTCTGACAGCTCCTTTTCTCAAATATTTTTTCTACTCCATATGTCCTTTTCTCCTCTCGCAGAAATCATCTGTAGTTTTCTCAAGTACATTTCTTCATCCCCTAAATCTTTCCAAGCCTTTCTACCTCTTTCTGTTCATGCTGAACATTCATAAATGTTCAGCAAAGTCGCGTGTCCCCACTGTTGGGAGATCAAGTGACCACGGAAAAGTGAAATACGCCTTTTACTTGGCTGTGGTACCTTCCCCTACCTTTGCTGGAGTTGCCGACCAGTGGGAAATTTCATTGGTTTGCCTTGTGCTGCACTTCTGCTGATAGTGGTTGTTCAGCGAAACAGAAAGTAGCCAGGTGAGCAGAAGAGCAAACAAAGAGAAAAACCACAAGAGCCCATGAATTCTGATTTGTTTCTTAAGCCACCATGATGATTTCCACTGATTCAGATCTATATGGGGGCACACACGTATCAGATCACTGCATGAAAGCGAGAATACAGTCGAAAGGTAACTTGATCCATCCTTCAGTTCAGCCCATGACCTCAACAGCGCGTAGGTCCCATTGCTAACAGGACATCCCTCCTGACAGTCGTTCCGGCTGTCCGTCTCACCAACATGGCCAAAGTGGAACTCCTTGTCTTTACCCACAAATCGGCCCTTCTTCCTCTATTTTGTGTGTCTTAGTTAAGCATCGATAACTGACCAGTTACTCAAGCCAGAAACATCATGGTACACTCCTCTCCTGCTTTCCCTGCCTCCCATCCCAGGCCTGTGGGCTCCAAAGCTAGTCCCCTGTGCCTCCTCAAGAGCCTGTGAATCTGGGCCTTTTCTGTATATCCACTGAAACTGGAAATATTGCTGTGTAACCACCACCCCCCCACCCCCTATCACTGGCTTGAAACAACAGCCAATTCTTATTTCTCACATGTCTTAGGTGCTCCAGACCAGGCCCAGCTAGGTGGCTCTTACCATGTTTCTTCTGTGGGTGTATGAGATTGGCTGATACAGGCCGGACTCAGCTAGGGCGGCTGTGATCCATGTGTCTCCTATCCTGCTTTCTGGCACTAATGTGCTAGCCTGAGCACGTTCTTCTCAGGGAAATGTCAGAAGCACAAGAAGGCAGGCCCCAACACACGTCACCATTGTGTCTTTCTGTTGAGCAGAGTTAGACATATGGTCGAACCCGAAGTCAAAGGGAAGGGAAAGCACTTCACCCATTAGTGGGAGGAACTATAAAGTCCCATGGCGGAGAGCAAGGATACAGGGCAGGAAAAGAACGAGGGCCAGTAACGCCATCTCCTCCAAGGCCAAGTCTTGTTATCTGTTGTCTAGGCTGTTTACTCATTTTATGACTTCTCACTTGGCTTCCCCCTGACTGGATTCCAGCATCCCTTTATTAAAACTTTCCACTGCCCCTTATCACTACCAAATTGAGCTAAAGCCCTGTACAACTTGGCTCCAGTCCATTTTTCCCCGCTGCGTCTGTTACCACGTTTCAGAATTACTCACCACCCCCTTCCAAATGTGCTTGTTTTTTTGCACCATTCTGTGCCTTCATAAACAGTCTTCCCTCTTCCTGCAGTGATCTCCCCCACATTGGAGGTTATTATGAGTGAGATGTTGTTTACCCTTGAAGGCCCAGTTCAGAAAACTCCAGAAAACCTTCCCAGAAGCAGTCTGGAAGAAAAGTTGCTCCGTCCTTTGTCACACAGTAGTAAATTGGAAGGACATCACGCTCATATTTAACTGGTACAAGTTCAAGAATACATGCTCAGCCATAAGGGGCTGGAGTTATATAATTTCACCCACCATTCTAGTCCACGATCATGGAAGTGCCGAGACTTGACTTTGCTGTTACCTTGGCCATCCTTATGTTCCAGAAGCCTCTCGCAGGGGGAAAGGCACAGCCTGCTGAGTAGGGATCTGGTGCTTACTGATACAAGACGATTCTTTTATAACATAAGCCATGCGGCAAGCCTGTTATTTCATCTGGGGTTCAGCCAGAGGAACACCTGTCTGACTATGCTGTCTTGTTACAAGCAGGACCTTCAGTGCCATATTGGAAATTTAAGGGACTTTTCAATAGTAATATTGTCTATAGGTAATTTTTAGCGCAGGGTAACCTTAGACTCTACCCCCTGCCTAAAATGCTACTCTGTCGTGTTTCCTATAGGCATATATCAGATTGACTTTTAATTTTTTATGACTGTATTTACGACGTTCTCATTTGTGACTTAATGGTTCTTTAGAGGGCTGCTGTTGTGGTTGTCCGGGTTATATCCTGCACACTTCTAGGGGAGCAGCACCATTCACACCGGGGTCTACGTAGACAGACTCCCATGGTACTCGATGACACCAGCTTCCTCGTCTCTCAAGGGTCTGCAACATACTGATTCCTCAACAACTGCGTAAATAAATGAGTAAACAAGAAAGGCCACAACAGACTGAATTCACTGTTCCCAAGTGAAATAATCTAACAGCCAGAGTTGGGATGGAAATTCAGACAGGTTTTGATCCAACAGAGTTAAAACCGTGTTATTACAGGTGAATATAATGAAATATACCTGCAAGCCCATTTGGCATGTCTTGCGAACCTAGAAAAAAAAAATTGACTTTTCATCCTGTGAATTGATCGAGTTTATTGTTCCTAAAAGCACATCACGCTTCTCAAACGTTATTGACTGCATGATTGACTTCGGTCTAATACCCTAGTGGACATTGTGAGGCATGTGTGTGATGACAGATCTACATTCTAAATGAATCTTGCCGCTCCCCACCCCCCCCCCCAAGTTGCAGTGGACTTAAAGATTTCTTGATTTCCCTTGGATGAATCATAAAGCCTGTAAAAATGCAAATAGAGTTACCTTTTAAAAGAACAAGTCTCTTTTTTTTTTAATGTTTATTTATAAGAGAAAGAGATAGAGTGTGAGCAGGGAGGGGCAGAGAGAGAGAGGGCAACACAGAATCCGAAGCAGGCTCCAGGCTCTGAGCTGTCAGCACAGAGCCCAACACGGGGCTCACAAACCGTAAGATCATGACCTGAGCCAAAGTCGGACGCCCAACCAACTGAGCCACCCAGGCGCCCCAAGAACAAGTCTTATATCAGGCTGAGAAAATGTGCTCAATATTTCCGAATTAGAAATACACCAGTGTGGCCAGCAAACTTTTCACCCTGTGGGGTAGCGTTGCCAAGTTAAATGGCCAACCTCACACTTGAATTCAATGCTCCCAGATGTTCTTTCTGCCAGAGACATCGGGAAGGTACACAACCCGTTCAGGATGTGTGGGCCCCTGAGTGGACGTTGCCGAAGGAGAAGCCCATAAGATAGCATTAAGCAGGCAGCAATGGCCCCGTCATGCGCCCCCCCATCCGTAACCACAGCCCCAGTAAGCAGCCTCAGCAAGAACACTGTGAGAACACTGTGCTCCCCGTGCACAGTCCCCTCCCCCACCCCCATGGTTGCTCCAGCAGCAAGGTGGTCAGGACCAGGCCACCCCACCTGATCAGCCTACTCAAAGGACACAGCGAGCCTCCCCTGCCAGGGCTTTATCTGTCAGAGTGAGTACCTGGCTCAGCACCTAGCAGGAAGTGTAAAGAAAGGGTTCCATAAATGTTTGTTAAATGAGTGAACAATGTAAACCAGCAAAACAAGCCAATCAGAGGAGTGTAGTGTTACAGGGACCTTTCGTGGGGCGAGGCCCTGCAGCTCCTTCGGGAAATACTAAATGGCCTACGTGCACTTAATGCGGCCGCGTCTCTTCTAATGGGCGTGCTGTCCCTTCCACATCCGTGGAGATTGGACTTTCTGCCGCCTAATACAAAGTAACACTGGACCTGATGAAGTCCGGCACCGGGGACCTCCTAGCACCGACCGGCGTGGGAACTTCCCAGCAGTAGTCAGGTCTCTGCTTCTCGGCTCCGAACGATCACGGAGTCGGCGCAGTGACGATTTAGCCTCTCCTCCCGTGAAAGCCTTGCATGTCATCACGGGACGCCTTTAATGACACGGCCTTTTCGTTTCTCTCTCTGCGCCCCCCAGGTGAGCTCTCCGTGGAGGAGGCGCAGGACCCTTTCCTGGTTAGCATCCACATAATCGCAGACCCAGGGGAATCCCAGCCCCTGCAGGAGGCCATCGACAAGGTCTTGGCCTGGATCCACCCGGACCTGCAGCTCTTCCGGGTCTCGGAGAGGCGGGCGCCCCGGCGGCGGAGGAAGTCCCCAAAGGTGGCGCAGCCGGCGCTGGCCGTGGTGCTGTTCCTTCAGGAGGAGTACGGCGAGGAGCCCATCCTGCAGCTGCACCGCACGCTGCAGCGGCCGCCCTGGCGCCACCACCACACGGAGCGCGTGCCGCGCAGGCTCCTGCCCTACCTGCCCTGCAGCCAGGACTTCTTCACACTGGCCCCTGGGACGCCGCTGTGGGCCATCCGGCCCGTGCACTACGGCAAGGAAATCGTGCGCTTCACCATCTACTGCCGCCACGACAACTACGCCGACATCCTCAAGTTCTACGAGCTGATCCTCCGGCGCAGCCCCAGCCAGAAGAAGACGGACTTCTGCATCTTCCCCATTTTCTCCAATCTGGATGTGGACATCCAGTTCTCCCTGAAGAGACTGCCCTGTGACCAGACCCCCGTCCCCACCGACTCCTCGGTGCTGGAGTTCCGGGTCAAGGACATCGGCGAGCTCGTGCCTCTCTTGCCCAACCCCTGCAGCCCCATCAGTGAGGGGCGCTGGCAGACGGAGGACCTCGACGGGAACAAGATCCTCCTGCAGGTACCTGGGGCGGAGGGGGGTGGGGCGGGGGGGAAGGTCTCTGTCTGTCTGTGTCTACCTCCCTGTCTGTTTGGGGGAACAGAGAAACCAGGGGGTTGGCTCTGCCGGAAACTCTGGTTAGTACCTGGTAAAGAGCAATGAGCTAAGAAACAAAAAGGAGGGATCAGTGGCCCCCTGTCTGGCTCTTAGACGAAATCGAGGCGTCCATACTGTGCCCGAACACAAGAGGAGGCATCAAGGGTTCTTTGCATGGGTTGTTTTCACTTCACCGCCTTGGCTCTGTGCCTCAGCAAGCAACTTCCAGGTCCTCTGCGCCCCTCTTCACCCACTGTTTGAGCATCGGCTAAATGCCAGTGACTCCTGGGGATTTCAGATGAGCTTATATCCCAGGGACCTTGCTTGTTATGGAAGGTTCCTGAATCTACTCCCTCACACTTAGGGAGTTTTTACCAGTGCATTCTTCCCTTCCACAAAGGACTTCAGGAAAACCCAGCTCTTTGAAAATTGTAAACTATATTGACATTCCGTAGAGAGGATGTGCTTGTTTTCTTCTTCCCTTTAGTGTCTCCCCACCTTCCATCCCTTCTACCACTAGGCAGTAAGTAGGTTGTTAGAATCAAGTGATCGCTTGAAAAATTACTTTCTCATAAATATTGTAAGGAGTAAGTGATGCCTTTGGAGTTTTTGGTTTCATTAAGTCTGGGAGGAGGCGAGTAAATACATTTTAAGGAAATGGATGCAGTAGAAAGTCCTGTTCTGTGGTTAATCCTTCACTCAATTGCTGGATCCCTTTCTCCTCCCATCCTTCCAGTGGCTGTCTGACACCCTTTCAGGATCATTAATCATACTCTAGAATTCAAAATGCAGCAGGTAGATTTAAGAATGTCCTGCACTTGGCCCTACCTGTAAATGCTTTCCAAACCCAGGCTTTCTGGAATTAACATGTAAATCAGTTCCAAGCACATAGGACTTTGTTTCTTTCTTTTTTTTTTTTTAATTTTTATTTATTTTTGAGAGAGAGAGAGAGAGAGCACGCACGCGCGCGAGTGGGGGAGGGGCAGAGACAGAGGGAGACACAGAATGGGAAGCAGGCTCCAGGCCCTGAACTGTCTGCAGAGCCGGATGCAGGGTTCCAACTCCAACTGTGAGATCATGACCTGAGCCTAAGTTGGACACTTAACTGACTGAGCCACCCAGGTGCCCCAGGACTTTGTTTTTCTGAAAAACCCCTGGCCTGGGCATCTCAGTTTTCACATTTGGCTGCCTAGAAGGAGAAAGTTGATAGCGAATTAGGGGCCATTATCTTGAAATCACCTCCTGAAGATGCTGATTGTAGTTACTTGAATCACAGGTACAGCTTCATAGTTCTTGATTTTGACATTAAGCATCAGAACTGTAATCCACACATCCCAAAATGAAGTGAGAATTTGGCACGTGTCAGATAGCTGGTTAAAACTTTAGGCGGGCCACACTGCTCAAGTCAGAAAGATCACCTTGAGATATTAACTGTTTATGGGACACAGATACTTTTCAGTTTTTTCTTTGAGCTATACAGATAAGAAACTCAATAATATTGCTTTATTATTCAGTGAACTGAACGCTAGCTAATTGTCTCTTTTGAAATGTGAGAAAAAACTTGTGTTTGAAGATTGCCGATGCTTGTATGCAAAATATAATGCAGTTGAATAAGTAAAAGTAAATGGAAGGGTTTTGTTTATGCTAAAAGACCAAAATGAATATGATTGTTTTGAAGGGACTCCTTCTTTTTTTTCAGTAATTAGAATACTTTTTCTCTTGAGGCCTGTAATAACGGAAGTGAAAGAACAAAGTATAAAAACTTGGCCTGGACTGTGCTCAGAGGAACCATTGAAAGAATATTTCAAAGATTCACACATTTAAATGGTTATAAAATCTGTACAGGTGCAGGCTTTTGAAGTTAGAGCATCAAAGTGTGAAAAAGGTAAGAAAAAAGATTTGTATCTTGGGTCTCAGGAATGCAGGCCTTTGTTCCATATAGTAATATGTCGAGGAGGCAAATTAATGCGGACAGAAATGACTAATATTCGCCCCCCCATAATTCTTGATTATGGCCATTTGTACAGGTTACTGTGACAGAATCAGTGCAGAAAGCAACCTTCTGCTCTAGCATGAAATATGCACCCGCCCATCTCTTTAAGTTACTTTTAAAATAAAAATGTACGTGTCAGTCTTTAGCAACATTAAGATAGTTAAGTCATGGAGAGAGGGACCTGCCTGGAAGAGTACCTTTTAGCCACATCATCCTTAGCAGTGTATGTCTCCCAAGTTATATTTTCAATTATAATTTCTAATATAAATGCTTTTGTTCAGTTGGGTGGAGTTACCATACACTGAAGCAAATCTTGGGTAGTTTTTAGTTGCTTTCTTAAAATACAGATTGCATTTTATTTCCTCATCCTGCCCTATTAACATTCCGTATTCCAGAGAACTCTTCCTTTGATTTAATTCCCCTGGAAGAGACGGAAGGTTTTTTTCTGGGAGTTACCCAGCCTTTTATAAGAATTTGGAAATGTTTTGGTTTTTATTTGTTTGTTTTTTAATTAAGTAGGCGCCACGCCCAACATGGGGCTTGAACTCATGACCCTGATACCAAGAGCCACCTGCTCTACCCACAGAGTCAGCCAGGCACTCCTGGAAATGTTTTTTACTAAAATACGATAAGATGGAAAGAAAGACCTCCTCCTCCTGAAACTCCTCTCTCCTTTCTTGGCACTGCTTGATTCGGCGGGGGAAGGCAGGGAAGAGGAGGGTGGGGAGTTGCTCGCACAAGCTGCCCGAGATCCCTCTGGAAAATGCATCCTAGAAATTTCCATTCGTGCTCAGTGACACTAAACTGCAGCTTTCTGGAGTCACGATCCGAGTTGTCTGAATCTTTCCGCATCCCCTAGAGCTAAACTAACATTGTGTGTTGGACACAGCAGGTTCTCTTTATAGGTTTCCCTTTACTTTTTATTGAAGAAGAAATCATATAGTAAAAGTGCATATATCCTAAGTGCACAGCTCAGTGAGTTTTCACAAAGTGAACATTTGTGTAAGAAACGGTAGAGAAGGCTTCTTCCCCACTCCTGCAATGCCCTTCCCGCAAATGAACATATTAATTACTCCGTTTTGCAGCAAGTGGGGAAGAAGTATCTAGTCCAAGAAATTGGGAATGTGGGTATGTTATCTTTTTTTTTTTTTGTACTTATAAGAAGATCTCAAATTTTAAAAAGATTTAAGGTAGCTGACAATGATATATACCACACAAGAAGATTATTATAAATAATTAGACAGCAAAGGGATTTGAAGTAGATAGAATATATTGCTAGGAAAATCACATAAGCCAAAGGTGATATCAGGATGCATGCATTTCCCGTAGAGTGTCTAGAGCTCATTGGTAGCCACTAGCCACATGTGGCCGTTTAAATTTAAACTCAGAATTAATTAAAATGCAAACTCCAGTTTCTCAACCTCAACACACTTCAAGGACTCGGTAGCCACACGTGGCTAGTGGCTACACTATTGACTAGCACAGATACATAAAATTGCCATCATCACAGAAAGTTCTGTTGGACAGCATCCTTCCAGAAGTAGTCCTCATATTTGATTTAGAGTTCTCTAGCAGCAGAAACACAGGGGACACTCATCAGTGACAGGATTTAGAGTCCATGGGGAAAAATAAGCCATGCCTAAGATGTGCAGGTTTGCCTCGTTCTGAGTCATGGGAGCAGTGCCACCCACACCTTCTCATGTCCACGGTAGGATCAACAGCCGCCCTCACCCGTACCCCTAGAATAACTGCACCGAGACCTTACAGACCTCTTTCTTATACGGTGTCCTCAGAGTGGGCCAGGGTACCTTGCCAAGCATAGTGTGGAAAAGCCACCACACAGAGGGTGGGCAAAACAAGGCAGTCTCTGCCAGCAGCCCCTGGGCACTTGGCTTAATCCTAAAAGGAGGGATACATCTTCAAGCAGTCTCCTCAAGTTTGTTTCTCCGAGGCCTGAATGGAGGGCCACCTGCCTCCTTTGGAGGCCCTGCCATGGGCAGGGCCGGAGCTGTCCTTAAGGAATGATTTGGGATGCACCCAAACTCACACGCAAAGCACAGTTCAGGGCGCAGGGCTCGGTTCCTCAAGAGCAAGTGACTGCAGCTTCAGGCTGGGGAATGTTGACAGCATCTTCAAAGAAGCAAGGTAATTGAACAATGCTGTCGAAGGCTTTGGGAGTTTTATTCCATAGGGGATGGTCACCAGCTGTTCTTTGTGTCCGCAAAAGGCAAAAGAGGAAATCCGTTTGGACAAAATGGGTCAGATAAGATTTGAAGGGCAAGAAATCAGGGGCACCCAGGTGGCTCGGTCGTTGGGCGTCCACCTCTTGATTTCGGCTCAGGTCAGGATCTCACGGTTTCTGAGTTCGAGCCCCACATCAAGCGCCATGCTGACAGTGTGGAGCCTGCTTGGGATTCTCTCTCCCTCTCTTTCTGCCCCTTCTCTGCTCATGAGTGCGCACGCTCTCTCTCTTTCTCTCTCTCTCAAAAGAAAATAAACTTTTAAAAACGGGCAAGAAATCAGACACACAATTGTTGAGATGCCAGGCTCGACCTCTGAGACTCTCTTCACTGGAGAGCTTTTAAGGCCTCATCCATGCCAGCTACTTTACTTGTCTTCTTACATAGTGAGGGGATTGAGTGGACCACCAGTCTCGGGACACGGGGGACACCGGTGCTGTGAGGTCATGGGGACAGAGGCTGATGAGGATGCAGTTGAGGGACTGAGGGGGCTCCAGAGACTTCTTAAAAGTGCTGAATTGTGGTAAAAGACACATAATAAAATTTATGATCCTAAACATTTTTTCTGTCTTTATTTTTTAAATTTATTTTGAGAGAGAGAGGGCAATTGGGGGAGGGGCAGAGAGAGAGAGAGGGAGAGAGAATCCCAAGCAGGCTCCACGCTGTCAGCACGGAGCCCAGTGCGGGGCTCGAACTCACAGACTGTGAGGTCGTGAACCCGAGCCAAAGTTGGAGGCTTAACCGACTGAGCCACCCAGGCGCCCCCATCCTAACCGTTTTAAAACGTGCAGTTCAGTAGTGTGAAGTGCATCCACATCGTGCCCACACCACCACCATCCATCTCTAGGTCTCTCTTCATCTTACAAAACTGAAACTTTACCCATCACACAGCAACCCCCGCGCCGCCTCCCCCAGCCCTCGGCAACCTCCACTCTACTTTCTGTCCCTGTGAATTCGGCTACTTTAGGGACCTCACATAAGGGGAATCATACAGTATCTGCCTTTCCATGACCGGCTCGTTTCACTCAGCATAACGCCCTCAAGGGTCATCCACGTGGTAGCACATGTCAGGATTTCCTTCTTTTCTAAGTCTGACCGATATTCCCTCGTGAACATGGCGCATTTTGTTTATCCACTCATCTGATGGGTACTGGGGTCGCTTCCACCTTTGGGCTTTTGCGAATGATGCTGCTGTGAACGTGAGTGTACAAATATCTCTTCGAGTTCCTACTTTTGCTTCTTCCAGGCGTATACCCAGAAGTGCAGTTGCTGGATCGTATGGTAATTTGTGTTCATTTTTTTATAGGGAAGAACCACCATACTGTTTCCTGTAGCAACTGTACTATTTTCTATTTCTACCAACAATGCACAGGGTAAGACTTATTTTTTACCAAAGAAGAGAAAGCCTTGCTCTTTGTTTGTGAGGCCACAGCATGTCATTTTCTGCTCTAGGAGGTTGGAAAGAATAGAGCAAACATTGAGGTGAGACTTGTCTTATTATGATGCGCCCCATGTACTCTAGAACCAGACTCTACAGCAGAAATTCTTGACTTGCCATCCTTGGACCCCACGCACAGGTTGTATGCATGTGTTTACGTGCATCATTGGAAAAGGTGCATCAGATCTGCCTCTTTCAAGATTAAGACTCTCCAGAGGTGTCTCATGGCCCTTGCAGGCCCTTCCAGACCTTCACCAAGGCCTAAAGCTTTACATCAGCTGGTCACTACTTACCTCTCCAGCTTTATCTCCCACTTCTCTCTCCTCTTGGTCCCTCATGCCTTCCATATTGGCCTGCTTTCTGTTCCTCCGATGTGGCAAGCTCACTCCTGCCTCAGGGCCTTTGCACCCAGTGTTCCCTCCACCTGGAATCATCTCCTCCAAGATCTTCTCATCATTTGGGTTTCAGAGATGCCTTCCCTGCTGCCTCACTTAAAGTAGCTCCGTTTGCCTGACCCCAGCACTCTCTATGATATTATCTTTTTTTTTTCACATACTTACTACCATCTAAAATTATTTTGTATATTTATCTGTTTACCTCTATATTATCTATCTCTACTACTAGATTGTCAAATGAATAAGTATATGAATGAACGTGATGTTGGGCAAGAGGGCCTAGAGCCATAACTGGAATCTCAAATGGGTCCATGACCGCCCTATAGCTTCTTACGTCTGGGTTGTGATCCCCTGTTGAAAACAAACTTTGGCAAACATTTATTAGATAACCCCTCTGTGCCAACAGTATCCCCGTCACCACCACCGCACCCCACACCCCCCTTCAGTAGCTCACAGGCCAGTGGAGGCAGCAGTCATGCAAACCAAAATATCCAGCAAAATGTTCCGGATGCTGTGATTTGAAATACTCACACAGGGCAGTATACGACACAGGCTTTGTAGTCAGATGAATTGGGATCGGACCCTAACTCTTTTACTTGCGAGTTGAGTAACTCCAGGCACGTGACATTACGTTGCTAAAACTCTGTTTTCCAATCTGAAAATACAGAATTATAACTCTTAACCATGCAAGGTTGGACATTTGGAAAGAATGCCTTTGCGCTACCTCTCAGTCAGCACCCATGAATCAGTGAACAGGGGCTATTGTTACACAAAGGGTGGATTGGTTGATGCTGGCCAGGGGTCAGATGGTCACGAGAGTCTTCTTAGAAGAACCGATGCCTGAGCTGAGCTGACTGAGGGTGGCCGTGGGTCCGGGGGTTTCAGGGGAGCCCCAGGGCAGCAGCAGACACAGAGACCCGGGCAGGGCTGCTGGGCCCAGGGCAGGGGTCAGGGTTCCGAGCTGCCGTCCTGAGGGCAGGGAGGCAGCTGGTGAGAAACCAGCTACTGGGAACGCAAACCACTCTTCAGATGCTCAGGACAGAGACGCCAGAGTCATTCTGGGGCCTTCTCTTTCAGGAGGTCCCTGTTTATTCCACTTCCAGAATACACGCAGACTCCACCTGCCTCTCACCACTGCCACCTCAGGCCGGCTCAGCCGCTGGTGTTTCCCGGGGAGCCCCTGAATAGTGTCCTGATTTCTGCAGCTGACTCTCCACTGCACAGCTAGAGGGCCCTCTCAGACATAAGTGACACCGTGGGAGTCCTCTGCTCAGAGCCCCTGGGGGCTGCCCATCCCGCCCCACGTGGAACACAAGCCTGCTTCTCCAAGGTCCACTGTTCTTGCCTCGCCTGCCACACTCCACCCGGCCACCGGCCTTGCTGTCTGTCCGGTGGAACACACTGTTCCGCTCTGTCCCCTCTGCCTGGAGCCACACAAGGGCCCTGTGGCTGCTCCCTCAGCCCCCTCGGGTCTCCGCTCAGCGTGCCCTCATGAGCAACGCCTCCCCAGCCACCCAATGAAAAACACCCGTTTCCTGTTCTCTCGCACACAGACGCTCCGGCTCCCTGCCCTGCCTTCTTTGTCTCCACTGCACTGTCACCTTTTAACCTGCTCTCTAGGGACTGAGCATAAGCACCTTGAGGGCAGCGACTTTATCTGATTTGCCCACTGGTGAATCTCTAGCGTCCAGAATAGTGTCTGGCCTATACTCGACGCTCAGTGTTTGAATGAATAAAAGAAGGAAAGACAGAAGGGGAGAGAGGTGGGAGACTTTGGGCTGTTTCGGACCTGCCCAGTGCAGGCAGACTGAGTGGTGGAAAGCCCGCACGTGGCTGTTAGGAGGAGGTTGGGGGCGAGGGGGATGTACAGAGACAAGGACCCGGAGGAGGAGACTGAGACAGGAGTGTCCTAGCTGACTGCGGTGGGACTCAGGCCACTGAACACTGGGCAGAGGGCAAAGAGGAGGGGTGGGCGGCCTCCCCTGGCCTCTCCCTGCCCGTCCCCCTGGGGCGTTATCACCAACAGCAACTGGGGGGACTAGCAGTGGTCCTCGGCACCTTTGACTCGTGAGCACACATTGGTCGTGCTATTCCGTGTCCTTGTCCGAGGGACCCGGTGGGGGCCTGGGCATTCCCTCTAGCGGTGCTTCTCTAAGTTCAGCAGGCATGAAAATCACAGATTGTCGGGGCGTGCCTGCAGAGACTGTGAGGCCTGAGATCCTGCATTTCTGACCAGCTCCCAGGTGCTGCGGCTGGTAACACCCTCTCTGTTCACCATACGCGGGATATTATAAGGCAGGACTACCCAGTGGCTGCTTTGTGTTCGATTATTGCTGCCTGGGGCATGTCCACTTTCTAAAGTATATTATACTTGTACTTAATAGCAGGCTTGGGACAGAACACCAAGAACACAAGTCACAGTTTTGTGGTGATCATTTCCCAATACATACACGTATTGAATCATTGTGTTGTACGACTGGAATGAACATAATGTTACGTGTCAGTTACGTATCATTCTTTTTTTAAAGGACAAAAAAGTCAAATCGCAGGAAGTATCTGGAGAGTGGGCAGAACTTCCTCACGCTGTTTTTGTTTTGTTTTGTTTTCATCAGAATGAAATTGCTACTGTGCTTTTTTCCTCTTAAAAAAAATATATTCTCTACCTCCCCTCAGTGACAAGAAACCCACTGGAGCCAATTTGTTTGTTGAGGGTATTTTTTATTTTATTCTATTGAAGTGTGATTGACATATTAGCTTCAGGTATACAACAGCGATTCAATGTTTATGTGCCTTATGAAGTGATCCCCACGAGAAATCTGGCTGCCATCTATCACCATACAAATGTCTATGAGTTCATTTCTGTTTTGCTTTTGCTTTGTTTGTTTGGTTTTGGTTTTTTTTCCTAACATTTTTTTTTAATGTTTAATTTTGAGAGAGATGAGCAGGGGAGGGGCAGAGAGAGAGGGAGACAGAGGATCTGAAGCGGGCGGGCTCTGTGCTGACAGCCGAGAGCCCCCTGCGGGTCTCCAACCCACGAGCCATGAGAGATCATGACCTGAGCTGAAGTCGGACACTTAACCAGCTGAGCCACCCAGGCGCCCCTCTGTTTTGTTTAGTTTGTTTTCTTTTTTCACATGTCTCGTAGAAGAGAAATCATATAGTATTTGCCTCTGTCTGACTTATTCATCATATTATCCTCTAGGTCCATCCATGTTGTTGCACATGGCAAGGTTGCGTTCTTTTTTGTAACTAATATTTCTCTGTGTGTGTGCGTGCACAATGCACGCACACACGCATACTTACATTGACCACATCTTTACCCATTCGTCTACTAATGCACACTTAGGTTGCTTCCACATCTATTGGAAAAACTGCTGCAATAAACATAGGGATACATATATTTTTTAGAATTAATGTCTTTGTTTTCTTCATACGCACACCCATGAAGCAGAATTGCTGGGTCATAGGGTAGTTCTAATTTTTTGAGGAACCTCTATACTGTTTTCCCCAGTGGCTGCACCAATTTACATTCTTACCAATAACGCATGAGGGTTCCCTTTTCTCTACATCCTCATTAACACTTGTTATTTCTTGTCTTTTTGAAAATAGCCCTCTGATGGGTGTGAAGTGATAGCTCATTGTGGTTTTGATTTGCATGTCCCTGATGATCAGCAATGTTGAGCATCTTGTCATGTGTCTGTTGGCCATCTGGACGCCTTTTTAGGAGAAATGTCTATTCAGGTCCTTTGCCCATTTTTTAATTGGATTGTTTATTGTTTTGATATTGAGTTGTAGGAGTTATTTATATATTTTGGGTATTAATCCCTTGTCAGACATATGATTTGAGAGATCTCCCACTTAGTAGGTTGCCTTTTTGTTTTGTGGATGGTTTCCTTTGCTGTGCAAAACCTAAAACTGTTTTTATCCTGTTCCCAGCGCTAAGCCTGATGTCCAGTGCACGGCAGCTACTCAGTAAACATTAGCTCCTCCCCCTTGGTCTCTAGTATTCTCAGGGTAGGGGTGCAGTGACCCAAAGGGCAAGGTATCTACTCACATCACGTGAACCAGAGGCCATCGGGCATGCCACTTGGCTCTACTCACAAGGTTTGTGGCTCCCAGTCCAGACTCTGAAGAAAATTACTGTTTTCAACCAACTACAGTGCCGATACTGGGCTATTTTATCTGTGCAGACTACCCAGGGTGGTTGAAAGTCGCCCCCTGAAAATCATTTCCCAGAGCATCGTCTGGCTTTGGTATTTCTGCAGAATGTGTAAGTGACATCATAGCTCTTTCAGGGTTGGAAGGAAGAGTAATTTTCTTCTTGGGGGGGGGGGGGGGTTGGGGGGGGGGAGAAGCAAACTGTGATTTTAAGCCTTGGCAAGACTCAGAATCAGCTCTCTGAGGCAGAGGGAGGAGAATGAGGAATTTTAAGCATGTTTTCTGCTCTTAGTCTTAGAGCACCTTTCCTTTTGGCTGCCTGTCTCACTTAGTTTATTTAGTTTGGTCTGTCCAGGGCTGTGCTCCCAAAGGGGTCAGGTTTGGTGGTAGATCTGGAAGAAAGTGCTGCTGTTTCTGCACCTGGCAAACGGCTCCCGGCCAGCTGGGCCAGTCCCCTCCAGGCCAACCTCACTGTGTCTGTAAGTAAACTGCAACAGATACGGATAGTCTGGCACTCTGGGGAGCCGTCTGAGTCAGCAAACACCTTGAATGTCTCCTCTCAAGACCAGGAGAGTCCCTGGGCTCCAAGTGCACAGCCAGTCCAGACCATTCCATGGAGCAGGATGTGTACAATGTGGTGCGGCCAAGTGGGGTGTGGTGTGTATGCTCCGGAGTTGGGGCGCCTCCCTCTGGGGCCGGGGACAACAGGACCTCGGCCGATGCCTTCTGGGAGCCAGCCGTTAGGAGTTTGGGCTGCACATCTCACAGATCCAGACCGAATCCTATTTGTCTGATACCCTGCCAGCCCTGTCAGCTTGGCCAAACCGTGAAACGCCACACCAAACACCTACTTGAGTCTCCAGTGACTTTTCCTCCTGTGTTAATAGACTTTTTTGTCACCTTCCAATTAGGCATTCTTTGATATGTTCATTACTTTCTAAGTTTCCTTAGAAAGTAATGAAACCAAATTCCCCAAATTTACTTTTGGAAGTGAGAGTTTTTCTCAACGACGCTGTTGCTACCACCATAACGGAACGTTTTTGTGCATTTTCTTTCAGCTTTCGGTTTTTGTTTTATTTTGTTTGGGGTTTTGGTCACGTAAACCGTATACATCCATTTTCTTTAAAAACCTATTTTGTTCCCTTTCTCTTTCTCACCTGTCCTCAAAAAAAAAAAAAATGTCAGCAAAGACATTTTGCTAAAGGGCTTCAGATCTTTTGGTTGATTTTCTCTCTCTCGCCTCCAACCTTCTACCCAATGAAATGGAAATTCAGATGTTACTTTGAGTTTAAGGAACTTTCTGCCTGATTCTTGGCTTCATGCCGGGAGAATGAGCCCCTGGACCCTCTGAAACTTTATGCTGAGGGAATTTCTATCTCCCTCTTTGTATTCACATACAGCTTTGCCACCTGAGAAGCCTAGGTTCCACTAGTTTGGATTTTTGTCACCTAAGAGGAATCACTTTCTTCCCAAGGTGGTCTGGAAGGGGACATCTGGGAGGATCCGGTTAATATGTACCAGAGTGGCTGTCACAGAGCCCGCTCCTGGACCCAGTATAGCCCCTGCTGATGTCCGTGGGAGCCAGAAGGTCTGCAGACCCTCGGGGGGGGAGCCCTAACCTTTCCCACTGAGTGACCTTGGGCTGTGACCTTTCCTTCTGCTGTGTGGACCAAGGGTGGGGCAGGGTGATCAGTAGGTCCTGAAGGGAGGCAGGAAGGAGTGGAGGGTTTCAGTCACGGGGAGGGGCAGTGGCAGCAGGAGGAAGAGCCTGGACAACCCCCAGGCCTGGCCCACAGGGCTCTCTCTCCAGCCAAGTGAGCCTTTTCTAAATGGGCTTTAGACTCAGTGACTTGTAAGTAGGGGGGATGTGGTTAAAACTAGTGTAGCATTCCACGTGGGCACACAAATATCTCCAATCACTTTGGGAAGGAGGCAGGCAAGCAGTATCCCTCATTTTACTTCTACTTACTGATAATATTACATAATCCTGCTTGGTTTTACTTTTTATTTCATTAATACTTCTTAATGTCTGTATTTGGTATATATAAATTATGTACTGCCTTACTTCTGCAAGTGTTTTAAGTGTGTATATCGCAGAATAGTTGTCTTGAGAGATCAGAAAACATATAGAGAAGGGCAGAGAAAAAGGAATTGGGGATTCATTGTTGAGCTTCCTGAAAGCCAAAGCAGAAAGAGAAGTACAATTTTCATTGTTTGATTTAAAAAAAAAAATCCAGATCTGAAAACACAAATGTTTCTGGGTGCTGAATTTCAGCAGGTTCCTTTTATAACAATCAGTCAAGATAACAGTGGATGGTCTTCAGCTATGACTTTTAGAAGATGCAGAAATGTTTTTTGTGTGGCCAGGGATAAAGTCGAGGATGACCGATGACTTTAGTTGCTGTAACCATTGCTGTGTTTAGGTGAGAGATGCTGTCCTGTTTGCTCTGGAAGTGTTTTAATGCTTGTTATTTGTCAAAGACTTGGGAAGAGGAAATAAATTATAGATGGCGTACATAAAACCTTATTGTGGCAGGATGGGAGCAACCATTCAGGTGGACCCGTGAGGCACCTTCTTTCCCTGCCGCTTGTCCTTGTTCCTGTTCTCATAGGGTCCCTCAAAACCCAAGTCACCTTCTGCTGGTACATCCTTCGGGACTCAATCCTCACTCCTACCCAACACCCCCTGCCCCCACATATCAGTCCCCTTCTGTCACTGGGTTTGGTGGCTCATGCTTTAAGATGTGTCTCTGCTGAAACCAATGGCTTCCACTTAATAAGCGTATATCTGCCTCTCTTGTGGATATATATCACCTTTAATCTCCAAAAGCTGAGAATCATTTTTTTTTTTTTACCATTTTGCATATTAGAAAAATGATTATCCCAGGTTTGGCCTCTGAGCCACAGTTTGCATTTGTATCCCATGTCTTCCAGAAACTTAACTCTATGACCCCGGGCAAGTTACATTCTCTCTGCCTCAGTTTCTAGATCTGTCAAGGAGGGTAATAAAAATAAGCACCTCGTAGGACAGCTGTATCAACCAGGGCTCACTCAGGCTTATGAGTGACCTACCATAAGGACTGTACATAATCATGGGAAGTGGCAGAGAAGGCTGTGCCCCTGGTGTTGGACCTGAGATTTCCCCAGATCTGATCAACAGTTAGGAGAAAAAGCTGAGGGGAAGTCAAGGTCAAAGGTGTGCTGGAATGGACCTGAAATGCACCTGACACCTGACCAGGGCCAGGAGCAGCTGACGATGGAGGTCCAGTGGGAGCCGGAGTCCACAGGCCCCAGGGGCAGCCACATGCCCACCAGGCAAGCAAGCAGACCAGCACTGCATGTACAAGCTGCCACGGTGCCTAGCACCCTGCTCCAACCTGTAGAGCGTGAAAAATGGCTGCTCCTTCGTTTCCACCTCACGTCCCAAGCACATTTCTCTTGTGACCAACCTTACACAGAATCATGCAGAGAAGGGAATTCCAGGAAACATAGTTTCCACATAGCTAAGTTGACCCAATGCAAAGCCGTGATGATTATGGGATGAAGTCACTGAAATACAGGGAAGGATCTTATTTTTATTCTTTTCTAGTTTTATTGAGATATATTTGACATATAGCACTGTATATAAGTATACAGCGTGATTTGACCTACATGTATTGTGAGATGATCACCCTGAGATGTTTAGTGAACACCAGGCGTTTCATATAGTTACCAAAAGAAAAAGTTTATTCCTTGTGATGAGAATTCTTCGGATTTGCTCTTAATGACTTTCAAACATGCCATATGGCCTTGTGAACAGCCATCATTTTGTACGTGACATCCTTAGTACTTATTTTTCTTATAACTCCGGGTTGGTACTTTTTGACCAGTTTCATCCAGTTCCCACACACATCCCCCTACCCAACCCCTGGAACCACAAATCTGATCTCTTTTTCTATGAGCTTGCTTTTTCTTAGATTCTACTTATAGGTGAGATCACATATTTGTCTTTCTCTGTCTGGTTTATTTCACATAGCATAATGCCCTCAAAACCTTTCCATGTTGTCGCAAAGAGCAGGATTTCCTCCTTTTTAATAGCTCAGTAACATTCCAGTGTGAATATATACCACAGCTTCTTTACTCAAAGAAGTGTCCGTCACTATGGACACTTAGGTTGTTTTCATGTTTCAGCTGTTGTGTATAATACAGCTGTGAACATGGTGTTTCCGATATCTTTTGACATCATGATTTTTTGTTTCCTTTGGCTATGTACCCAGAAGTAGAGTTGCTGGGTCATAGGGTAATTACATTTGTAATTTTTTGAGGAACCACCATATTGTTTCCCATGGTGGCCCACCGCTTCACAATCCCACCAACAGTACACAAAGGAATTTTCCACACACTTGCCAGCATTTGTTATCTCTTGTCTTTTTGGGCATGGCCATCCTAACAGGCATGAGGCATTGTCTCATTGTGGTTTTGATTTGCATCTCCCTGATAACTAGTGATGTTGAGCACCTTTCCATGTACCTGTTAGCCATATGTGTGCCATTTTGGAAAAATTACCATTCAGATTCTTTGCCCATTTTTAAATTGGATTATTTGGTGTTTTGTTATTGAGTGATTTTATATATATAAATATATGTATAAATATATATTTATATAAATATATATAGTTGTATAAATATATACATAAGTATATTTTTATATACATTATATTTATATAAATATCTTTATATATCGTATTTATATAAATTTATATTTATATAAATGTAAATTTATATGTAAATATTTGTAATATTTTTATATTTGTATGTAAATCAATGTAAAAATGTATATATGTATATATGTAAAATGTGAATTTTTAATATTATATAAATATGACATATAAATATAAATTTATATAAATTTATATAAATATATATAAATATATATTATTTACATATAATTACTATATATATCTTTATATAAATATGTTATATTTATATATATATAAGTGTGTGTATACACATATACATACACGCACACATATATTTATATTTTATATACAAATAGTATACAAAAATAACCAGATATGTAGTTTTCAATTTTTTTCCTATTCCATAGGTGTTCCTTTCACTTCTTAATTTTTTTTCTGTGAAGAACCTTTTTAGTTTGATGTAATCTCACTTATTTTTTATTTTGCTGCTGTGCCTTAGGGATCATATCCAAAAATTCATTGCCAAAACCCATATCATGGAGCTTTTTTTCCTATGTTTTCTTCTAGGAGTTTTATGGTTTCTAATTTTACATTTAAGTCTTTGATCCATTTTGAGTTACTTCGTGAGTGGTAAGATAGGGGTCTAATTTCTTTCTTCTACATGTGAATATCCAGTTTCTCAACAGCATTAATTGAAGAAACTATCTTTTCTCCATTGAGTATTCTTGGCCCCCTTGTCATATATTAGTTGACTACTTATGGGTTTATTCCTGGTCTCTCAGATGTGTTCTGTTGTTCTCTGTGTCTGGTTTTATGCCAGTGCCATACTGTTTTGATTATCATAGCTTTATAAAATAGCTTCAAATCTAGAAGTGTGATACCTCTAGCTTTGTTCCTCTTTTTCAACAATGCTTTGGATATTCAGGGTCTTTTGTGGTTCCATGTAAACCTTAGGATTGTTTTTTCTACTTCTATAACAAATGGCATTAGAATCTTGATAGGGATTGCATTGAATCTATACAAGTCTTTGGGTGATGTGGACACTTTTAATATTAGTTCTTCTAATCCATGTACATTGAACCCCTTTATGTTTGTGTAATCTTCAGTTTCTTTCATCATTATCTTGTAGTTTTAAGTGTAGAGAACTTTCATTTCCTTGGTTAAATTTATTCCTAAGTATTTTGCTGGTTTTGATGCCATTATAAAATGTCATCGTTTTCTCTATTTCTTTTTCAGATAATTTGCTGTTATATAAATGCTACTGATTTTTGCATATGATTTTGTATCCTGCAACTTTACCGAATTCATTGTTAGATCCAACAGTTTTTTTGGTGGCATAATTAGGATTTTCTACATGTAAAATCATGTCACCTGAAACTAGAGACCATTTTACTTCTTTCTTTCCAGTGCTGATTCCTTTTATCTTTTTTTTTATTTTTTTAATGTCTTATTTATCTTCATTTAATTAATTAATTTATTTGCCTGATTGTTCTGACTAGGAGTTCCAGTAAAGTGTTGAATAGGAGTAATGAGAGTGGGCACCATGGTCTAATTCCTGATTATAGAGGAAACGCTTTCAACCTTTCACCATTGAGTGTGATGTTAGCTGTGGGTTTGTCATATGTGACCTTTATAATGTTCAGGTAGTTCCTTCTATACCTAATTTGTTAAGAATTTGTATTGAAGAAAAAAGAATTTTATCATAAATGGATGTTAAGTTTTGTCAAATGCTTCTTCTGCCTCTATTGAGATGATCATATGATTTCTTTTCTTTCATTCTATTAATGTATCATATTTGTTGATTTGCATATGTTGAAACATCTTGCACTCCAAGGATAAATCTCACTTGATCATGGTGGCTGATCCTTATAACATGCCACTGAATTTCGTTTGCTACTATTTTATTGAGCATTTTTTGGATATATATTCATCAGGAATAGGTCTATAGTTTTCTTGTGGTGTCCTTTTCTGGCTTTGGTGTCAGGGTAATACTGGCCTTGTAAAATGAGTTTGGGAGTGTCCCCTGCTCTTCAATGTTTTGGAAGCATTTGAGAAGGATTGGTGTTAATTCTTTTGTAAATGTTTGGTAAAATTCACCTGTGAAGCCATATGGTCCTGGGTTGTTTTTTTTTTTTTTGGGGGGGGGGGGGGGGATTTTTTTTATTACATATTCAATGTACATATTCAATTGGTGTTTTTAGATTTTCTATTTCTTAACGATTCAGCCTTGGTAGGTTGTATGTTTGTAAGAATTTTTCCATTTCTTCTAGATTGTTCAGTTTGTCATGTTCATAGTAGCTTCTCATGATCTTTTAAATTTCTGTAATATCTGTTGTAATGTCTCCTCTTTTCCTTTATACTTTTGTTTATTTGGGTCCTCCCTCTTTTTTCCTTGGTGTCTAGCTAAAGTTTTGTCAAGTTTGTTTACCTTTTTAAAGAGCCAACATTAATTTCATTAATCTTTTCAGTTGTTTTCCTTCTCTCTGTTTCATATATTGGTGCTCTTTACTAGTGCCTTCCTCCAGCTGAAGGACTTAGTTTTCTCTTCTTTAAGGCATAGACTTAAGTTTGTTATCTTGTTGCTTATGAAGGTATTTATTGTTAAGAACTTTCCTCTTACAGATGCTTCTGCTGCATCCTGTAAGTTTTGATACATTATGTTTTCATTTTCATTTGTCTAAAGATACTTAGAAATTTCTCTTTTAATTTATTCTTTGATCCATTGGTTGCTCAAGAGAGCATTAATTTCCATGTATTTGTGAGTTTTGCAGCTTTCTCGTGTTACTGATTTTTTAGTTTTATACCATTGTGTTCAGAGAAGATACTTGGTATAATTTCAGTCATCTTGAATTTGCTAAGACTTGTTTAGTGATGTGACGTATGGTCTGTCCTAGAAAATGTTTCATGTGTGCTTGAGAAGAATGTGTATCGTGCTTTGTTAGATAAGCTGTTCTGTACATGACTGTTAGGTCCATTTGGTCTATAGTCTTGCTCAAATCTTCTGTTTCCTTATTAATTTAATGTATGAATGACCAAACCATTGTTGAGAGGGTTTTACAAAGACCCAAACTATTATTTATTGGTGTTTATTTATGTTAGTTTTTGCTTTATATATTGAGGTGGACCAATGTTGGCAGTATAAATACTCAAAATTGTTATATTTTCTTGAAGGATTGACCTCTTTATCATTTTATAATGGCCATTTTTGTATCGTCTTTCCATTATTTGTTGCTTTTTTTAATTAACACTTGCTTGAATATCTTTTTCCATTCTTTTACTCTCAGTCTACATGTGTCTTTAATTTAAGTCAGTCTCTTGTAGGTAACATATCATTAGATCTTGTGGGGTTATATATACATGTATATATACATTCAGCCATTCTCTACCTTTGGATTGGAGAAATTAATCCATTTACATTTATAATAATTATTGATAGATCCTTAATATTGCTATTTTGTTCATCGTTTTCTGACTGTTTTGTATATCCATTTTTCCTTGTTTCTTTTGCTTTTATGTATATTCATATATAGTATATATATTTTACATATATTTATATGTACATATTTTATACATTTTTATATGTATATATACATACATATGTAAATATATCGATGTCTTTCAGGATCAGTATGACTTGACTTCTGTATCATGCTCCTTTGTGTAATTACTACAGATTTTTCCCTTATGGTTACCATGAGGCATACATAAAATATGTTAAAATTATAGCACCCTATTTTAAACTGATAACAACTGTATACTTTTACTTCTCCTCCCACTCACATTTTAGTATTTTTGTACTTTGCGTTCCATAACAGATTATTGCAGTTGTGACTATTTTTATTTTGTTTGTATTTTTAACTTTGAAACTAAAATTGTAAGTTTATTATACACCACCTTTAATTACCCTATTACAGAATCTAACTTTGACTATATATTTACCATTACTAGTGAATTTCACTCTATCTTCTTATGTTTTTATGCTGTTAAATAGTGTCCTTTTACTTTCACTCCAATAACTCCCTTTGGCTTCCTGTAAAACAGGTCTAGTCATGATGAACTTCCTCGGCTTTTGCTTGTTTGGGAAAGTCTATCTCTCCATTTCTGAAGGACAGCTTTGCTGGGTATACAGTTCTTGGTTGAGAGTTTTTTCTTTCATTATTTTGTATATATCATCCCATTCACTTCTGGTCTGAAAAGTTTCGGTTGAGAAACCTGATGATAATGTGATGGGAGTTACTTTGCACGAAACTTGTCTCTTCTCTCTTGCTACTTTCAGAATTCTTTGTCTTTGACTTTTGAAATTTTAATTATAATGTGGGGTGGTGGTAGTCCTATTTAGGTTCAACCTGTCTGGGGTCCTTTGGGCTTCATGGTTCTGGGTGTCCATTTCTCTCTACAGGTTTGGGAAGTTTTCAGCCATTATTGTTTTTAAATCTACTTTCTGTCCTTTTTCTTTTCTCCTTCAGGAATTCCCATAATGTGGATGTTTTTTCTTTTGATTGTGTTGCACACATCCTGTAGGCTTTTTTCACTATTTTTCACTCTTTTTTCTTTTTTGCTCCTCTGACTGGATAATTTCCAATGTCCTGTGCCAGGTCATTGATTCTTTTTTCTCCATGGTCAAGTCTGCTTTTGAAACTCTCTATTGAATTCTCTAGATCGGTCATTGTATTTTTTTAGCTTTAGGATTTCTGGGGTGTTTTTTTAAATGGTTTCCATCTCTTTATTGAACTTATTTTTGTTCATGCATTGTTTTCCTAATTTCATTTAGTTGTGTGTGCGTTGCTTTAGTTGATTAAATATCTTTAAGAGGATTATTCTGAATTCATTGTCTGACAGTTCATCGATTTCATGGATCTCCATTTCTTTAAGTCAGTTATTGGAGCTTTATAAATTTCCCATGATGATTTCATGTTTACCCAATTTTTCACAATCCTTGATTCCTTACATTAGTGTCTGTGCATTTGAATAAGCTATTTCCTTTTCCAGACTTTGCACATTCACTCTGTCAGACAGTCCTTCACCATTCTGCTTGGTGATCTGGCCATGTCAGCTGATAACATACTCAAGCAGGTGGAGGTTGCTATCAGAGTCTATCTTTGGTTTTTTGTTTTTTTTTTTTTTTTTAATTTTTTTTTAACGCTTATTTTTATTTTTGAAACAGAGACAGAGCATGAACAGGGGAGGGTCAGAGAGAGGGAGACACAGAATCTGAAACAGGCTCCAGGCTCTGAGCTGTCAGCACAGAGCCTGACACGGGGCTCGAACTCACGGACCGCGAGATCATGACCTGAGCCGAAGTCGGCCGCTTAACCGACTGAGCCACCCAGGTGCCCCCAGAGTCTATCTTTGGATGAGGCCACTGACAAGGCTCTGAGGTCATGGGTGGGTGGGAGTACTAACTGGCTGATAACACTGGATAGGACTGCTCCCTGTTCAAGCAAGGCTGTAGGATAGGCTCCATGATTCCTGGAGTTTTCTGGTCAGGCTTCCCAGGTGATTGGGACTGGGTACTATACTCTGTAGTAGGCACAGCTATGAATTAGCTTCCCTGTCCTGGTGGGGTACCAGAATAGGCTTCGAGGCCCATGCTGCTCATTATCTGAGGACTGGATATCCTGGTCAGACAAGGCTACCAATTTTGCCGTGCAGATGGGCAAAGCCCTGTGTTGTGCTCTCCATTCATGTGTCACTGTAAGCAGGGCTGTAGGGTGGACTATACAGCTTCTCATGTGCTCTGTTTAGGTCTCCTGGTTGGGTGGGCTGACAGCTGTATTCAGTAGTGGATGGGGCTACAAATTAGTTTCTCTGCCCAGGCAGGGCCCCATACAGGCTCCAAGACTGGCAAGGCTCTTGTTTGGGGATCACATTAGTCAGAACTATGCACCAAGTTCTGTGGCCTGACAGAGCACTGTCCCAGCTCTTGAGATGAGTGGGCCCACTGGCTGGGCTCTCCACTCAGTGCTTCTATAAGAGTTACAAATTGGGCTATACAGATTCTTGGGAGCTCTGATTAAGTTTCCAGAGCTGGAGACTCTTCTGCTTTGGGTGTGGCAATAAATTCTCTTCCCTGCACGGTTGCAGAGCAGTCCCCAGGTCTGGCAAGGCTCCTTGGGAATCAAATCACACAGACCTACATGTTAAGCTCCCTGTACAGATGAGGTTACAATATTGGCTCTGTGGATACAGAGCTACTAGTTGGATTTTCTGCTCAAATGCCATAGTAATCAGGGCTGCAGGGTGGGCTACTGAGATTCTCAGGAGCTCTTGTTAGGTTTCCTGGTTAGCAGGGATGGAGGCTGTATTCAGCACTGGACAGGGCTACAGGTTAGCTTCCCTGTCCCAGAGGGGTAAGGGGTCAGGGGACATGGCACACAGAGTATACCCGAAAGCTGACAAGACTCTTGTCTGGAGAGCTAATCAGGCAGACTTGTACACCAAACTCTCTGCCTAGACTGCGTCACCAGCTTGCCTCTGAAGACAGGCTGGGCTGCTCATTGGGCTTTCTTCTCTAGCACTGCTGGGCCAAGCTGTTACCCAGGCGCTCAGGCCAGGCTTCCCTGTTGGGCAGGGCTCAAAGCTACCCTCAGTAGAGTGAAGCTATGAATTAGCTCCCTTTTCCAGACAGAGTAGGAGAGCTGACTTCATGTAATTTCCCAGGTGTTCTGATGGAACTCTGAATTAACCCCCTTACCTGGGTGGAACAGAGAACTGGCTCCAAGCCTGACAAGGCTCTGTGTGGTCTTGACTCAAGTCAACACACATCTCAGGTACCCTGGCTGAATGGTGCCACTGGCTTTCTTCTGTGTCTCTTCTGCCTGTGGGACTCCACTCAAGTGTGGCTGGACTGTGCAGCTTTCAGGTGTTCCAGTGTGGCTTCCTGGTTAGGCGGGACCAGGAGCTATACTCAGCAGTGGACGGGACTGTGACTCAGCTCCCCTGCCTGGGTGAGAGGACAGACCGGGCCCCAGAACTGTGAAGGCTTGAGTCCTGAATCAGGCAGACCTGTGTTTTAGTTCCCTGGTCAGACTGTGCCACCATCGTGGCTCTGCAGATGAGCAAGGTCGGTTGGGACTACTACTTGGGTGCTGCAGGTAGAAACTCAGCCAAGATCCGACTACTGGTGGTTGCAGTCCCCTCCCACCTTCTCCATCATGATCAGATTTCCAGTCGTCAAGCTCTGCAGATGCCCTCATGATCCTCATGAGGTGAGACAGGAGTGGGGGCTCCCAAGGAGCAACGCACAATGCTGGCAGAGCGGGATGTCCACCCTGGGCTCTCTCTTCACACTGGAGGCTCAAGGGAGACCTCTCTGCATGGTGCTGTGCTGTCCTGGGGATGGGGCAATGCGGTCAAGGTGTAGTTGCTTCTCTTACCCTTCTAATGAATCTGTCTTGTTTTCTGTGGTGCAGGGGGTACATCAGCCTTGCCCCCCAGGTCTACGATTTTCTCAGTGGTGTCTCATTCACAAATAGTTGTTAGTTGTGCCTATTCTTGTGAAGGGGAGTAAAGGTAGCAATTACCTATGTTACCATCTTGGAGATCTCCTAGGGAGAAGATCTAGAATAGTAAATCCTGGCACATAGTAAGCTAGTAGGTGTTTGCTGCTGTTATCGCTATCATCATCTTCAGAGCTAGTGAGCCACTTGCCCCAGGCCACAGAGCTAATAAGTGGCTCACTAAGGTTTCACATGCACACAGGTGGCTCTGCCATTAGCTGAACTGGTGGCTGCCAGGACCTCCCAACCTCTGGGGCCTCTCTCCAGAATATAACAATTCTGGCACCTTTCTGCCTGAAACAAGAATTCAAGATACTTGACTGGTACATATGAACATGCGCTCACCTCTGCCACATAAATGGGATATGCCTACATTATTCTTGGGAGATGCAGGCTGCAATATGTAAGAATAAAATGTTATGAGAGCCACAAATTGCTTTCAGGGGGTTCAGCAAAAAGCTATATATAGATCCTACTACATATACATATTCTCATAAATAGGTGTATACATATAGACAAATTGAAGGGTAAAATATACACACGTATAAAATATATCTGTACATATATAAATAAAGAAAATGAGACAAAATAACTGTGGTATGTGGGGCATTCCTAGTACTATTCTTTCAATATTTTTTCTATACTTGAAAAGTTAAATAATAAACATTGGCAAAAAATACACATATTTTCAGTCATTTTTAGGGATAGTTTGGAGGGCCTTTCATTAAAGTCTACTGCATAGACATTGTAGGGTTTGTATTTAGAATATATAAAAACTACAATATACTAGGTAAAATATAAAACAAATACAGTGCTCCTTTACTCTTGAATTGGATGTCTAAAGCAGCATTTTAACGTGCATTAGTAACCAGGAATCCTCTTATCTGACCCCAAAGCCAGTTGAGCGAGTGGGGCTCAGTAATGCTTAGTAAGCACGTGCAGTTTGCCTATCGCAGCACTTGGCAGCTTGACTCTAAAGAAGGGGATGAGGCCCATTATGGGCGATATAGGTTAATGATTTACAATACCATAAGTTTATAGCCATTGTAAAAATGTCTATAAGGAATGGAGGTTGCAAGAGCAGAAACTTGAGTATTCTCCCAGTAAAAGAAAAGGCCACCCACCTAGGGAGAGTATGGCCTGCCTCCTGTGTGGCCATGTTCCTTGGGCTCTGCCCACAAAAGGCCCTGTGGCTTCCACCGGGCGCTGCTGTTCTCATGCTGGCCCTTGGGAATAAGATCAGTCCTGCAACGCCATCCGCTCCCATAATTAATCCTTACGGCAGTTTGTGGCGTCAACACAGACCTGTAATCTGTAGGTCACAGGGAATTTACATCATGCCTAAATTTAACCAGTTGTTCATTCACCCAATTTACAGACTACCTACTCTGTGCCAGGCACTGTGAGCTCAGAACACAGCAGTAAACAAGGCAGAAATCCCCACCCTCATGAAATTTCTATAGGAGCAGGAGGAGACAGATAATAAATTCTATAGTATGTTAGGAGATACTTTGGGGGGACAAATGGATTCACACTTTGTAAAACTTGCAGTGCAAGGCTGATTCTGTTTATCAAAACACTGCTAATTAAACCTTCAAAGCCTAAGAATTTTGATTTACTTTAGTCAAGCAGTATTTGTCCTCATAGATGCTAAGATTCACTGTCACACAGAGCAAAAACTTCTAGAAACATCTGGATAAACTTCCTTTGGGAAAAGTGACCATATTAGCTTTCAAATGCCCTCTTCCGCTTTTGCAGAACATATTATACAAAATATATATATAGAATTTATTTTTCTGAACACTTGCATCAAAATCTCCTAGAGTATTTGATAAAAATGCATATACCATCATACCTACCGATTCATGTTCTTTTGACTGAAGCTAATGAATCTGGACCAACATGTTTTGTTCTATTCTATGCTTCAGGAACCTTGGTGATGATTTGTTTCTCTGGCGTTTGCTAATTGAGGTACAATTAACAAAAATAATAGTAGTTTCAGATGTACAACATCATGATTTGTATGTGTCGCAAAATGATCACAGTAAGTCTAGTTAACATCCATCACCAGAACCTTTTTTTAAGTTTATTTATTTATTTTGAGAGAGAGAAAGAGATCACAGACATGGGAGGGACAGAGAGGGAGGGAGAGAGAATCCCAAGCCAGCTCAGTTCTGTCAGTGTAGATCCCAATGCAGGGCTCAAACTCACAAGCCATGAAATCAAGGCCTGAGCTGAAATCAAAAGTTGAATGCTTCACTGAACCACCCAGGCACCCCTCCATTACCTGAACTTTTAAGATCTACCCTTAGAAACTTCCAGTAGGTAAGTGAGTATTATGTAGCTGTAGTCACCATGCTGTATGTTATATCCCCGTGACTTACTTATTTCCTGACTGGAAGTTTGTACCTTTTGACCAGTTTCATCCATTTCGCCCACCCTCACCCCCTCCCACTGGCAATCACCAGTGTGTTCTCTGTATCTATTAGACACCACAGAGAAGAGAAATAACACAGCCCTTGTCTTTCCCTGACTTGGTTTCACTTAGCATAACGTCCTCAGGGTCCATCCATATTGTTGCATGTTCTCTTTTTTATGGCCAAGTAATATTCGTGTGTGTGTGTGTGTGTGTGTGTGTGTGTGTGTGTGTGTGTGTATTACTTTTCTTTATCTGTTCATCCACCAGTGGACACTTAAGGTGTCCGTGTCTTGGCTATTATAAACAGTGCTACAAAGAACATGGTGCAGGTATTTTTTCAAGTTAGTGTTTTTGTTTCCTTCAGATAAATACCCAGAAGGAATTGCCAGATAGTAGGGTAGCTCTATTTTTAACTTCTTGAGGAATCTTCATACTGTTTTTCACAGTGGCTGCACCAATTTACATTCCCACAAACAGTGCACAAGGGTTTCCTTGTCTCCACGCCCTCCCTCGCCAACACTTGTTATTCCTTTTCTTTTTGAAAATAACCATTCTGACAGGTGTAAGGTAATATTTCATTATTGTTTTGATTTGCATTTCCCTGATGACTAGTGATGTTGAGCATCTTTTCGTGTGTCTCTTGGCACATCTATATGTCTTTGGGAAAAATGTCTTTTCAGATCTCTGCTCATTTTTCAATCAGGTTGGGTTTTTTGTTTGTTTCTTTGATATTGAGTTGTAGAGTTCTTCATAGATTTTGGATACTAACCCTTTATCAGATAAATGATTTGCAAATATTTTCTCCCATTCAGTAGGTTGCCTTTGCATTTTGTTGATGATTTCCTTTGCTGTGCAGAAGCTTTTTAGTTCGATTTAGTCCTACTTATTTTTGCTTTTGTCACCTTGGTATTTGGTGTCAAATCCAAAAAGTCATCACCGAGACCAATGTCAAGAGCTTACCGTCTATGTTTTCTTCTCAGAGCTTTAGGTTTCAGGTCTTACATTCAAGTTTTTAATCCATTTTGAGTTTTTATGTATGCCCATTTGTTTGTTTTAGCTTTTGTTGCCTGTACTTTGGGTGACTACCCAAGAAATTATTGCCAAAACAGTGTCAAAGATCTAGGAGTTCTATGGTTTCAAATCTTACATTTTAATCTTTGATCCATTTCAGGTTAATTTTTGTGAGTGGTGTAGGATGGTCGTCCAGTTTCCTTCTTTTGCATGTAGCTGTGCAGTTTTCCCAACTCTATTTATTAAAGACATTATCTTCCTCATTGTATTTTTTTGCTCCTTTGTCATAAATTAATTGACCATACATACATGTGACATGTGTTTATTTCTGGGCTCTCTGTTCTGTTTCAGTTGATCCATTTGTCTGTTTCTATGGCAATACCACTGTTTTGATTACTCTAGCCTTGTAATGTAGTTTAAAATCAGGAAGCGTGATGCCTCCAGCTTTATTCTTTCTGAAGATTGCTTTGGCTATTTGGGGTCTTTTGTGATTCCATCCAAATTTTAGGACCGTTTCTTCTATTCCTATGAAAAATACCATTGGAATGTTGATAGGGATTGTATTAAATCTGTAGGTTGCCATGGATAGTCTGGACATTTTAACAGTATTAATTCTTCCAACCCATTAGCATGGAATACTTTTCCATTGACTTGTGTCATCTTCAGTTTCTTTCATCCAACGCCTTACAGTTTTCAGTATACAAATTTGTTATCTTCTTGCTTAAATTGAATCCTAGCTATTTTATTTTATTTCATTTCATTTCATTTCATTTTTGATGCAACTGCAAATGGGATTTTTAAAATTTCTCTTTCTGGTAATTCATTATTTGTGTATATAAATGCAACAGATTCTTGTGTATTGATTTTGTATCTTGCAGCTGTACTGAATTTATTAGTTCTAACTGGTTTTTGGTGAAGTCTTTAAGGCTTTCTATATACAATATAGTGTCATCTGCAAATAGGAGACAGTTTTAATTCTTCCTTTTTATTTGGATGCTTTTTATCTCTTTTTCTTGTTTAATGACTCTGGCTAGGACTTCCAATACTATATTGAATTAAAGTGGTGAGAGTCGCCATCTTGCCTTGTTCTTGATCTTAGAGGAAAAGCTTTCAGTTTTCACCATTGGGTAAGATGTTAGCTGTTCACTTGTCCCATATGGCCTTTATTATGTTGAAGTATGTTCCCTCCATACCTAGTATGTTGAGAGTGTTTATCGTAACTGGGAGTTGAATTTTGTCAAATGCTTTTTCTGCATCTATTGAGATGATCGTGTATGTTTTATCCTCATTTTGTTGATGTGGTATATTGTATTGATTAATGCTTAACCATTGTAATCCTGGAATAAATCCCACTTGAGCATGGTGTATGATCTTTTTAATATCTTGTGAATTCAGTTTGCTAATATTTTGTTAAGGAATTGTATATCTACGTTCATCAGGAATATTAGCCTGTAATTTCTTTTTCTTGTCGTACCCTTGTCTGGTTCTGGTATCAGGGCAGTGCTGACCTCATAAAATGAAAGTGTTCTCTCCAATTCTATTTTTTTGGAAGCGTTTGAGAAGGAATTAGCATAAATTCTTTAAATGTTTGGTAGATTTCACCACTGAAGCCCTCTGGTCCTGGACTTTTTTTGTCGATTGGGAGGTTTTGATTACTGATTCACTTTCCTTACTAATAATTGATCTGTTTAGATTTTCTGTTTCTTCATGATTTAGTCTTGGTATGCTGTATGTTTCCAGGAATTTATCCATTTCTTGTGGGCTGTTTAATTTATTGCCATATAATTGTTCACAGTAGTATCTTTGATCCTTTGTATTTCTGTGGTATCAGTTTTAACACCACTTTCATGTCTAATTTTATTTGAGTCCTCTCTTTTTTTATTGGTGGGTCTGTCTAAGGTTGTCAATTTTGTTTATCTCTAAAAAATCACCTCTTCATTGTTGAAATGCTATACTGTACACCTGGAATGAATATAACAGTATGTTAACTCCACCGGAGTTAAAATTTAAAAAAAAAACAAAAACCTCTTAGTTTCATTGATCTTCTTTATTGTCTTTTTGATCTCTCTTTAACGTATTTCTGCTCTGATCTTTGTTATTTCCTTCCTCTACTACCTTTCGGTTTTGTTTGCTGTTTTTCTACTTCGTTGAGGTGTTGGGTGAGGCTATTTGAGATCTTTCTTGTTTCTTGATATAGGAATTGATTGTTGCAAAATTCTCTGTCAGAACTGCTTTTGCTACATCTCACCGGTTTGGTATGTTGTATTTACATTTGTGTTTTTCTCAAGGTAATTTTTGAATTCTCGTTTGACTTCTTCTTTGACCCTTTGGCTGCTCAGTACTGTGTTGTTCAATCTCCATGTATTTGTGAATTTTCCAGTCTTCTTCTTGTAATTGATTTTTAGTTTCATATCATTGTGGTGAAAAAAAAAAAAAAGGTTGATAGGATAGGATTCAAAACTCTTAAATTTATCAAGACTTGCCTGTGGTTTAACATGTGATCTATTCTAGAGAATCTTCCATGTGCGCTTGACAATATATGTATGTAACTTTGAAAATTACAAAATACATGTCATCTTAGTCTGATCCCAATATATCGCTTATCTGTAATATTTGCTGTCAGAAACTACAAATGGATTTTTCTCCCTTGGACCTCAAAAGAGAAGGGTATCTTCCCTAAAAAGAGAAGTAAAGAAGATGCCTAATACAGCCAGGCTGAAATCACACCTAAGTCATTAAGTTATTGACTACACTCCCTACACATTTCCAGGAAATTAGGCTTTTCAATTTATTTGTCACCTAACTTTCACGTAAGTAAGATTCTTTTTTATGTTCTACCTTTTCAGATTCTAAAGACATGCAATGTAAATGAGAAATGTAATTTATTTAAGACAAAGCCTGATGTTGAACCATCTAAGTTGTGATATGAAGTATAAGGGTTAAGACGTTCTTCTGTTCATGTTTAGCACTGGTCATCTCTGTATCGTGGCCAAGTAAGGTATTCCCTTCCTAGTACTTGGTTGTCAAGAGCCCTCTCCCCCATTCACACAGGTACATGCGGAGCACCAGGGTAGGATAACCCAGTCCTGCCTCCCACCTCTAGTTGAACTATTTAGACCGTGCATTGATGTCATTTTGGCATTGGGGAACTGGTATTGGCTGGGAAAGAAAAGTTAGTCTCCCTCCAGGTGGCTGAAGCTCTAACATGTAAAGCTATGGAGCGGTTAGCAGCTGTGTTTTCCACCACATAGAGAAAGCCACACCACCGTGAGAGAGAAGAATGGTGCTGACCAACAAGAAAAAGCCAGAGAAGAGAAAAGAATGGACCGCACTGCATGTGAATCCTTAGCTCCACTTATTCCTGTGGCTCACTGCACTTCTGCAGCTATGAGTGTTTCTTCAGTATTACATTTTCCTTTATTAAAAAGCATGAGGCGAGTTTCTGTCCTCGACAACTGAAAGGGTAGTACGTTCAGTCTTATAGGACAAAATTCAGTTTGGATCACCGTCTTTTGAGAAGGCTGTAGAAAGGATCAATGAAAACAGTTAAATAATAAACACGATCATGGAGGAAGCTTCCAGAGCTTGGGCATTGTTGAATAAAGAAACAACTTTATAACCTATTCCAATACTATGAAAAGGCCTTTCATCTCCTTTTCATCAGAATAAATGGGGTAAGGTCAGAACTAATACTTTTTCTGTTAGACATAACTTCAGCCTCCTGCTATGCTGTTTGTGTGACCACCCTAGGCTGTGTGTATTTGTTCAGGAGCGAATCCAGTTACCCACCCCATTGTTTTGCTTCCTTTCCCTTAGGGAGGGGGTTCTTTCTTGGCTCTGTAACCGAGGTAATGGGAGCAGGACCATGTGGCATGAACATGCCCAAGCGGGACCTCAGGAGGAGGCAGAGACTCTAGAAGCCTGTGGGCCCACAAATGGCCCCAAGAAGATGCCAAGTTTTTAGGGCCCTGGAAGCCAGGGCATCAAATTGCTTTTCCATGATCCCATTAAGTTTTATGGGGTTGCTAGTTGAGTCCCGAGCAGCTTAGCACCTTTCTTTCCTGACCCTTCCTCTCTCCTCATTTCCCACCTGCTTTGGGGTCGTTCCATTAACACCAGATTCACATGGGATATTTCAAATAGCTGGGCCTTACAGGCTCCTCTGCTTCATGAACCCAAGAATATCTGGTTATCAGGGGACTGTAGAGTCAGCAAAGCCTTAAAAGGTAGGAATCCAATGGGGTAACATGTAAATATCTTCAGAGAAACAGACATGGAGACCTAATGAAGCAGTGATGGAAGTTAGCCACAGACTGAGAGCAGGTTGCAGAGGCTGTTAGTAGAGAGAAATTACATAATGAGCGAACTTATCCAGGGAGATGGGCCCTTTAAGTCCTGGAATCCCTGGTATAGCAACCATAGAAGAGGGTCCTACTTCTCTTTCCCTGTTGGGACATCTCCTGGCCAAACAGCTATCCATGTGTAACCTCAGTCCACTAGAAAAGCAACCCCAAATTATTTGGAATAACATAGTTATCCCCTTAGTGGATATTTATGTTTTAATCCAAGAAAAAAATTAAGTACAGAAATAATAAAGTAAATAAAATCTATAATATTAAAATTTCTGCTTTAGGTTCAGAAATAATTTGTTCATGTTTGATATTTTAAGAATTTGTTGGGGCACCTGGGTGGCTCAGTCGGTTAAGTGTCCGACTTCAACTGAAGTCACGATCTCACAGTTTGTGGGCTCAAACCCCGTGTTGGGCTCTGTGCTGACAGCTCAGAACCTGGAGCCTGCTTCGGATTCTGTGTCTTTGTCTCTCTCTTCCCCTCCCCTGCTGGCACTCTGTCTCTCTCAAAGATAAATTAAAAAAAAAAAAAAAGAATTTGTTGTGTTTTAGAGAATTTGGTCTATTAGAGCAAGAGATCAACTTTGTGATTCCAATTTAAAATGTAGTTTATAATTGATTTATACTTGCAGTATTAAGTTGAGGGGTATAGGGTAAAGTTTTAGTAAATTTGTAAAATTGAAACGTTTAAGAGGATTTAATATTCACCATGTTTATATGTTTAATCAGCTTTACACGAATATTTAAAGTATTTTAAAGGTTTTTCTTGTTAAATCAGCAGTCACTGAACTAACTACTTAGAAAATCAGTACATTAAATATGTAAGTGTATTTTAAGATGTTAAAGGAAATTAGTTAATTAGGCTACAAAAGCCCTTTTAAAAATAAGTGTTAATTGTTAACATTTGATAGATTAGGAGAATAATAAGATTTGGGAGTTGAGCTCAAATCAGTAAGTTTAAGAAGAAATTGGACTTGAAATTGGTAACTTTAATTAATGGGATATTAATTTTTGGAAAGTAGTTTTGGATATTTTTCTGTACACAAAAGCAGATCAGAAAACTTCTAGAATTTTAAGTGAGTAACTAATGGAAGATGAGTTTAATCCCAGCCAGAACGAGTCCATGTACAGCTGGAGTCGTCCCCAAGACTGGAGAAAGTCCAAGGACCCAGCTACTGAACTGGGTGAGTTTAGGACCAGTGAGACAGTTCTGGGGACCCACTCCCACTCATGGCATTCTGGGAGAGGTTCTGTTTACTTAGGGCTCTCCAAGATCCCATGGAAATTGGGATCCAGCCCATCCCTTTGATGATCCTCTGCAACCCCAGGGTGGGCCCAACCCCAAGCAGTGACCCTGGACCCGTATTTGTCCTCCGGGCCTGATATCTGGTTAAGTGGCTAATATTTCTTCAGGCAAACAGCCAACTGAACATATGTCAGGTTGTCGCCGTATCTGAAAATACAAGCCTGAAATGACTCATCCTTTGCAACATATGAAGATACTTGCATCCCATCTTATTTTCAGTAAAAGTGGTTATTTCATTGACGTATTTGTTGCACATCTATCAAGTTGTTCCATCTTTAGGTCCTTCTGTTTCTGCATCTGTGTCTTGAATAGTAAGCTCTTCAAAGACAGGATTTTTTTTTTTTTTAACTTACTTTTCATCACCCAGGAAAGCCCACACACAGTTCTAGCCAGGAGAGCACCTAAGGACATAGTACTGCTGCATTGCAAATAATAGCAATAGAGAGTTCTTGACATGTTACTAACCCATGAAACTTTCAGGTGCTGTCCTAAATTTTGTTCGCTGAGTGGAGGCATTGTTATTACAAGACTAATCTCAGCAATCAGTGTTTTTCCCCAGTGAGGCAGATTCACGGAAAAGATTAGATCCATCTTTGCTCTTTAGAATGTACAGTGCCAATGACGTCTGTGTGTTCTGGGGAAGGCTGGATGGGGCTTTTGTTCAGCCTGGGTCTTTGTTCTGTAGGGCAGTTAGTTGATCTCTTCTGATGGAGGCAGCCTTGTGTTCTGGCGTAAGCATTATAAATGCATTCAATAGTTGTGTCTGTTCTAAGTGAGTTAACAGATAATACTGCAAGAAGAAACTTATGTAAGCCACAGCAGTGGTTGGGACTGATGAGGATTCAAGGCTAAAAGGCACATTTTGTTATTAAAACAGATTTTCAGATAAGAACAGAGTAAAAAATTACTGAAAGGGGAAGGTGGCAGTGGAAACTTTTTCTTCGGAATTTCCATTATCTGTATCATTTTCCAGACAGAGGTTAATTCAGAGAACAAGTTCAGTGTACTTAAGCCAAAATAATTGTATAACGTGAGGAAAAAGTGAATGCTGTTCTGATTGATACGAGAGGGGTAAAAAAGAGAAGAGAATATTCCTGTGTGCTGGCTGCACCTCTCCCACTAGCTTTCTCAGTGCAAATTATACCAGGCTCAATTTTCTGGGTCTTGGTTTTCGTGGTGTTTTAGAATCACAAATTTTGGGGGCTGGAAGGTTGTAAGAGTTCATTTCACAAAAAGTAAGAAAGAGGGTTTGTTGTGTTTTTTTTTTTTTAATTCCAGTATAGTTAACATACAGTGTTATATTGTTTTCAGAGGTACACTATAGAGAATCAACAGTTCTCTGCATTACTCAATGCTCATCATGATAAGTGTACTCTTAAATAAACTTTTTAATTAAGTTTATTTATTTTGAGAGAGAGAAGGAGGGAGGGAGGGGCAGAGAGAGGGAGAGAGAGAATCCCAAGCAGGCTCCATGCTGCTAGTGCAGAACCCGATGCAGGGCACGAACTGTGAGATCCTGACCTGAGCTGATACTAAGAGGCAGACACTTAACTGACTGAGCCCCCTGGGCGCCCCAGGCTTAGTGTACTCTTAATCCCCTTCACCTGTTTCACCCATCCTCCCACCCACCTCCCCTCTGTCAACCATTAGTTCTCTATAGTTAGTCTATTTTTTGGTTTGTTTTCCTCTGTTATGTTTCTTAAATGCCACATAGGAATGAAATTGTATGGTATCTGACTTATTTTGCTTAGCATTATAACCTCTAGATCCATTACTGTTGTTACAAATGGCAAGACTCCGTTCTTTGTTATGGCTGAATAATCTTCCATTGTATATATATGCCACCTCTCCTTTATTCATTTATGTATCAGTGGATACTTGGGCTACTTCCATAACTTGGCTATGGTAAATCATGTTGCAATAACCATAGGGTGCATATACCCTTTTGAGCTAGTGTTTTCATATTGAGTGAATACCCAGAAGTATGAATCCTGAATCATATGGTTGTACTATTTTTAACTTTTTGAGGAACCTCCATACTGTTTTGCTCAATGGTGCACCAGTCTGCATCCCCATCAATGGGTGCAAAAACGGCTCCTTTTTCTCTACATCCTCACCAACACTTGTTCCTTGTGTTGTCGATTTTAGCCATTCTGACAGGTGTGAGGTGATAGCTCATTGTGAGTCTGATTTGCATTTCCCTGATGATGAGTAATGCTGAGCATCTTTTCATGTGTGTGTTGGCCATCTGGATATCTTCTTTGGAGAAATGTCTGTTCATGTCTTTTGCCTAATTTTTAATTGGATTATTTGGTTTTTAGGTGTTAAGTTCTTATATATATTTTGAATACTAACCCTTCATCAGATATGTCATTTGCAAATATCTTCTCCCATTCACTAGGATGCCTGATAGTTTTATTGATAGTTTCCTTTGCTGTGCAGAAGCTTTTTATTTGATGTTTTTTACTTTTTATTTTTCTCACACACTCTCTTATTTTTGCTTTGTCTCCCTTGCCTCAGAAGACATATCTAGAAATAAGTTGCTTTGGCTGATGTCAAAGAAATCATTGCCTGTTTTCTCTTCTAGGATTTTATGGTTTCAGGTATGACATTTAGGTCCTTAATTCATTTTCAATTTCTTTTTTGTATATGGTGTAAGAAAGTGGTCCAGTTTCACTCTTTTGCATGTAGCAATCCAGTTTTCCCAGTGCCATTTTTGAAGAGATTGTCGTTTTCCCATTGCATATTCTTGCCTCCTTTGTCAAAGAGTAATTGGCCATATAATCATGGGATTATGTCTGGACTTTCTGTTTTGTTCCATTGACCTATGTATCTGTTTTTGTGCCTGTATCATACTGTTTTGATTACTACGATAGATCTGCAAATCGGGAATTGTGAAGCTTTGTGTTTCTTTTTCAAGGTTGCTTTGGCTATTCAGGGTCTTTGTGGTTCCACATGGATTTTAGGATTGTTTATTCTAGTTCCATATAAAATGCTGCTGATATTTTGATAGGGATTGCATTAAAATATGTAGATTTCTTTGGGTAGTATGGACATTTTAACAATATTTGTTCTTCTAATCCATAAGCATGGAATATCTTTCCATTTGTTTGTGTCATCTTCAATTTCTTTCATCAGTGTTTTATAGTTTTCAGAGTACAACAGGTCTTTCACCTCCTGGTTAAGTTTCTTCCTAGGTATTTTGTTATTTTTGGTCCAATTGTAAATGGGATTGTTTTCTTAATTTCTCTTTCTGCTCTTTCATTATTATTGTATACAAATGCAACAGATTTCTGTACATTGATTTTGTATCCTGTGACCTTACTAATCTTAGGGCTCTGTATATATGGTATCATGTCATCTGAAAATAGTGAAATTTTTACTTCTTTCTTACCATTTGGATGTCTTTTATTCCTTTTTCTTGTCTTATTGTTGTGCCTAGGACTTCTAGTACCATGCTTAATAAAGGTGGTGAGAGTAAACATCTTTATCTTGTCCCTGACTTGGGAAAGTTCTCAGTTTTCCACCATTGAATATAATTTTAGCTGTGGGTCTTTCATATATGGCCTTTATTATGTTGAGGTTTGTTCCCTCTAAACCTACTTTGTTGACGGTTTTTATCATGAATGGATGTTGTGCTTTGTCAAATGCTTTTTTGTGTGTCTGTTGAAATGATCATATGGTTTTTACTTTTCTTTTATTGATGTGATGTATCACACATAGATTGATTTGCAAATACTGATCCACCCTTGCAACCTAGGAAGGTTGTGAATGATTGTTTTAATGTATTGTTGGATTCAGTTTGCTGATATTTTATTCAGTATTTTTGCATCTATGTTCATCAGAAGTATTGGCCTGTAGTTCTCCTTTTTTGTAGTGTCTTTATCTGGTTTTGTTATAAGGGTAATTCTGGCCTTTTAGAATGAATTTGGTAGTTTTCTTTCCTCTTCTGTTTTTTGGAATAGTTTGGACTCTTCTTTAAATATGTGGTGGAATTCACCTGTGAATCCATCTGGTCCTGGACTTTTGTTAGTTGGGAGTTTTTTGATTAATGATTCAATTTCATTGCTGTTAATCAGTTCAGATTTTCTCTTTCTTCCTGATTTTTTGGAAGGTTATATGTTTCTAGGAATTCATCCATTTTTTTTCTAGGTTGTCCAGTATGCTGACATATAGCTTCTCATAATATTCTCTTACAATCCTTTGTATTTCTGTGCTGTTGGTTGCCATGTGTCCTTTCTCATATCTGATTTTGTTTGAGCACTCTCATATGCACGTTCTCACACTCTCTCTTTCTGACGAGTCTGGCTAAAGGTTTATCAATTGTTTTTTATCTTTTCAAAGATAAAAGGTTTATCTTTTCAATTGATAAAAGGTTTATCAATTGTTTTTATCCTGGTTTCATTGGTCTGTTCTATTGTTTTTTTAGTTCTGTTTCATTTATTTCTTCTCTAGTTTTTATTATTTCCTTTTTCCTACTGGTTTGGGGTTTTGTTCTCTTTCTAGCTTCTTTAGGTGTAAGTTTAGGTTGTTAATTTGAGATTTTTCTTGCTCCTTGAGGTAGGCCTGTATTGTATAAACTTCCCTTTTAGTAAAGCTTTTGTGCATCCCATACATTTTGGACCATTGTGTTTACATTCTCATTTGTTTCTATGTATTCTTTTTATTTCTTCTTTGAGTACTTAGTTGACCCATTCTTTATAGCATGTTATTTTTTTTAAGTTTATTTATTTTGAGAGAGAGAGAGTATACACGAGTGAGCAGGGAAGGGGCAGAGAGAGAGGGAGGGAGAGAGAGAATCCCAAGTAGGCTCTGTACTGTCAGCCTGATGTGGGGCTCCATCTCATGAACCGTGAGATCATGAGCTGAGCTGAAATCAAGAGACGCGCAACTGACTGAGCCACCCAGGTGCCCCAGTAGCATGTTATTTAACCTCCATGCATTTGTGCTCTTTGCAGATTTTTTCTTGTGGCTGATTCTTAGTTTCATAGCATTGTGGTCAGAAGAGATGCATGGTATGACTTCAATCTTTTTTAATTTGTTGAGACTTGTTTTGTGGCCTAATATGTAATCTATTCTGGACAGTGTTCCATGTGCACTTGAAAAGAACGTGTCTTCTGTTTCAGGATGGAATGTTTTGAATATATTAATTGAATTATTGAATTAATTCAATAATTAATTATTGAATTAATTATTGAATTAATTGAATATATTAAATCCATGTGGTCCAATGTGTCATTGAAAGCCACTATTTCCTTGTTGATGTTCTGTTTGGATGATCTGTCCATTGATGTAAGTGGGGGGTTAAAGTCCCCTACTATTATTGTATTATTATTGATTACTTTATGTTTGTTATTGACTGCTTTATGTATTTGGGTGCTTGCATGTTGGGAACATAAATATTTACAATTGTTATATCTTCTTGGTGGATTGTTCCCTTTATGATTATACAATACCTTCTTTGTCTCTTGTTACAGTCTTTGTTTTATAGTCTGTTTTGTCCAATATAAGTATTGATACCCTGGCTTTCTTTTCACATACATTTGCATAAATGCTTCTCCATCCACTCACTTTCAATCTGCATGTGTCTTTAGGCCTGAAATGAGTCTCTTGCAGGCAGCATATAGATGAGTTGTTGTTGTTTATCCATTCTGTCACCCTGTGTCTTTTGATTGGAGTGTTTAGTCCATTTGCATTCAAACTAATTATCAATAGGTATGTATTTATTGCTATTTTGTTACTTGTTTTATGGTTGATTTTGTAGTTGTTTCTTCCTTTTTTCTGTTCTCCCACAATTAGTTGGCTTTTTTGTGATATATTTCTCTGGATTCCTGTCTCTTTATTTTTTGCATACCTATTACTTTTGATTTGTGGTTACCATTAGGTTTGTATATAACATCTTCTGCATACAGCAGTCTATCTTAAGTTAATGGTTGCTTAAATTTCAACCCATTCTTTACTCTTCTCCCCCAGCCCAGTGTTTTAGGCATATGGTATCATACTTTACATCTTTTTATTTTGTAAGTCCCTTGACTCATTTTTACAGATATACTTGTATGACTTGTATACTTTGCTTCCTCCTTTTCTTACTTTTATTTATGGTCTTTCCTTTCCACTCAGAGAGTCCCCTTTAACATTTTATGTGGGGCTGGTTTAGTGATCATGAATTTCTTTAACTTTTGTTTGGGAAACTCTCTCTCTCGCCTTCTGTTCTGAATTATACCCTTGCTGAATAGAGTATTCTTCACTGCACATTTTTTTCCTCCCTATACTTTGATTATATCATGCCCCCTCCCTTCTGGCCTACAAAGTTTCTGCTGAAAACTCCACTGATAGCCTTACGGGGTTTCCCTTGTGTGTAATTGTCTTTTCTCTTGCTGCTTCTAAAATTCTTTATCATGACTTTTTGCCATTTTAATTACTATGTGTCTTGGTGTGGACATCCTGAGGTTGATTTTGTTGGAGGAGCTCTGTACCTCCTGAATCTGGATTTCTATTTCCTTCTCAGATTTGGGGGGTTGTCAGCTATGATTTCTCTCTCTTCTCCTTCTGAGAATCCCTATAATGTGAACGTTAATTACACATGATGCAGTAGCTGAGTTCCCTAAGTCTACTCTCATTTTGCGTAATTTTTTTTCTGTCATCTGCTTAGCTTGATGACCTTCCAGTACTCTGTCCTTCAGGTCATTGATTCGTTCTTCTGCTTCCTCCAGTCTATTTATTCCATCTAGTGTGTTTTTCATTTCATTTATTGTGTTCTTCATCTCTGGTTGGTTCTTTTTTTATGTCTTTGTTAAGGGTCTTACTTGTGCCCTCCACTATTTCCTCAAGTAATGATCATTACTTTAAATTTTCTGTCAGGCATATTACTTATCTTCATTTTGCTTAGGTATCTTGCTGTGATTTTGTTCTTTTCTTTCATGTGGGACATATTCCTGTATCTCCTCATTTGTTTACCTCTCTGTGTCTCTTTCTCTGGGTTAGTAAAGTCAGCTACATCTCCTGCTCTTGAAAGTAGTGGCCCTGTGAAAAAGAGGTTCTATAGTGCCCTACAGTGCAGTGTCCCCTGTTCACCAGAACCTGGTGCTTCAGGGGTGTCTCCTATGTGTTGTTGCTTGTGCCCTGCTGTTGTGGCTGAGCCACTTTTGCCTTCAGTCATTTGCAATGGTTTTTGCCTGTTTGGGGCAGGGTTTGGTCTCTGTGTTGTTAATGGGCCAGTCTGGGGCCACCTTGGCCTTGAGTTGAGGCCGACCAGCCATCTGCAGTAGGACCAAACGGCAGGGCACTTTCCTCTGTTGTACCTTGAGAAGCTTTTGTTGGTGGGCAGGGCCTGCAGTCAGACCAGCTGTCTGCCCTCAGCCCACTGCTGGGGCCATAGTCTGACTGGTGTCTGTGGTCATCTTTTCCTCTCCCTGGGGTAATAGTCACTTTGAGGTGGTGCTGGCCCCTGTCGGGGCTGCTTGCCAACAGCATCGCTTTGGATGGACTTTAGCCAGGAATATATGGAAGGAGGCAGATCCCCAACTTGTGCAAGGGCAGGACACAGTGTTAGCAAGGTTTGAGCTGGTCTTCTGGGGAATGGAGACCTGCAGGGCCAGGATTGAGGCAGGCCTGGCTAGAGGAGATGGATCCACTGAAGTGTGGGGGGGTGGGTAAAGCAGGATTTGCGGTGTTAGCAAGTTAGGTAACAAGAGTCAGTGCCTGCTGGTTCATGCAGGTGGCTCTGTGTTTCTGCCAGGCTTGGGGTGGTGGGGGGGCGCAGCTGAGGAGGGAAATGGCACCAGCCAGCTCCTTTGTTCCTGGAAGAGTCTCCCAAAGATCTCTGGCCCTCTAGGATAGGCTCTGAAATTAGTAAACAATTCTCCCTCCCATATGCCCCAGGCATTTCTCAAACTGCTGCTATTGTGATCTCCCCAGTCTGTTTTTTGTGCTGTCTCTTTAAAGGCAGGGACTCAGTTTCCTCTTGCCCTACCAGCTCTCCCAGAGCTGAGCTTGCTGATTTTTTTAAATTCCAGTTTTTAAGTCCTGCTGATTGTAAGAACTCATGAAATTCAGCCCTTCTGGTTTTCAAAGCCAAATGTTATGGGTATTTATCCTCCCAGCATGGGCTCACTAGTGTGACAGTTTCACCCACAGGCCCCTCCTTCCCACAGACTGTTGTACAGATCCTTTAGCTCCCCACCGCCTCTCCTGCCCTTCCTACCCTCTTCAGTGTGGCCTCTTCCCTAAGTTTAGTTGTGGACTTTGTTCTGCCAGTCTTTGGGTCATTTTCTGGGTTACTTACACTGATGTGAGTGCTACGTAATTGTGTATGTGGACAAGATGAGCTTAGGGTCCATCTTCCCAGCGATAGAAGAAGGGTTTTTAAAGTTTTGAAAAGTATACAGCCCTGAAAATATACACTTTCAGTAGCCATAAAAATAGGTATGGGACCAGGCCCAAGAGAAATAAAGCCAGGGCTAAGGGTAAATCAGGAAGTTGAACTAAAACAGCAGTCCCTGGGGGCGCCTAGGTGGCTGTCCATTAAGCGTCTGACTCTTGATTTCCACTTGGGTCATCATCTCACAGTTTGTGAGTTTGAGCCCCACTTTGGGCTCTGCGCTCACAGTGCAGAGCCTGCCTAGGATTCTCTCTCTCCCTCCGCCTCCCCCATTCAGATACACATGCTGATACACAGTCTCTCTCTCTCCCTCAAAATAAATAAACTTTAAAAAAATAAAACAGTCGTTCCTGTCCTGGCTTCACATTACAATCACCTAGGAAGTTTTTCAACTGATGCCCACCCCAGAGATCGTTTCAGTTAGAGTGGAATATTGTTTAAAAGCTTCCCCGGTGTGTACAGCCAGGATTGTAAACTATCGACCTAGGCAATACGATACATTCTGCTTTCAGATAACTTGGGTTTTAAGGACTCTGTTCTGGAAAATTAATGTATTAAATTTGTTCTGGTAAACACGTATTCAGCGATCCTGATGATGGTGTCGGGGGCCAAATTTGAAGACAGCCAGGAGGGGACCATCATGACCAGCAGTAGTCTAGCAGTCATGTACATTGGCCAAGCCCACTTCAAGTTTTCGAAGATGGTTAGTAGACGTGCCTCTGTCTTGCCTTATTTTAGGTGCAGTTCCTTGTCGGATATGGACAGCTAACTCAGCCTTGAAATACTACTGCCTTTGAGTTTTGATAACCCATTTTTATTGGTTTATGTTAGAACGTGGTAAGGAACACACACTTATCCATAAATTAGTAATTGGAGTCCAGGCCAAAAAACAAAGAAGGTGATAAGTACCCCACACTTGAAGTTCACAGAAGCTCCAACTGTGAAACCAGCCATTTCCCTTTTCAAAGCATTCTGGGGGGCCCAATTCAGCAGAACCAGAGCTCCTTCCACCCCCGTCTCCATATAGGAGTGCTGGGGGCATGTCAGGTCAATAGGTTATCTTTGGGAGAATACATCCCCTCTGCTCCCTACAGGATCAAGGGTCCCCAAACCACATGCCCTACCTCCCCCCACAAACTATCATTCCAACCCACTGAATGCCCAAGATTGGATGGCCCAGGCCCAGTGTCGCCAGGACCCTGAGGAAGGAGGATGACCAAGGTAAATGGGCCGGAGTACATGCACAGTATTTCTGGCCTAGGTGAGGGGGTGGTAAAATTGGTTCAAAAGTTGGTATAAAAAGCTTTGCTGACAGAATTCAACAAAGCAGAACCATGGGCCACGTCTGGCCTGTTGCCTCTTCCTGTAAACACAGCAGTTGAACCCCAAATCAGCCGCCTCTTCCTGATTCCATCAGAATACTGAAGTTTATTCTCTGGAAAGGGGGGACACCAAACCTAATGGAGGGTAGCAGTGCTGTACTGAACCCAGAAAAAAACAGGTGGAATTCTGTGGCCTTGACAGCCATGCACCAGCCAAACGTCCTTCCTGACTGGATTCAAGAATATAAGCTACCGGATTTCTAAAATGCCAAAGCGAAAGATGGAGAGAGACCAGGGAAAATGGACAGGTGAGTGCCTAACATACCAGAGAGTACAGATCTAGAATGTTTCTCTCATTGCATAAAGTTCTATTGAACAGTGCTGCTCTAAGAAATGAGACTCAGCGGTCAGAGCAGAACATTTTTTTTTTCCATCATAAGCTTTGTAGAACTTTTTTTCCTAATGTTTATTTTTGAGAGAGTGCACGCACGCCGGCAGGGGAGGGGCATAGAGAGGGAGACAGAGGTTCCCAAGCAAGCTCCACACTGATGGCAGAGAGCCCGATATGGGGCTTGAACTCAAAAACCTCAAGATCGTGACCTGAGCCAAAGTCAGACTCATAACCAACTGAACAGCCCAGGTGCTCCAGCACTACTTTGTTTTTAAAAGTCTGCCCACATTTCAGTTGATAAAAATAAAAATTTAGTTTAGAAAAAAATGATGGAGAGACATTCCCATGGAATTTTGATCCCTGAGCTAATAAAAGGGCATTATGTTTCCATAATACAAAAGACTAGCTGTGCTTCTCAACTGAGGGAATCTCTCCACCCCTGCCATGTCTGGGAACATTTGGCAAAGTCCTGAGACAGTTTTGGTTGTAACATGTTTGGGGGGAGGGGGGGGCGGGGGCAGTGAGTAGGATGCTTCTGGCATCCTACAGTGTATAGAACACCTCCCCCCACCTGCAGCAAAGAACTATCGAGCCCAAGATGTTAGTTGTGCTGAAGGAGCGAAACCTTGAATTAAACTAATCCCTGTGATCCAGTCAGGCCCCCAAATGTTTTTTGGTTTTTTTTTTTTACTTTAATGAATAATCCCATAGCCTGCAGTATATTAATTGGCCAAGGTTGAGTCCCCCAGTCTAGCATTAGTGCACTAGAAAATTAAAAGGAAGAACGGCAGCAATTACTTGGATAATTCAAACCAAAAATAACAAAAGCTGAGTTCTTTCCATATTTTTGAGATATGATTGACATATTGTGTAAGTTTCAGGTGCACGATGTGTTGCTTTGAAAACATTGCAGTAGGATTACTACAATAGCATTAGCTAACACTTTTATCACATGACATAATTTTTGCTGAGAATAGTTAAGATCTAGTTCCTTAGCAACGTGGAGGGTTATAATACAGTATTGTTGACCATAATCATTTTGTTGTATGTAAGATCTTCAGAACTTGCCTATTATAAGTTTGTAATCCTAAATAATGTCTCCCCAGTTCCCCCAGCCCCTGGTAACCATCGCTGTGTTCTGTTTTTACAAGTTCATTATTTTTAGACCCCAGATCTAAGTGATATTTATCTTTGTCCAACTTATCTTAGCATCATGCCCTCAAAGGCCCCCCATGTTGTCACAAATAGCAGGATTTCCTTCTTTTTCACGGCTGAGTAATATTCTTGTGTATATGTACCAATTTTCTTTATCTGTGCATCCATTGATGGTTACTTAGCTAAGATATGGAAATAACCTGCTGCAGTGAATATGGGTATGCAGCTCTCTCTCCAAGATACTGATCTCAATTCCTTTGGGTATATATCCAAGAATGGGAATACTGGATGATATGGTAATTAGATCTTTTGTACTCTGAGGAACCACAATCCTGTTTTCCATAATGGCTATACCAGTTTACATTCCACCAACAGTGTATAAAGTTTTCCTTTTCTACATATCCTCGCCAAAATTTGTTATCTCTGGTCTTTTTTCTGTAAATCATTCTAATGGATGTGAGGGGATACCTCATTGTGGTTTTGATTTGCATTTCCCTGATGATTCCTGAGGTTGAGCATTTTATCATATACCTGCTAGCCACCTGTGGGTCTTCTTTAGAAACATGTCTATTCAGATCCTCTGCCCCTTTTTTACTCAGATTGTTTTGTTTTTTTTCTTATTGAGTTAGGACTTTAGTTTGTTGGATATTAACCCTTTATCAGATATATGATGTGCAAATTTTTACAAGTATTTTCTCTCATTTTATAGGTAATCTTTTCCTTTTGTTGATGGTTTCCTTTGCTGTGTAGAAGCCTTTTAGTTTGATGTGTTCCCACTTGTCTATTTTGCTTTTGGTGTCAAATTCAAAGATCATCACCAAGACCAATGTTAAGGGGCTTACCTCCTATGTTTTCTCTAGAAGTCTTTAACCATTTTTATTTCTTCATGATTCGGTCATGGTATATTGTATATTTATAGGAATGTATCCATTTCTTCTAGGTTGTCCAGTTTGTTGGCATATAATTGTTCATAGTAGTCTCTTATGTTTCTTTATGTTTCTGTGGTATCCGTTTTAACATCTCTTTCATTTCTGATTTTGAGTCCTTTTTGTGGTGAGTGTAGCTAAAGGTTTGTCCATTTTACCTTACAAAAAACGACACTTGGTTTCACTGATTTTTTTAATGTATATTTTTGAGAGAGCACAAGCAGGGGAGAGGCAGATAGAGAGGGACACACATCCAAAGCAGGCTCCACGCTCTGAGCTGTCAGCACAGAGCCCAGCATGGGGCTCGAACCCACAAACTGAGATCAAGACCTGAGCTGAAGTTGGATGCTTAACCGACTGAGCCACCCAGGTGCCCTTTCACTGATCTGTTCTATTAACTTTTCAGTTACTGTTTCATTTATTTCTGCCCTGATCTTTATTTCCTTCCTTCCACTAACTTTGGTGTTAGCTTATTGTTTCTCAAGTTCCTTGAGGTTAAAGGGAGGTTGTTTGAGATCTTTTTTTGTTTCTAGATGTGGACATTTATTGCTCTGAACTTTTAGTACTGCTTTTGCTACATCCCATAAGTCTTGATAGATATTTTTTACTTCCCTTTTGATTTTTTTCACCCATTGCTTTTTCATGAGTATGTTGTTTAATCTCCACAATTGTGAATTGTGAATCTTGCCTCCTATTACTGTTTTCTGATTTCATGGCATTAACATCAGAAAATATACTTGGTATTATTTACTCCTAAATTTGCTAAGACATGTTTTGTGTGCACTTCAGAACGTATATTCTGCTGTTGGATGGAATGTTCTGTATCTGTCTCATATCCGTTTTGTCTGAAGTGTCATCAAATCCATTTCCTTAGTGATTTTCTGTCTGGATAATCTGCCCATTGTTACAAGTGGCATACTGAAGTCTACTATTATTTGTATTGCTGTCTGTTGCTCTCTGTTAACAACTGTTTAGTATTTCTAAGTGCTCTCATATCTGGTGCATGGATGTTTAAAATTATTATATCCTTCCGATGAATTGACCGCCTTACCATTAGTTACAATTTTTGACTTACTGTTTGTTTTATCTCATATAACTACCTCTGCTCTTTTGGTCTTCATTTACTTGAAATATTTGTTCATCCCTTCACACTCAGCCTGTGTGTCTTTCAATGCTTAAGTGAGTCCTGTGTAGACAGCATATAGATGGGTCATTTTTTTTTAACCCATTCAGCTAGTCTGTGTCCTCTAATTGGAGAATTTAGCCTAATTATTGATAAGTAAGCACTTACTGTAGCCATTTTGTGAATTGCTTCCTGATCGCCTTACAGTTCCTTCCTTGCTGTCATTTTTTGTAGTGGTTTCCTTCCTTTCTCTATCATTTGTTTATCTGTCATAGACTTTTGCTCTGCAGTTACCATAAGCTTTCATAAGGTATCTTATAACCTTCTATTTTAGGCTGGTAAAAACTTCAATTGCATGAGAAAGTTCTACCCCTTGACTTCATGTCTCAATTTACATCTTTTTATATTGTGTCCATTAACATAATATTGTAGCCATGGTTATTTTCAACCCTTTTGTCTCTTGTATGCTAGATTGCAAAGTGATTTATGTACTGCCATTGTGCTATTTTGAATTTCAATATATATTCACAGTAAATTTTATACTTTAATATATTTTTATGTTACTAATTAGCATCCTCCTATTCCAGTTTGAAGACTCAATTAGCATTACTTGTAGAGCAGGTCTAGTGGTGATAAATTTCCTCACCTTTTGTTTGTATGAGAAAGTCTTTACCCAGTAAGAAATGAAGGATAAAGCATTCTTGGATGAGTTTTTTTTTTTTTCTTTAAGCACTTTGAATATATCACCCCACTCTCCTGCAAGGTTTCTGTTGAGACATCTACTGAAAGCCTTATTGGGAGTTCTTTGTATGTAATGATGGTTCTTTTTCCTCTTGCTGGTTTCAAGTTTCGTCTTTGATTTTTCAGAAGTTGATTATAATGTGTCTTGGCAAAGATTTCTCTTTGGCTTAAATCTTTTTGGGGATCTTCGAGCTTCCTGTGCCTGGATGACCATATTTCTCCCCAGATTTGGGGGAGTTTTCAGCCATTAAGATTTCTTTTCCTTTCTCCCTTCTTATCCTTGTTTTAGGAGTCCCAGAAGGAGTTGGTTTCTTTGATCATGCCCCATAGTTCAAATAGGATTTCTTCATTTTCTTTGAATTTCAAAAAATGGGATTTTTGTTTAAGTTGTTGGTAATCATTTCAGCCAGCTACTTCTAAGATCTCTTCATTTGAACTATGACAAGGGATGTTTCTCTTTTGAAAATACTTAATCAAATTCTTAACGTTCCTTTGTTAATACAAAACTCAGCTCGGTTTGCCTCCTTACTTTACAACCAATAGTAAGGTAATACATAAAGCATTCAGGGAAAATTGTAGGACTTAGACCAAGCTTAACTTTTGGGCATGATATGCTCCTCTAATGAATCGTATTTAGATACAGATTCTGTCATTAAATTTATCAGCCTCGGGTCCATTTTTCTCAGATTTTCTCTATTGTTCCTCAAATGGATAGCTTTTTAATATATATCCAATAGCCTGGTAGGTTCCTAGCAGTTCCAGCTGTTTATAGTCCCTTTCTATGTAGTGTCTTCTATGATGCTTGCCACATATTCCCAAGAGCTGCCACTGATATTAAACAAAGCTGGTCCCTGAGGCATTCCTTGACTTGAAAAATTTATTTTTATCATAGATGCTGCTGCCACTTTACCATAAACCCAGAGTTCTCATGATTTCTTTTCCTACAAAAACCATTTATGAATACTTGTGTGTGTGTATATATACGTATACATATATGTATATGTATAAGCACTTTAAAATTCCCTTGATAATCACTTTTAGAATATCTGTATTTTTACCTCACATGTATTTTTGTATTCATTCAGTAGGAATTTATTAAGTGACTGTTATGTGCAAATATGAACATTTATACCAATATTAGAAGTCATTCAACCCAGTTGCTAAAAGCCTTGCAGCACCGGGATTTTATAGTTAAACCAGTCCCTCTAACTACATATAAATATACATTTCTGCAGAATGGCTCTGTTTTGGCGATTTGCAAGGTCAGGCTTATGAAAGGACAGATAGTGGCTTTAGTAGATACATGCTGCTTTCTCTGTCTTATGTGTGGCAGTCCTCAGGGTTCCAAGCTTTTTTTGAGTTAGGTTCTCCACACTGTGACTTAGCACAGCTGGTAGATGGGTAGCAACAATTTCTTAAAACACAGCATAGTAAGTACCAGCCTTAAATGATGATATTTACATCTGAAAAGAGAATTGAATCCAGAATATACACAAAGAACAAACACTTCACTAAAGAGGATATCCAAAAGGCCAATAAAAATATAAAAAGATACTCCATATCATCAGTCATCTGGAAAATGCCAAACCCACCAGGATGGCAAAAATTTTAAAGAACAGTAACACCAAATGTTGGTGAGTGTGTGAGGCAACTGAAACAAATTCTTAGTAGAAGTATATATTGATACAGTCAGTTTGGACATTTGTTTTCCAGTACCTTCTAATGCTAAAAAAATAAGCTCACCTTTAGATATACACCCAAGAGAAGTGAGTGCACATTGTTCACAAAAGAGGGAAGGTGGCCATAGGAGGCTTCCCACCATCACCTTGAGTTTGGTTTCTGAAGATGGGCAAGTGTTCTCTAAGCAGACAAGCATGAAGTCATGGAGATATAAGCCTACCTGGTGTGTTGGGGAACAATATCATTTCCAAATAGGTGCAAAACACAAAGATTACTCCTTCAGTCTTGTGTCTTTCTGGAACTGTACAGTGTTGCAGAGCTTGCTACTGGGTCTGTTCCGCCAAGGGACACGTTCAGATTTGTCCTTCTCCACATCACGCAGATTGGTGTGTGCCGTGAAATTAGGGAGGCTGTGTGACTGTTAGCAGGAAGCCAGGCAGTGCGCATGGTTATCACTTGGCTGCCATTTGGCCAATTCTGGAGAAAAAGTACTTTTCTTCTATTATAGAATGACACACAGGATAAAATAACCATCTAGCCAAGATTTATATGGCCTAGAAAAATCTCTTTGACACTATTCAAATGTCCTATCTAGAAATGTCACTGATTTCACCAAATGCGCACAGGTTTTGTTTACCTTTACAGTGTGATTTTCCTCTAAACCGTCCTCATTTCTTTCCAATGACCACTCTAAAAAACAACACAGGGTTTCAGGTTGAGCTGGTGACATAGGAGGGTCCCAAATTCACCTCCTTCCCTGGACACACTAAGACTACAGCTGTGAGATTTGCTTTCTTCTGAAGGAAACCCAAAAACTAGTTAAGCAGATCCCCCAGATCAGGCAAACAAGAAGCACACCCACATTAAAGTGGGTAAGAGCGGGAGTTCTGATCCAAGATGACAATGTAGGAAGACCTTGAACTCACCCTCCTCCATGGGCACACCAAATCTGTACCTGTTTATGGAGCAGTTCCCCCCTGAGGGCTGAATGAACAGCTTCTGCATAACAGAAGACCAAAAAGTCACATATCAAGAGAGTTGGGGGCATGAAGGGAACCCCCCCCCCACCCTTGACATTATGAACTGAAGTGGGAAGAGTTAGTACAAAGGGGCTGTGAGCGGATCCATCTGTCCTAGGGCACAGAAAAAAAAGGCTGCAGTTTAAAACAGCAACTACAATACAAAGGAACTAGCACTATAACCCGGCCGCAAGGCAAGAGAGCTGCTGGACCTCTCCCTGGGTCTAAGGGGCAGGCTTCCCCACCCCTAAGCTTGGCAGTACGGGTGGGAGCAGGGTCCATGTGCCCGAGCCAGCCTAACTCAGTGACCTCCAGGTCCCTAGCCCACAGCACACCAGCCGTCCCCCTGAGGTGGCCTCAACACAGTGCTGCACACACCAGGACAGCCCTGCTCAGCACTTAATACATTTTCAGCTATTGCACGAAGGTGACACAGGCACAAGCAACCTGAAGTACTCCAGGCTCATACCACTTCAACTTCAGCTGGGTACCCCCAGTACAGAGTGCTCTGGAGCAGCTCATGCCTGCCTCAGCTCTTAGTTCTTAGTCCAGAACATCCCAGGACCCCCCAGCGGCACCATGCCTTAGTTCCAGGTGCCCTACCAGAGTGCCCTCTGCTGGAGAGCCCAGGACACCCTGGCTTGCACCCACAGTCTACAAAGGGGATGACTATACCCAAGACCGTTCCTTTGAGTTTAGAAGTAGCTATTCTACCTAACTCATGGATCCACAGAAAGTCAAGCAATATGAGGAGACAGAAGAATACGTTTCAAATAAAAAAAAAAATTTCAGAAAAAGACCCAAATTAAATGGAGATAAGCAACATGCCTCATAATGGCTGTAAAGTGATGGTACATGAAGGTACTAACTGGACTGGAGAGAAAAGTAGAAGGACCCAATGAGAACTTCAACCAAGAAAAAAATGTAAAAAAAGAATCAGAGCTGGAAAATACAATAACTGAAATGACAAATATATTAGAGGGAGTCAGCAGTAGATTACCAGATGCAGAAGAACCGATCAGTGATCTGGAAAACAATAGAACAGCTAAAGGAGAAAATAATTTTGAAAAGTGAAGTAGGTTAAGGGATTTCTTGGACATCAAACAGACAAAAACTTGAATTATAGGGGGGGTCCCAAAAGAATAAGAAAGAAAGGTATAGAAAACTTATTTGAAGAAATAATTTAAAACATCCTTAACCTAAGGAGATAAATAGACATCCAAGTTGAAGAAAGAGTTCCAAACAAGATAAACCCATGGAGTTCTACACCATAACACATAATAATTAAAATACCACAGGTTTAAAGGTCAAGAGAATTTTAAAAGTTGCAAGAAGCAAAAAGTTACATATAAAGGACACCCCATAAGGCTATTGACTGATTTTTCAGCAGAAATGGAATGTATCATGCTACTCCCTTCTGGAATGCAAAAAGCTGGGAGAGAAAAAAATCTTACAACCAAAAATATTCTACCCGGCATGGTTATCGTTCATAAGTGAAGGAGAGATCACAAGTTTCCCAGATAAACAAAAGTTAAAGGACTACATCACCACTAAACCAGCCTTAAAAGTAATGATAAAGGGACAGGTTGATGTGGAAAAGGCCATAATTAGAAGGAAATTATGAATAAAAAGATATAAAACTGACAGCATTTTTATATGTGGAGGGGGAGTAGAAAAGTTCTTTGGACACATTCTAAAACTTAAGTGACCATCCACTTGATATAGACATGATGCTATATATAAAGCTCATAGTAATGATAAACCAAAAACCTGTAACAGATAAAAGAACAGAGAAAGCCAAGCATAACACTACAGAAAGTCATCAATCACAAGGGAAGAGACCAAGAGAAAAAAATGAGCGGAGAAGAACTACAAAAACAACCAGAAAACAATTAACAAAATGGCAATAAGGACATACATGTCAATAACTCTGGTTTCTCTTCAGATCGCATAAATCTTCCCCCTTTAAAAAAAATTTTTTAACGTGGTATTTATTTTTTGAGAGAGAAAGAGACAAAGCATGAGTGGCAGAGGGGCAGAGAGAAAAGGAGTCACAGTCCAAAGCAGGCTCTGAGCTGTCAGCACAGAGTCTGCCGCAGGGCTCGAACTCATGAACCACAAGATCATGACCTGACCCGAAGTCAGATGCTTAACCAACTGAACCACCCAGGTGTCCCAATATTACGTTAAATGTAAATAATCTGAATGCTCCAATCAAAAAGCATAGGGTGGCAGAACAGATTAAAAAAAAAAAAAAGAACAACACCCATCTTTATGCTGCCTACAAGAGACTTACTTCAGATCTAAAGATGCCTAAAGACTGAAAGTGAAAGGATTGAAAAACATATTCCATGCAAAAAAAAAAAAAAAAACCCAACAGTCTTTATCTTTTGTTTTAAAGAAGGGCATTACATAAGTAAAAGGAATCCAACAAGAGGATATAACAATTGTAAATATCTATGTACCTAACATTGGAGCATCTAAATACATAAAGCAACTATTAACAGGCATAAAGAGAAAAATTGACAGAAATACAAGAATAGTAGGGAATTTTACCACCCTACATATATCAATGAATAGATCCTGCAGGCAGAAAATAGGGAAACAGTGTCTTTGAATGACTCATTAGACCAGATGGACTTAACAGATGTAAACAGAACACTGCACCTAAAAACAACAGAATAACATTCTTTTCAAGTACACATGGAATATTTTCCAGACTAGATCACATATAGGCCAAAAACAAGTTTTAATAAATCAGCATCTTTTTTCTCCATAACAGTATGAAAAGTAGAAATCAATCACAAGAAAAAAAACTGGAAAAAAAACCCCAGAAATATATGGAAGCTAAACAGCATGCTACTGAACAACCAATGGATGGGTCAATGAAGAAATCAAAGAGGAAATCGAAAAATACATGGAAACAAATGAATACACAATGGTCCAAAATCTTTGAGACACAACGATGACAATTCTAAGAGAGGAATTTATAGTGAAACAGGCCCATCTCAAGAAATAAAAAAAATCTCAAATAAACTAACCTTACAAATAAAGGAACTAGAAAGAGAACAAAACCCAAGGTTAAGTAGAAGGAAGGAAATAATAAAGACCAGAGCAGAAATAAATGAAATAAGGACTGGAAAAAGAAAAAAAAAAGAAAAACAGAAAAGATCAATGGAACCAAGAGCTGGTTCCTTAAAATATAAACAAAATTGATAAGCCTTTGGCCAGACTCAAAAAAAGAGAGGCCCCAAATAAAATCACAAACAGAAGTAAAAACCAACACCACAGAATGTGTGGTTCTAAGAGACCACCACAAAAAAAAATTATATACCAACAAATAGGACAACCCAGGAGAAATAGGAAAAAATATAAAATCTGAACAGACCAATTACTAGTAACAAAATTGAGTTGGTAATCAAAACACTCCCAACAAAGTCCAGTACCAGATGGATTCACAGGTGAATCTACTAAACACTTAAAGAAGAGTCAATACCTATTCACTAGCTATTCCAAAAAAAAAAAAAAAAAATAGAAGAGGAAGGAAAGCTTCCAAACATGTTCTTCAGGGCCAGTATTGTCCTGATACCAAAACCAGACAGGGACACTATGAAAAAAATAAAGCTATAGGCCAGTATCCCTGATAAGCACAGATGTAAAAATCCTCAACAAAATGCTAGCACACTGCATTCAGTAGTACATTAGAAGGATCAATCATTCACCTTAAGTGGGATTCATTCCAGGATGCATGCATGCTTTGATATTAGCATATCAATCAACACGATACCCACATTAACAAAACTAAGAATAAAAATCATACAGTCATCTCAATAGATGCAGAAAAGACATCTGACAAAATTCAACCTTCATTCGTAATAAAACTCAACAAAGTGGGGAATTTAGAGGAAACCTACCTCAACATAATAAAAGCCGTATATGACAAGCTCACAGCTAACCTGCTACTCATGAAAACCTGAGAGCTTTCCCTCTGAGATCAGGAGCAAGACAAGGATGTCCAGTCTTGCCACTTTCATTTAAAATAGAACTGAAAGTCCTAGCCACAGCAATAAGAAAAAGAAATAAAGGTTATCCAGATTGGTAAGGAAGAAGTTAAACCGTCACTACTTGCTTGCTGATGACATGATACTATATGTGTGGAAAACCCTAAAGATTCCACCAAAGGAACTATTAGAAGTGATAAATGAATTAAATGAGGTTGTAGGATACAAAATGAATACACAGAAACTGGTTGTGTTTCTATACACTAATAACAAAGTAGCAGAATAACTAAGAAAACAATTCTATTTATAACTTCATTAAAAAAGAATACATACGGGGGCGCCTGGGTGGCTCAGTCGGTTAAGCGTCCGACTTCAGCTCAGGTCACGATCTCGCGGTCCGCGAGTTCGAGCCCCGCATCGGGCTCTGGGCTGGTGGCTCAGAGCCTGGAGCCTGCTTCTGATTCTGTGTCTCCCTCTCTCTCTGCCCCTCCCCCGTTCATGCTCTGTCTCTCTCTGTCTCAAATAAACGTTAAAAAAAAATTAAAAAAAAAAAAAGAATACATACGTACCAGTAAACTAATCCAAGGAGCTGAAAGACCTACACTCTGAAAACTACAAAACATTGGTGAAAGAAACTGAAGACAAACAAATGGAAAGTTATTCCATGCTCATGGATTAGAAAAATATTGTTAAAATGTCCATATTACCCAAAGCAATCTGCAAATACAGTGCAACCCCGATCAAAATACCAATAGTATTTTTCACAGAACCAGAAAAAATGATCCCAATATTTGTATGGGATCACAAAGACCCTGAATGACCAAAGCAATCTTGGGAAAGAACAAAGCTGGAGGTATCACAATCCTTGACATCAAGATATACTACAAAGCTATAGTGATCAAAACAGGATGGTGCTGGCACAAAAATGACAGATCAATGGAACAGAATAGAGAGCCCAGAAATAAGCCCACATTTATATGGTCAATTAATCTCAACAAGAGAGGCAAGAATATACAACAAAGACAGTCTCTTCAACAGATGGTGCTGGGAAAACTGGACAGCTACATGCAAAAGAATAAAACTGGACCGCTTTCTTACACCACTCACAAAAATAAACTCCAAATGGATTAAGAACTTAGATGTGAGACCTGAAACCATAAAGCTTCTGGAAGAAACATAGGCAGTAATCTCCTGAACATGAGCCTTGGCAACATTTTTCTAGATATGTCTCCTAAAAACAAAAATAAACTACTGGGACTACACCAAAAATTAAAAGCTTTTGCACAGCAAAGGAAACTGTCAACAAAATGAAAAGGCAACCTACTGAGTGAGAAAAGATATTTTCAAATGATATATCTGATAAGCAGTTAATATCCAAAACATACAAAGAACTTACACAACTCAACATCAGAAAAATAATCTGATTAAAAAATGGGCAGAGGATCTGAATAGACATCTCTCCAAAGAAAACATAAAGATGGCCAACGGACACATGAAAGGACACATGAAAGGATGAAAGGATGCATCACTAATCATCAGGGAAATGCAAATCAAAACCACAATGAAATATCAACACCTATCAGAATAGCTAGTTTCAAAATGGTAAGAAAGAACTGTTGGCAGGAATATGGAGAAAAGGGAACCTTGATGCACTGCTGTTGGGAATATAAATTGGTACAGCCACTGTGGAAAGCAGTATGGAAGTGCCTCAAAAAATTAAAAGCCAATACCCTATGATCCAGTAATTCCACTACTAGGTATTTAGCCAAAGGAAACAAACACACTAATTCAAAAAGATATATGCACCCCTATGTTTAGTGTAGCATTAGCCAAGATATGGAAGCGACCCAAATGTCCACTGATAGATGAATGGATAAAGAAGATACGTGTGTGTGTGCGCGTATACACAAATGCATACATACACACAATGGAATATTAGCTATAAGAAAGGATAAGATTACCATTTGTAACAACATGGATGGACCTAGAACGTATTATGCTAAGTGAACTAAAATGAAAGAAAAAACAGAAACAGACCCATTAATACAGAGAACTGATGGTTGCCAGAGGGGAGGGGAGTGGGAGATACAGGCTTCCTGTTAGTGAATGAGTAGGTCCTGTGGATGAAAGGTGCAGCATAGGGAACACAGTCAATGTTATTGTCATAGTGTCTTATGGTGACAGTTGGTAGCTACAATTGAGGTGAGCATAGTGTAACATACAGACTTGTTGAATTACTGTGTTGTGTACCTGTAAGTAATGTAATGTGGTGTGCCAACTTCAATTAAAAAAAAAAAATTGGTCAGAGAGACTGAGACACAGTCTCACAATGAATCTCAGCCCTGGCAAGGTAACCCACCATCAAGAGGGATCTCACAACTCATAATCTCTCCCTGTGGAGTAAAGGCTTTGAACTCCTCCTGTGGTACTACAGCTTCTAAGACCTGAACCTGGGAGATAAGTCCCCAAAACATCTAGCTTTGAAAACCATGGGCCTCATGTCTATGAGACCCACAAGGCTATAGTGATCTGGGAAATAGTTCTTTTTTATTTAATTTTTTATTTAAAAAAATAAAGTTTACTTATTTTGAGAAAGGCAGAGACAGTGTGAGTAGGGGAGGGGCGAGAGAGGTAGAATCCCAAGCAGGCTCTGCACTATCAATGCAGAGCCTGACTCAGGGCTTGAACTCACAAAACCATGAGATCGTGACCTAAGCCAAAACCGAGAGTCAGATGCTTAACTGATCGAGCCCCAGGCGCCCTGAGAAATAGTTCTTAAAGGGCTAGACAGTGCCCTGATTTTTGCAGCTGTCATCCAGGAGACACTCCTTGGCTGCTTGCTCTAGTGTCCAGGGGGTCTTACTTTCATGGGTTCCACAGGATTTTAACAAACTGAAAAAGAGTTCTTAACCAGCTATACATCAGGGCACAGCAAAGAAGCATCAGACTGAAATACTCTTTAAAAGAAGCTTATTAGCATATCTTTATAGCTATGGCCTGTGGGGCATGCTTTTATTTAAACACTTGTATAGGAGCTGACTACAGTCCTCTCCAGAGACCGGGAGGGCTGGTGGGCACCATCCTTGTGCTCTCCATCTTCACACTTTTCCTCTTCCTGGCCCAAGTTTGCCAGTGTCTCCACGAAAGGAGCTTTTATATTTTTTGGTGCCCTAGGTTTTGTGGCTGCCACCCTGAGAAAACATTCCTTGATAGCTTGGCTCTGGTGTCCAGCAGGGCTTGTGTTCCCAGATTCAGTGGGATGGTAGCAAACAAAGAAATGGTTCTTAACTGGCTGTCATCCCAGAGCTCAGTGCAGAGGGAGCAGACAATAATGCCTGTCACCCAGTCTTCTGCTGAAAGAGGTATATTTGCATACTTTCAAATGTGCTGCTTGAGGTTCTTGCTTTCCATCAGCCTGAATCTAGGTGCTGACTGAGATCCTCCCTCTGGGATATGCACAGGTCTTAGAGCGCCCTCAATTGTTTGGAGCAATTAGGAATAAAATGGGCTGCGTGGACAAACACAAAGTTTTTGAGATAAAGAGCTAGAGCAAGGATGAATAAGTCCTTCAGACTGGGAAGTGTGGCTCTTTTCTCTAACACAACCAACACAGAAAATCAAAAAAAAATGAACAAAAGAACATGTCCCAAACGAAATAACAAGATGAAATCTCAGAAAAAGACCTTAATGAAACAGAGATAAGTTATTAACCTGATAAAGATGCTCACTGAGCTCAGGAGAAAATGAATGAACAAAGGGAGAAGTTCAACAAAAAGAAAATATAAGAAAGTACCACATAAGGAGTCATAGAGCTGAAGAACAATTATTGAACTGAAAAATGCACTGGACGGGTTCAACAACAGACTAGATGAAGCAGAAGAAAGGATCAGTAAACTTCAAGACAGGGCTTTAGAATTCCTCCAATTAGACCAGCAAACAGAAAAAAATAAGAACAAGAGTGAAGATAGCTTAAGGAACTTATGGGACACTATGAAGCTAACTAACATTCATATTATAAGGGTCCCCAGAGGGAGAAGTGAAAAAGGAGCAGAAAATCTGACAAAATAATGGCTGAAAACATTCCTGATCTGGGGAAGGAAACAGACATCCATATCCAAGAAGTCCAGAGAGTTTCAAAGAAGATGAACCCAAAGAGACCCATGTAAGACACATTGTAATTAAAGTGTTAAAAGTTAAAGACAAGGAGAGAATCTTAAAAGCAGAAAAACAACTTCTTACATACAAGGGAACCCCTGTAAGACCATCACTGGATTTGTCAGCAGCAACTTTGCAAGCCAGAAGTGTGTGGAATGATACACTCAAAGTGCTGAAAGGAAAAGAAAAAAACTGCCAACCAAGAATACTGGGTGAAGCTGTCCTTCAGTTGAAGAAGAGAAAGTTTTTCACACAATCAAAAGCTAGAGTTCATTACCACTAAAGCAGTCTTACAAGAAATGTTGAGGGGACTACTTTTAGTTGAAACAAAAGGATGTTAATGAGTAACAGGAAAACAAAAAAGTATAAATCTCACTGCTAAAAGTAAATATATAGTAAAATTCAGAAAAATCTAATTTTGTAAAGGTGATGGGTTCATCATTTATGATGCTAGTATGGAGGTTAAAAGACAAAGTTGTAGGAATAACTATAACTACAGTAATTTGTTATTGGATATACAGGATAAAATGATATAAATTATGGCATCAAAACAAAAATGTTGGGGTGGAGCATAAATATTTAGAGCTTTAGGATGTGTTCAAACTTATTACATTAAAATAAACTACAGTATATAAGTTGTTTTTTTGTAAGCCTCATGGTACCCCAAAGCAAAAGCCTGTAGTATATACACACAAGATAAAGAGAAAGGAATCTAAACACACCACTGCAGAAAATCATTAAGTCATAAAGGAAGAGATCAAGAAAAGAAAGGGATTATAAAACAGAAAACAGTTTTAACAAAATGGCAATAAGTACATGCCTGGCCATAATGGCCTTAAATGTAAATGGGGGAACTTGGGTGATTCAGTTGGTTAAGCATCTGACTCTTGATTTCAGCTCAGGTCATGATCTCATGGTTCATGAGTTCAAGCCCTGCATTGGTCTCCATGCTGACAGTATGGAACCTGCTTGGGATTCTTTGTCTCCCTCTATCTCTGCCCCTCCCCTCCTTGCTCTCTGTCTCTATCAAAATAAATAAATAAGCAAATAAATAAGCAAGTGTGAATGGACTAAATTCTCCCCTCAAAGACAGAATGGCTGAATGGATTTTAAAAAACATATCTCTATACAAGATGTATCTATATACTACCTACAAGATGCTTCTGGACAGAAAGTAAAGGGATAAAGATTTTCCATACAAATAGAAATGGAAAGAAAGCAGGGGTAAGCTATACTTCTATCAGACAAAATAGACTTTAAGAAAGACTGTAATAAGAGACAAAGATCATTTTATAATGATTTTATAGTGTCTCATTTGTCAATGAGACAAAATGGAAATTCCACATGCTAAAATGTGCAACACAGCTACAGCATTTCTGTGACAGAAGTTCATAGAGATAAATGCCTACATCAAGAGACCACAATGAGCTCAAATAAACAACCTAACTTTACACCTCAAGAAATTAGAAAAAGAAAAAAAACCCAGATTTAGTAGAAAGGAGATAATAAAAGGATCAATGAACCTAAGAAAAGCTAAAACAGAATTGACAAACCATTAGTTCAACTCATCACAAAAAAAAACAAGGACATCCTTCAAAAAAAAAATCAGAAATGAAAGAGATGTTAAACTGAGTACCACAGAAAAAAAGGATCATAGACTACTATGAAAAATTATATGCCAGGGCACCTGGGTGGCTCAGCCAGTTAAGCATTGAACTTTGGCTCAGGTCATGACCTCACAGTTCATAACTTTGAGCCCAGCATTGGGCTTTCTCTCTGCTGTCAGCACAGAGCCTGCTTCAGATCCTGTGTCTCCCTCTCTCTCCGTCCCTCCCCTGCACACTCTATCAAAAAAATTTTTTTTTAATTTTAAGAAAAGAAAGAATGGATAAATTGTCAGAAACATAAAATCTACCAAGACTAAATCATGAAGAAATAGATAATCTGAACAAACCAATTACTAATAAGGAGACTGAATGAATAATCAAAAACTTCCCAATGGAAGTCCAGGACCAGATGTCTTCACTGGTGAATTCTACCAAACATTTAAAGAAGTATTAATACCAATCCTTCTCAAACTCGTCCAAAAAATAGGAGAGAAGGGAACACTCCAAACTCATTTTACGAGGCCAGCATTGCCTTGATACCAAAACCAGACAAAGATGCCACAAGAAAATTACAAATCATTATCCCTTATCAACATACATGGAAAAATCCTCAACAAAATAATATTAGCAGACTGAATTGAACAATACATTAAAAGGATTATACACCATGATCAAGGGGGGATTTATTCCAGAGATGCAAGGATAGTTCAAAATCTGCATATCAGTGTTATATACCACATTAACAAAATGAAGGATAAAAATTGTATGGTCATTACAATAGATGCAGAAAAAGCATTTGACAGAATTCCACATTTACAAAAAAAAAAAACTGGGGTTGGGTATAGAAGCAACACACCTTAACATCATAAAGGTATATATATAACAGTTAAGCCCACTGCTAACATCATACTTAGTGGTAAAACGCTGAAAACTTTTCTTCTAAGGCCAGAAACAAAAGATTCCCACTCTCCCCACATTTATTCAGTATAATATTGCAAGTCTTACATCAGTTAACGAAGACAGAGAAATAAAAGGCACCCAAATTGCAAAGAAAAAAGTAAAACTGTCACTATTGATGGATGATATACTATAAATAGAAAACCCTTAAGCCTATACTAAAAAAAACAAAAACAAAAAAAACAAAAAAAGCCCTGTTAAAACTAATGAATTCAGTAATACTGCAGGATACAATATCAATATAACAAATTTCTGGCATTTCTATGCACTAATGAACTATCAGAAAGAGAAATTAAGACAATACCATTTATAATTTCATCAAAAGAATAAAGTACATAAAATGAATTTAACCAAGTTGAGAGACCTATACATTGAAAACCAAAGACATTGATGAAATTGAAGAAGACACAGATTATGGAAAGGTATTTCATGCTCATGGTTTGGAAGGAAATGATCAGTATTGCCAAAAAAAAAAAAAAATGTCCATACAGCCTAAAGCAATCTACGTATTCAGTGCAATCCGTATCAAAATCTCAATGGTATTTTTCATACACCTAGAACAAATAATCCTAAAATGTGTATGGAACCACAGAGGATCCTGAATAGCCAAAGCAATCATAAGAAAACAACAAATCTGGGGACTTCACACTTCCTGATTCCAAACTATATTACAAAGCTATAACAATAAAAACAGTATGGTATTGGCATGAAAACAGACACAAAGAGTCATGGAACAGAATAGGGAGCCCAGAAATAAACTCACACTTATGTGGTTGGTTAATTTACAACAGTGGAGCCAAGAATATACAATGCAGAAAGGACAGTTTCTTCAGCAACTGGGACTGGGAAAATTGGACAGGCAGCCACATGCAGAAGAATGAAACTGGACCACTTTTTTATACCACACACGCAAACAAACTCAAAATGGATTAAATGCTTGAACTTAAGAACTGAAATAAGATCCCTAGAAGAAAACAGGTGGTAAGCTGCTTGACATTGGTCTTGGTGATGATTTTTTGGATTTGACACCAAAAGGAAAGGCAGCAGAAGCAAAAATGAACAGTGGGGCTGCACCCTAGAAGGCCTCTGCACAGCAGAGTAAAAGCAACCGTCAACAAAATGAAAAGGCAACCTACTGAGTGGAAGAAAATATGTATCTGGTAAGGGGTTGATATCCAGATAAAGAATTCACGTGACTCAGTAGCAGATAAACAAAAAAATCTTATTAAAAAATGGGCAGAGATGCTGAATGGAGATTTTTCTATAGGGGGCTTTCAGAGGGCCAGCAGGTACATAATACGGTGCTCACGTCGCTAATCATCAGGGACATGCAAATCTAAACCACAAACGCTATCTACCTCCTCCCCCCAATCAGAATGGCTGTTACCAAACAGACAAGAAACAACGTGTTCTCAAGGATGAGGAGTAAAGGCTGTGGAATGTAAATTGTTGCAGCCGCTGTGGAAAACATCATGGAGATTCCCCAAAAACTAAAAATAGAACCACCATGTGATCCAGCAGTTCCTCTCGTAAGCGTTCATCCAAAGAAAATGAAAACAGTAACGCAAAAAGATATCTGCACGCACCCTCCCACGTACACTGCAACATTATTTAAAATAGCCAAGGTACGAAAGCCACCTATGTGCCCACCAGCAGATGAACGTGTAAAGAAAAATGGTTTTTTTTAGCCATAGAAAAAGAAGGAAATTCCACCAGTTATGACAACAGAGGGTCTATCTATGCTAAGGCAGTATGCTAAGCAAGATAAGTCAGAGAAAGAGAGGTACCATATGATCTTACTTATATGTGGATTAAAAAAAAAATCATAGATACAAGGAACTGACTGGTGATTGTCAGAATTGGGAGATGGGGAGTGAAGCTGTTCAAAAGATGTAAACGTTCAATTATCAAATAAGCCCTGGGGATGTAACACAGCTTGATGACTGTAGTTAACAATACTGGGCTGTATACTGAAAGTTGCTAAGCAAATTAAAAGTTCTCATTACAGGAAAAAAAAAGTCTATCTGTGGTGATGGATTAACTAGGCTTATTTCACAATATACATAAACATCGAAAAATTATGTTGTACACCAGGAACTGTTATATATCAACTATATTTTAATAAGAATTGTTTTGGTAAAATAATTTTATTCAAAATTTTTTAAAGAATTTCACAAACAACATAGGCTTTGCCTGTGTGTATCCCTCTTAGTGGTTATATGGAAACTTCCCAAAGGACAGTGAAAGGAGAAGGAGGATGTGTTTTTCTTTAGAACAAACATCTGATTTCTCATGTGAACCCATTGCCCAATTTCCTTGAATTGCCCCTAATTTTTTTTTTTTTTATTAGTCCCTGGGTTAAAAGCTCTATTGCTGGCTTATTACATAGCAGACAATGCCACAGTAGTTGTGTTTGTGCCAAGGACACAACAAGAAATGACCTTTCTCAGAAAGGAAGTGTGAGGATGAACATGAACTCTGGTGTGACACTGCCCAGGGTCACTGGGTCAGGGGCAGAATCCCCTTCACTGGGGAATCTACCCATGTGCCAGGGAATGAACCTGCTGACACCCAGATCATTGAAAAAGATGCTTCGGCTCAGACTCCTTTACCTCCCTAACTGCAAACTGTTTATGCTCAAAGTTGCATGAGAAGCTTCTGGGTTGATTACTGCAATTTCAAGTTTTTGAGGATTTCAGAGACATAATCAGATCTCCTGGCTAGCTGCCTTAAGCAGATTCATTTATCTAATGCCATTCTGTTCCATAAATAGCAAAGGGGGGAACCACTGGCTTCCAGTGAGTCAGCTAGCCTGCACTGCTTCAAAGAGAAAGGAAGGTGACCCCGAGGTACATTGCTGCTGTCACAGAAGGCAGTCCTGAGAGACAAAAGCCAGGGCAGAGAGAGGCTTCCAAGGAAGGAGGGCACATAGGGTATTGTTTCAACTCTGGAAAGATCATCTGGGGAGGGGTTTCCTGAGACATCTCCAACCATTCATTCTCAGCCTCTAGTGTTCCTGGTCAAGTTAGACGAGCAGACGAGAGAGTCCGGAAACAGCTACCGCAGCCAGGAGGACACAAGAAAGCAGCTCCGTGTTTGGTCTACGCGACTTGTCTTTCAGACAGACAAGACCCTGCTTCTTCTGTACAGAGCTGGGGAATACCACCAGGGAATACCAGATGTGCTGCAAACACATCCCACGTGTGCTCAGCCCGAGAGCTGGGGTGTGGAGGCTCGCAGCCACCCTCCTGCAGCTCCCTGCCCCCAGACCCTGTCATTACCACCAGCCAACACCGGTCCAGTTGGAGCCCCACCTGCCCAGCTGGCACTTCCACGGTGCACCTGGGCCCCCCTCTGGTGACAAACACCAGGTGCCTCCTCCTCTCTTCAAAGCAGCATAATTTAGGGTTTATCTGAATTCCTGCCTTCATAATGGAGTAAAAATAAGAGAGCACAGGTAGGTTTGTTAAACAAGCACAGCGATGACAATACCTGCCATCAAGTGTTCCTCCTCTGCCAGTTGTTCCTGATTTTAAGTCAAAGTTAACACCACACTGTCCCTGACAGCGGAAAGATTGAGATGTCTCCTAGCACTTTCTTTCTTGGGAAACTTGGCCTTTGGCTTCTCAGGAAGTAATATTCAGAGGCTCCCTTTTTCAAGCATACTGAGAATGCAAACATGCTCGCCAAGAGCGTGCGCCTCGAATAAGGCTCCAAAGATGGAAGTGATAGGGTAATGTGTAAGAAAATTTCCAAATAAGAAAATACACCGGGGCACCCCGGGGAATTGGCCCTGATAGACATTTTAATTAATAAACATTGCCTCTCCCCTCCCAAAGCATCCTCCATCCCCGAGGACTTCCTTCTGTAAAGAGCTTCATGATTTATCTTCTCTTGTTTGGCCAAACTCCGGCGAGTAAGAAAATCAGTTTGCCTCCCCGACAGCCACCTCGCTGTGATACCTCTTGGGCACAGCTGTGCCTTCAGAGGCTGCTCCTGTCCCCATCCCAAAGGTAGGACTCTTCATGCTTACCCTTCCAGAGTCAGAAGGGCTGGGTGGGAGTCCGGGAGATGCCGGAGCATGGAGAAGCAAGCCCTACTGAGTGGATCGTACCTCCAGCAGGAACCAGCTCGGCTCCAAGTCTTCTTGCCGTGTTCAGCAGGGTCCCCCGTGCACATAAAAGCTGGGGCCGCTGCAGACTGAAGTGTCATGGTGAGGACAGCCTTGTGGAGTGCTATCTTTAGAAGACTGACACCGAACCCACTCACAACCTGCACTAAAAGCACTCTGCGTCACATTCTTCAAGCGTCAATAATTTCAGACCGTCAGAAATCTCAATTGCCGCTTTCACCTTTAGCTCCTTAAGCCACCCTTGGCAGAATGATTTGGGAATTTCAGGATGCTCTCCAGAGCCTGGAGGGCAGGAGCAGAATCGGCAGGACAAGGGTACACATCCACGCTACAGGATGTAGAGACTGAGAATTAAGGAGAGGATCAGGAAGGGTGGACAGCAAAGCCATACAAAATCCTGAATATCTGAACTGATGTTTAAGAAACTCACGCGAGCAACTGAAAATACAGCTTACTTGACATGAATCTTAAAAAGTGAAAGACTACAGCAGTATCTTCCAAATGCTCTTTCTGCCACCAGTCTTGCCCCCCCTCCCCATCCAGTCCTTTCTCCTTTAGCCTGCTGCCACAGATTTGGCCATGCCACCATCTTGCTTTCAGGCCTTTGGGTTTTGAAATGCAGGTGCCTTATACATACTACATGATTTGGGGCCCACCACGACAAGACTCCTCTCGCCTCTCAGAGCTCACCTCTTGGCTTTGGTTCCTGCCTCCAGCCTCTGATCAGGCTGCTTTTGTGCCTGAGTGTGCTTCCATGCTTCACCTGTTGCCCTCCAGGTGGCAAACACTTCTCCCACTTCTAAGATTTCATCCAAGTGTGACCCTACCTTTCCCCATGCTGCCTCGCCCCTATTCAACCTCTCCCTCCTCTGTGCCTTAACATGGCTTGTATATTGCCATTCGCTTCATCATCAGAGCTCACTTTATTATACTTGAACATTGTATTGTTAATTGTTGGGGGCTAAGACCATGTCTTACGCAAAATTATCTGGCCTGGCCCTCCAGACATCTCTCACACCAAAGAGCACATAGAAAATGACAATAATATTTATATAGTGCAACAGGCTGCTGGTGAAAGAGATCCAGATCTCAGCTCGCCTTTGATAACCCATTCAAAGCGTAAACACACCAGTGAGGAAGCCCTGCATAAAAGACCCTCCTTGATGTTGATTGAAAGAATGAGTCAGTGAGTCTGTTTATAAGATTAAGAGATATCAGGGCCCCTGGGTGGTTCAGCCATTAAGCATCTGACTCTTGATTTTGGCTCGGGTCACGATCTCATGGCCGTGGTATCAAGCCCCACATCAGCGCAGATCCTGTTTGGGATTCTTTCTCTCCCTCTGTGCCCCTCCCCCACATGCGCGTGCCCTCTCTCAAAATAAATTTTAAAACTTTAAAAAAAAAGATTGCAATATCTGCAATTAGGCAAAGATCTTAGAAATCGATGAAAGGAATGGTCATATATTCATATATTTGTTGGTCAAAATAACTCCAACAATTAAGACTTCAACATAAAGAGAAGTATGTAGATTTCTTACCCAGTTAGTCAAGGTCTCCTTGACCACTATGGCACTAGACTCCATTTGCAACTTATCTTCTGTCACTGCTTTTCATGCACCTGCACTGTAATCAAGCCAGACTACCAGTGCCCCCTGCAAGTTCCTTGCTTACCTGCCAACAGTCAGCCTCTGTTTGAGTTGGCCTCTCTCCAGAACAGCCTCCTCTCCACTCATGCCATCCACCAGGAGAACAGCTGCCCATCTCAAAGGCTCACCTTGAGGGCCACCTCCCCTGAAGACTCCTCTGCTCCTACCGGGTAGGCATGGTCTTGCCCTCATAGCCCTATTATTGTGCCCGTCATCACAGTCTCGTTCTTGTCTGACCAATTTCTTTTTTGTCTCCTATCCTTTCAATGAAATGTAAGTTTCATGCGGTCAAAGACTGAGTCTCATCACAGTCCTTCCTCCTTTGCCTGTAACAGATGCACGATAAATGTATATTACATTCAACTATTTCCCAAGTGGCTGTGGGAAGACTCAGTTCCCATTTAATAGGGAGGTAAGAGTGCTTGTTGTGTAGGGAAGGGCCGGTGTCTCATAGCCTGCTGGGTGCCAGGAAATATCTCTGATAGTAAACCATCCTCCTAATCCTTATCTCAAGGATTCATAAATCAGATGATCCTGTACTTAATAGAGCCAAACCTGCTAGTCCCAAAAACCATTATTTCATGGAAACTTGGCATAGTAAGGTTGGCCCGTAAGCTTGGGCACTGAGCTAGGCCAGGCGGAGAATCTCAGAGAAGCAGACCCAAGTGTGAATGTGCAGCGGAAAGAGAAGTCCCCAGTTCTGTGCAACGGAAGCAGGTTCCTGGTGCGCCACAGGGAGGGTGGGGGAATAGCACAACAGGGTGAGGTGTCAAAGGCAGAGAGACAGCTTATCCAAGGTCTGTGGGGCATCCACGGTGTCAGGCAGTAGTCAGCAGCCCCCTTTCCTGTCCAGGTCCTGGAAGGCAAGGTCTGTGGAGGATCGGTGGCCCCAGACGGCAAGTAAATAAATGCTAATTTCCTGATAGCCCCTCACTCGTCACAGATATACTGCCCTGAGCCACGGGCCACCCCTAGGATATGTCCTGGCAATCACACATGTACTGGAATCAAGTCCCGTGTTTTCTGAGCCGAGATGCTCTGTGCTACCCCACCCTGATCGCCCTCATCTTCCCATGAGTTACATGCAAATAGCGGTGCTCTGGTTGGAGAGAAACACACCCTCCCAGCATCCTGTTTGCACTTACTGGTAATTCTTATCTCCCTCCTCCGTGCGCAGCCCAACCCTCATTCTTGTGGCTAATCCGCTGAGCGAGCAGTTACTCCCTGCAAGGCCAGGGCCTGCATCTCCTCCCAGGTTCAGAGAGGGCTCCTCAGGCTGAGATGAGCCACACTCTCCCCAGCTCTGCCGCCTCTGTCTTCGCGTTAGAGTTCGGAGAAGGAAATTCCTGGTCTTGTTTGATGGCCGTGACCCTGCTGGAATTTTCCAGTGACCAGGAAGTGTGTCTCGTGACAGTCCCGCCCACCGCTAACCTGATGCGCCCTCTTCCCCCTACAGGCGCAAAGGGTGCACAGGAAGTTTCCGAAACCCGGCAGAACTCAGCCCCCGTCAGAGCAGAGACCTCATCCCGCGCCTCCGCCGAGCACCGCGGCCCCGGCCCCGAGCAGCACACCTGGCGGCAGCCAGCAGCCCCTGCCGGAAGGGTCACACCTGGGGCCCGGCCCCACGGGCCTGCCTCCTGGGCCCCAACGAGCCAGCGGCCCTCCCAGCCTCCCCTGGTCTTTCCAGAGAAGCAAGTCCTTGTTTTGTTTGCCCACGGGAGACCCCTCCCCGGGCTCCTCGGCCCTACCACAGTGGTTCTCAAACACAGGTGACGCGGGGCACAGGGCATCGGAGTGGAGGCATGGCTGCCTCCTCTCCATCGATGACTTGGAGGGGGCCCAGGAGACGGACGTGGACACGGGCCTCCGCCTGTCCTCCTCGGACCTCTCTGTGGTCTCTGCGTATTCCGCACCCAGTAGGTTCTGCGGCACCGGGGAAGCAGCCCTCCCCTCTGCAAGATGCGGCGGCCACTGGTCCAAGCCCAGGGGTTCCAGAGACGGACCCCTGCCCGCTGGGGGCGGGGTGACCACAGACACCTCCTGGGCTTCCCTCCCTTTCTTCACCAAAGGGCCCGCCAGCTCCTCCGCGACAGCTGCTGCTTCTCCCACTGCTTCCGGCCCCTCCTCGCTGACAGAGTCCGCGCCGGAGCCTCCCTGTGCTGCTCCCAGCGCCGAGCAGACCGGCGGGGATGCCCCACCGCCCCCAGCGTTGGCCGGACCTGTGGACAATGCCATGGAGGAATTCTACATCTGAACACCCTCTGCCCTTGCTTTTCAGACACACTGGCTCGGGTCCTACTGGCCCCGCTGGGGCCCGAACCCCGCCCGCGTTCTCAGCCCCGCTCCCCGGTCTGTCTGGGATCCGGCTCATCACACGTTGGCCGCACGGCCCATGCTTACCTGAGAAGGGGCAGGTTTCTAGACACTCGGTGGAAAAAAACCAGCGTTTTTATGCAAATAAATTGTCAAGCTTCTGTTGTAAAAATTTTTTGAATCCTCCGTTCCCTTTGAGATACGGTCTAGTGCACTTAATACAATTTAAATGCTTCCTATAATTATTTGAAATGAAAAGAAAACCTAGTCAGCCGGAGCTGATTTGGCAATTTTTCATGCTGTGAAGGAAAAACAATTAAAGCCAAAACGTTGAATGTGGGAAAGATACTAAGTGACCTGTAGGAGAGATTAGTGCACCATAACGTAACGTACAGCTTACTGGATTCTGCGTACGTATTTGCATTACCAGGGACCAGTGGCCCTGAGAATTTCCAGGGAGTGCTTAATAGTGAAAAACCTCAGCTTGATAAAACAGTAAACATATATCAGACTATGGTAGCGTCTCACTTGGATGCCGTGCGACATCGGGAAATCTGGATTTATGCGAAGGTAGCTAATATATTTTAGAAGGCTTTATCCTGAGTGACAGACTCTGTGATTTGAGTTCCCAAAACCAGACTGGCATCCACCTTTCAGTGACACCTTCACCGTAACAAGGAGAGTCTGCGGAGGACCACTCCACTACCCGGATTTATTTGGATCACTGAAGAATTGCTCATTGGAGTAGGTAGTGTTAAGATTCTTCAACTTTAAAACCCACAGTCCAAGGGCTACGTGTATACGTCTCTATATAAATGACAGGAGCCACATTTTATACCACTGTCTCCAATAAACGTGCATTGTCACACACCCTGATCTTTTCGTCCTTAAATAATTTGTAACATTTTTTAAGCGGCATTTCGATTGCACAAATTAATAAATGCCCCCGTCTTCTCCAAATGGGAAGCTTTACAGGAAATGCCGCCCTGGACGAACACTTTCATTGCTAGCCTCCCATGAGTACATAGAAGCCTTAACTGAAGCAGGAGCTCTAGCCCAACCTTAGCCTTTTCTGCCTGTTGTCTGCCTCTGTCAAGCTTGAATGGTAGTTCAGTGTCACCTTTCTCACTCCAGTGAGGGTATGTTTACAGTTCCAAACGCAGCAGTGCCAAGTGCTTTCACCTTTGGGAAAGAAGGGCATGGATTTATTTGCCTTGCTTATTTCCTCATCGGGTGCTCCTCGCCTACATGACTCGTAGCCCAGCTCTCACCTCTCTGGAAGTGCCCAGACCAGTCCAGACACCGCCTCAGAATCCTCGTCAACACTGTCCTCCAAGCTGCCGTTAAGCCTCTGCCTTCCCTGTAACGAGAAGCTCAGATCCTGTCCCAAACATCCCGGATATTCCCGGCCTCCCAAATCATAATATGCTCCATTTTAAGTAAATAAAAACATGATCTCTTATAATTCTGGGCCAGGAGAGAGCAAACTTTTTTCTAGAAAGGGCTAGGTAATGAACATGTTAGGTTTTGCCAGCCATTGGGTTTCTGTTGCAACTACTCAACTCTGTCATCACAGTGCGAAAGCAGCCATGGAAGATGTGTACGTGAATGGGCGTGGCTGAGTTCCAGTAGAGCTTTCTTCACAAGAACCGGCCTAAGCCTCGTGCTGGACTGAGGTTGATTTACGATCTCGGGCACAGTCCACAGTAAAGCTTCTCAGTCTGCAGCCCTCTGCTGCTGTGGGGTCCTCACGTCATGCCAGTGACTACAGAACCACAGGGCTCAGAGCAGTGAGGGACTTCTTTCTGCTGAGATGGTTCCTAGAAAGCCACTAGCTGTGTACCTCCTCTCCGGAAATGTGACTCACGGCAGCTGAGGATGAGAAACATGTTAACGTTAGGGAAGAGAAAACTCCGAGGTGTCGATGCAGCCTCTGAGGAACAGGAGGCAAGCTCATGCGTAGCAAAGGTCCATGAGACATAAAGAAGTGGACCAACTGCCAAGTTTGGTTCCTCCTGGCTTCCCCCCCCTACCAGTACCCTTATTATACTTGCATGCACCCCCAGGATTGCTTCGGAGCCCAACCCTGATGCTGTCTGGTCCGATCCCTTCTTTGTGACCCACCCTCGGCACAGTCCAGTCTACCCAGTTCAGCGACCCCAAAGGATGTCAGCGATGCCATTTAAAAGCAGGAAACGCAAGATGCCCCTGTAACACAAGGGGAGCACTGAGGGAAGCCCACTACACACATTCATGCATCCCCCCCCCCCCCCGCCTTCCCTCCCAGGCTGTGGTCAGAAGTGCCCGTACACCCTGTGCAGAAGAATGTCACAGAGAGATGTTGACAAAGCCCCAGCTTCAACTTCTGGCTGTGCACCAGCATTTTCCTCATCCAGGAAGTCTCCTGACACGCACTGGGGGATCCTCATTACTTTTGTCGTGATAGATGCTGACATACTGTAAATGCTCAATAAATTTGTTCAATTGAAACACACGAGGCAGTCTCAAATTATTTCCCTCCTGGATTAGGCTCTGTGGTGTAGGAAATCTAGATTTTAGCCCTAGTTTTTTGTCATTTAATGGAGCCCAATCTCTTGTTGACCTTATATCTCCCCCCAGCGTTGCACAGGTGGTGGGGCATGGTGCCACATGTCCTGGTCTAGGACAACCCATCTCTTGTCTCTTTTCCAAAAAGACTCCCCAAATTACTGCTTACGGTCCCACCGTGGTCTACTCTAAATACCACCCAGTATGGGCTAGAAAGATCAAATGCTTCTTAGGTAGTTCCTAACTGACCTGCCAGCCCCTACAGAAATCATCTTGGGTCACCCATGGGGGGTGGGTTGGTGAGCTACCAAAGATAATTTTGTGATCGGAGGGCTGACGTGTGTACAAAATGGAATATAGTCCTGGGTGTTCTTTGAGCCCTGTGACCCAAGAACAGGGGAACGGTCACACGGAAGTCAGTGGGACCGTGCTGTAAAGTACGTTCCAAGTAAGACCAAATGTTTACTTTTATTGGGAAAACCATGTAAATCAGGAAAAATACAGGAGTCTTTCTTTCCCCCTGCTGGAGTCTGTGTAGATGAATGAATTCTCCAATTCATCAGGTAAGAAACACCTAAGTAGATTCAGAATTCCTGGAAGAGATTCTTTAGGACAAATAAAAGTAATCGTGAAGAGCTCCTCCCTCCCAAACCCCCAGAATGCTATCAACGAGCCATTGTGGTCAATGATCTCAAATCTGAATTTCAGGAGAGCAGTGGAGAGAGCTGAATAGTCCTCTTTCCCCCTCCCTGCCCACCACATCTCTCCGTGTTTCTGGTCTCAACACAAATGCCTCTTATGATTTATAGGGTTCTGTTTCTCTTTAATTCCTTGGAAATATAATTGATCAGATACAGTAGAGGCTTGAGAAAAATAACATGAGAAATTGACTTTACCTTATAAAAATGGATTCAGGAGGGGTCAGGAACCTGAATTTAAAGATTTTTATATAATTAAACTCTTCCAACTTTTACTGAAGGCTGTTTTCTAATCCTGGGCATAGAAGTCTAGATACAAAATGTCTTTAAATCACATAATTTGAGTGAATAACGGAAGAAATATCAATGGTAATGTTGGCACACTTTGGTCTTTAATAATTTTTCTAGAGATGTGATAACTATTGTCCAATTATGTGCCCAAAATTAGGATCAACATATCCATTTCAGAAGTCTCCAGAGTTATTTGGTGAAACTGAAAAGGCCCCTTCTCTGGGTCCCTATGGCATGCTTTCTGAACTCTCCATCTGTGATGAGGGTCCCACTCCCAGCTGCCTAAGATGATATAGAAAAAATGCTTAGATAGATGAGGCACAGGCCCCAACTGGCCTAGTCCAGTTGGAGATTGCTGCAACCACCCCGTTATTTGAAACACTGGTCTTATAAGTTGAGCATCTGGAAGAAGCCAGCCAGGTTCCCCGAGGTCAGCCTTGCCCAATCTCTAGAACAAAGCTCAGAGCATTTTGGAACAGGAGCAACTCCACATGTGTGTGGCACAGTCCAAGAAAGGGCCTGATGAACGAAATCCTTCAGGCCAACTCACCTCCCTAGCTAGCTGGCTGTGGGAAAGCTTTGGTGCCACCTGCTGGCCGCCATGCCCAGGAGGGCCAGCAACCACCCTTTTCGTTGAAGACGGCTCCACCCAGATGAACGAGAAAGCATTTCATTTCCACTTATTATTCTGCATTTATTTTATTTCTACAAGGTATCACAGCAACTGAAATCACGACTGAATACAATGCAAATAGAAGTAGAAAAGCAGGGCTAAGGGCTAAAGGGTCCATAAATATGCCAACCATAACGAAAGAAAAACCTAACTGTTGTGGATGACTCTCCCAGAAGCCAAAGCAAAAAGGGAAACGTGAGTAGCCTGGTTCTCACATAGGATTTGAAAATCTAGTGACATTGCCTTAAATTCATTATAATTTAAGTTGCCTTGATGGTATTCCTCAATGGGAACCAAGTTTTCCTTAGCACAGATTTCTAAAAATCACTTAGAAAGGGATTTCCAGGAGTGATTTTCTCTCAAGGGATACCAGTTTGGTCCAAGTTGATAGCTTTCTTGATTGAAGGATGGAATTTACAAGATCTGGAGGAGCAGACACAACCATGGGTTGACTGAGCCTTGCTAGACATCTCCAGCCACACTGTGGGGAGAGGGCAGAAAGCCTGAAGGCTGGCTTCCTCCACTCTGGAGACCAAATCTATAGTTTGGCACGTGGAGGGCAGGTGATGAGGCCAACATCCCACTGAGAAAGCAGAGGCTTCTACCCATGGTACACGCAAAGAGAGACCACATCTTCTGGAGGCCCCTCTGCATCCTCACCCATGCTCTGTGGTTCCAAAGTCTACTCCACTCTCTACCCCTCTCCCTGGCACTTGGAAGCCCTTCCTGATAAGTTACAGATCCCCTCAGCATCCCTCCCCGAGCTTCCTGAGAATTGATACGAATTCAGGTCCCCGTACTTCTTTCTTCATTGCTCTGAAGAGATTCACTTATTCATCCAACAAGCATTTACTGAGCTCCACTACGTGTCAGGCTGGGTGCTCAGGACCCGGGACTGAACAGAAGAGACGTCGTCTCTCCCTCAGAGAACCAGGCGCCCCTACTACCATCATTAATGTTTAGATTTTATAGTCCCGCTGATCGCTCTGATGGAATTAACCTCTGGTGCAAGTACCTACGTGTTCAGATTTTGGCATCAAGCAGGCCTGGCTTCCAATTCTGACCATCACCCACTGTGTGAGCTGAGGGCAAGTTATTTCACTCTCCTGGGCCTCAGTTTCACCATCTGTAAGATACGGACAACAATACCTACCTTGGGGGATAATTAGGAGACTTAAATTGCGTAATTTGCATGAAAGCCCTGCGATGCCTACAGCACAGCCATACTGAGTGAAGGCTGAGGTTCTTTCCTCCTACGTATTGAGTGAAGGCTGAGGTTCTTTCCTCCTACACTGGGGCTGCAGGATGGCACGTGTTCTGACCCCAGGGCTCCAGGCTCCTCACATTCCCAAGTGCAGGGAGCACGGCGAGGGCTGGCTTCCCAGCGCTTTTTACAACACAAGTTCCGCTGTCCCCTCGCCACTGTCTCTCTGGACGATTCCCCCCGACAGGAAAATGCCTGTCCGTCATCACATCCTCAGCTTCCCGGCTTCTGTCTCTCCTCCATCTCAAGTGGCTGCCGGCAAAGCCAGACCTTGTGCTTGTGCCCACCTGCCGCCGCTGCTGCTCCCAGATCTCCAGCTGAGCTTCCCTTCGCCAACCCCCAACGCCTCAAGCCTGTGCAACCCGTTGTGCCTTCCCGCCTCTTCTCTCCTTCGGGCGCCGCGGGCCGTGTGGCACCTGCAACGCTCCCCTCTGTCCTGTCCCTGCAAGCACTGGCCCGGCCTCACTGCCTGGCCTCCCCGGGGCGGGGGGCTCACCCGTCCACCCAACCTTCATCGCTGCTTGGCCAACTTCCACGCAACTCACAGGCTCCAACCGTCCACACCTGCTCCGACTTGCCAACCACCCCTCAACTGCCTGGGTTTGCACTGCCCTCAGCAGCGAGCCTGCCCCCTATCCGGCCACGACCAGAACTGCCCACCGTCCCCTCCGCCTCCCTCCTCATCACCTGCCATGTGTCTGATTCTCATCAGAGAGGACACAACACTAATGGGTAGAACGGATTGACCGCCAGGTCCTCTGCCCTTGGACGTGGTTTAAAGACCGGAAATGCAGCCTAGCTCAACAGAGGAAGCTTATCTGTTGAGCAAGGAGAGTCCTGGTCCTATTTCCACTCCGACAGTTATGTTCCACTTCCTGCAAAATGAGCCTCCTGTGTCCTATACAAGTAAATCACCCCATGCCAGCAGCTCTGGAATTCTCCTTACCCATAAAGCTCAGTGGCAGTCTGGGTCTATGATCTGAGCTGGCTGTGCGGACCCACAGGGACCCCTTTGCTTCTTTGGTCAGTGTCCGAGCTCACGGCCCTGCCCCGTACTTCCCAGGAGTGATTCCCTGTCCAGCTTCGCCTTTGTGCCTTTGCTGGATCCAGGGAACCGGCGGCAGCTGTGGAGGCAGGCTCAGGATCATGACCCAACCACATGTGACCAGCTTCCTGCCACATGGACACATCTGGTTCCCAAATCAGTGTGACCCACACCCAACTAGCACCACACTCACATACCAGGCAAGACCAGCTCCTTCTGCCGTATGAGTCCTCAGTTCTGTTCATGGTTTCTTCTCTCTTCAGCATTCACATCCAAAAAACCAGATTTGAATGTCATCACTGAGACATACTGGCCGTGTGACCCGAATCAAAATACTTCATTTCTCGGGGCACTGGGGTGGCTCAGGTGGTTGAGTGTCCAACTCTTGATTTCAGCTCAAGTCATGATCTCGGGGTCGTGGGATCAAGCCCCGCGTCAGGCTCTGGGCTGAGCATGGGGCCTGCTTAAGAGTCTCTCTCTTCCTCTCCCCTGCTCACTCTCTCTAAAAAAATTTTAAAAAGAGACAAAAACAAACCACCTTCATTTCTCACCTTTGGTTTCTTCATTTATAAAGTGGAGGAAATCAGAGCTGGGCATAGGGCACTCGCCTCAGGAGCAAACTGAGGCAGCAAGATTAATAATATTTTAAGAAACGAGGCCTTCTTCATAGGGTCATTCTAAGGAACAAACGAGATCAAGTGGCCAAGTCCGGCACCACAAGAGGTCGTTTTCACTTTTCAAGTTAGCAAAGGTTCTCAATACTCAATTTATGTTTATACATGGCTCTTAGCAGTAATTGGTGCAACCTTTTTGGAGAGAAGCGTGGCAATAGATCTCAGTAGCCTTACAAATGCTCATGCCTTGTAACTCAATTTCCAGGCCTCTATCCCTGGATGGATAAAGAAATTATCCAAGACGGAAGTAAAGCCTTATGCATCTGTTGGTCATAGTACAATTTGTAATAGCAAACCACTAGGAAACAACCTGAACACGTGTGTATAGATTGCCCTTGACCATGTAAAACAGTGCAGAGAAACACAGACTGCCAAGGAGTATGTCAAAGCAGAACAGCTTTTGCTTCCGGATAGTATCATCGTGGGGGTATTTTTTCTGTTTCATTTTCTTTTTTGCACTTGACACATTTTCCATGATAAACATTTATTAATTTTATAATGAACAAATAAGGATTGTAAAACTAGAGAAACCCAGCCACTTTGAGGGTTCTCAATTTTCACATCACATCTGCCCCCATTCCTGCTTCTTTGCCCTCTCCAGGTTTTACGTGCCTTCTGTTCCTTCCCCCCAACCCTAGCCACACAGGTGTTGTAGACTAGTTAGTGATTAGAGCAAGGGTCTTCTAATCCTGGCTCCTTCCTTACTAGCTGTGAAGCCCTGGACAAGTTCTGTAACCTTCCATGACTCCATTTCCTCATCTGTAAAGTGAGGGCGGTCAGATGCTTCGCCTCTCAAGAAATTTGTCTACACCATACAGAAACCGGCTTCAAGAACGCCTCTGGGGCTGAACGGCAAGGATGACAAGGTTGTCAGTAAGACTACAAGAGACCAGAGACCCTTCCCCAGTTCACCTACCATTAATCCTCCTGGACTCCTGTATGTCCCCAATCGGGGGAGGGCAGCACTCAATTGTAACTACAGTGGAACTTCCCTACGACACACAGGATGATGGCTCCACATCCGAATCAGTTTGATTTACAAAAGTATTTCTGCACCCCTGATGTTGCTGCCTGAGAGCCACGCCCACTATCCAGTGTCTTTATAAACCGTGTTACCACTGCCCTCGTCTACGGCCACAGACTCCCAACTAGTTTCATGGCCCCCACATCTCCCCACTCCTGCCAATTTTTTTTTTGAGAAGTGCTTTGCACACCCTCCTGCCATGGCCCCTTCTTGCCAACCAAGCAAAAGTACCCGCTCCCCAGATACACCCTCAAGGTTCTCACCACCTGGCCCCCGTCACCTTGTACATACTAGCACTATTCTATGCTCTGGCCAAACAGGCTCTTAACTCTCCACTAAATATACCCTGTGCTTCCCCACCCGCATGCCAAAGCTCAGCTTATTCCTCCAACTCTCCGCCCATCCAACACCCAAACCCTACCTTCCACCAAGGCCAGTGCAAACAGCGCCTCCCTCAGGAAGTCTGACCGGTTCTTGCTGCCAGAGCACTTTCTGGTGCCATTCTGTGTAAGCACTCGGTCGTCCGTAACTCAGGACAAATCACAGGTAGTCTTGCTGTTGTTTAGGTACAAGGCCGATCTACCCAGGCAAATTATAAACTAGTCCTTGGTCCAAAGCAGTACCTGAATAAGTAAGATTCAAATGAGCACATGAGGGAGGCATTCACATTTGTCACAGCTCTTCAGCGGCCTCGCTGGTGTGCCACTCATGATAAATCCCCATTTTCACATTCCCAAGTCAAGGCCCCTGACCCGCCTCAGGCTGTTCACTTCGTGGTTATTCAACCCAAATGTCCTGCAGGGGGGGCGGAGAGGAAGGAATTGTAGGCAAGGAGGAAGACTCACGAGGCCATGCTGAGCAAGTCTGGATGTACACAGAACCTCCGCCATTTTTAACTTTGTTTTCTGTTTTCAATCCCATCTGCCTTTATGCTTCCAGACTGAAAAACCCTGACTTTTCTGATCTGTTTGTATGAAATTTTCTCTGTTCCCCCCTCCTCACCTCTGTTTAAATTTCAGTTATTATTTCTGGGCCCTTCGTTCTCCCCATTACGTATTTCTGAGTCACTCTATCCACACCCACATTTGGATCCAGACACACCCTGGTTTGGACCAAGAGTAACACAGACTTGTTACTCTGACCTCTAAAATGTTTCTTGTCTTTACAAACATTCGGGGCTAAACACTGAGGGCACTTGCTCACGGAACCTTTTTCCAGCCTAGAATTTGCCCATATTTCCCTACAGACATCCTATGTGTACATAGCTATTTTTAAACTCTACACCCACAAAACTCTTGGCAAAAACACCAACTGAATGGATTTCAAACCCAGCTGGCTTAAATCCACATGTTTGAAGAACACTGAAATGGCATAAATGCACTTACTTGCTCTCTTTAATGTTCCTCAGGTTAGAATCCCAGCCTTTCAAGGAAGATCTGAGGGCTCAGGTATTTGACCTGTTTCTTAGCCTCAGACTGAAAGTCATTTCCATCGTCACCTTCCAAGATTTCCCTCAGGGTAGACCAACCCAAGCCCTTGGAGATTTTGTACCCTCCAATGCCACATGTGTAACACAAAACAGCCCGGGGTCCCCTCGGATGGGGCTGTGCATGGAGAATCTCATTCAGAGCCACAGCCGCGCCCTGGAGCTGCGGGTCCCGTTTTCATCATGCCCATGCACTTACCATGCAATTATTCATATATTTTAAAAAATCTAACAGATGGGACATCTGGGTAGCTCAGTCGGTTAAGCATCCAACGTCAGCTCAGGTCATAATCTCACAGTTCATGAATTTGTGCCCCATGTCGGGTTCTGTGCTAACAGCTTGGAGCCTGGAGCCTGCTTCAGATTCTGTGTCTCCCTCTCTCTCTCTGCCCCTCCCCTGCTCGGTCATATTTTTCCTCTCTCTTTTTCTCTCTCTTTTTCTCTCTCTTTTTCTCTCTCTTTTTCTCTCTCTCTCTCTCTCTCTCTCTCTCTCTCTCTCTCTTCCTCCCACCCACCCAAAAATAAATAAAACAGTAAAAAAAAAAAAAAAATCCAACAGCTAGCAGACTCAACACTAGGGTACTAGGAAATGTGGTGCAATAACCCAGCAGTGTGAGGCAAACAATGATCGAGGAGGAGGGAGGCCACCTGTCTGTTTCAAGGGCAGTTCTCAGAGCCCTGGCCTCCCTCTTAGTGCGCCAGCAGCTTTGAGGCCACCTTCCTCAGATTGGTCAGACCTCAAGAGGGCCAGCGTGTCCCGCTCTACCCTGGGAGAAGAGGCAGCACCAGATCGCCTGGGAACGTGCAGTAAGAACCTCCCTGCATAAGACACCGCAGGAGCTGGTGAGGCATTCACAGCCCAGTAGAAAAATAAAGAGGAGAAGGTCATGGAATCTGTGTGCTGGGCCACGTCACTGTCCCATTTCAAGTCCTTCAGTGGCTTCTCATTGTCTTTGGACTAAAATTCCATTTGCCTGTCCCCGAGCCACAGAGGCCTACATGACCTGGTCCCTCATCTCTCTCAACCTCCCTCCCAACCCCCCTCTCTGCCTGGCTCACTCTCTGCTGATGCAACATACTTCTTACAGGTCACCCAACACTACGTACAATCTACACATGCAGTCCCTCCACCCGTGATGCTCTTCTGCCTCTGCTTTGCGCCTTGATTGCCTTATTCTTTTGGACTCCAAGAAAATGCCATCTCTTCTGAAAGGACTTCCTTGATGGACCACTTGTCTGTGTCTTCTTGCCACCTAACTATCTACACACACGTGCATCCCCTTCCCTGCATTCCTTTTCAGCCTCTGGCCTTTCTTCCAGATATGGATCACAATTTTTAAGTGTCTTCTCCGTATATTGCATTATTTTTTATTTGGCACCCTGACTAAAGTACCCTCCTGACAGCAAGGCCCTCCTCTAACTCGCATACCGTTGGCCTTACATTTGACAGGTGCTCAACAAATATTTGTTGAAAGGATGAGTAAATGAATATCCACACAAATGAGGAGCACTTATTAGGTATTGAATGACATTCGTCCACATCTCTACAGTACATGATCTATTGGATTCCTTTGTTTCCATAGATCAAATGTCATCTACTGAAGCACTGACCTGCCATGTGCATGTCCCCATAGGAAATTTATCCTGGCCTTCACTGGGGCTCCCACACCCTCTCCAGGAATCACATAATAATGTGGGCTTACTCGGTGCTGGGAAATCAGGAGAGGGGTTGGGGCTGGGGCTGGTCCATGGTGGTAGCCATCATGGCCATTGGAGTAGCACTCTGGTCCCAAGTATAACAAGCACTTTGCCCCAAGGAGGCTCAAAGAAGACTTCAGAGATGGTCTTCTCACTGTCCCCAAGCCCTCCTGTTACAGTGTTAGAGACATAAACAAATCCATACTTTCTAGTGGCTCATAGTCTACCAATAGACACAAACCTTTAAACCTTGCCCTACGGTAAGGTAATGGCAGTGACCCAGGTAAGAACCATATGCGTTGCCCAGAATGAGGACAACTAACTCTTCCTGGGGAATAAGGAAAGCTTCCTGGGGGAGGTGAATGTTTGGGTTTTGTTCGGGAAGATGAGTGAAAGCCACGATGCCAGAGAAAAGGGATACAGAATGGCTTTGGGGTAATTAGGGAAGGTAGAGAACATGAAGAGAAAACATGCTGGATACAGCTTTTTGAAAAAAGGATCTCTAGTGAAGAAACTGCCCCCACACCTCATTGTCCAGAGATATTAGCCAAACCTACTTGATTGTTGACTTGAGGGTCATAGATCGCAAAGGTCTCTGCTCGCTATGGGAAATGAACGCAGAGAGAAATAAGGCATTAATTCAACCTTCCTTGTAGAGTCCTTTTCAAAGAGCAGACGACTCAAGATACCACCAAAGGCACACTGGATCACAGGGAGACCAACGCGATATGCACTCACTTGATAATGGACAAGATTATCTTGGCTATAGATCAAATTTATGATGAGGCCGAGTTGTATTTTTATGCGGTGAATGTATGCTTAAGAGTACATTGGGCCCTTCTGGAAACCTGCCCATTATTGTATAGAGAACTTGAAGCATCATTTTACCAGTTGAAATGACTCTAGCTTTATTGCTGTTACTTTGCTTTTATGAGATACTGTGATCATATCTATCCTTCATTTACCACTAAGCCCTTGGTCAGCAAAGAAACCACCTCACCTCCAGGTAGCCACTGAAAAACTGCATTCCTTGTCAATGATGATAAAACAAACAGCTGACATTTATTGAGAATTCAATGTGCCATGCCTTGTGCTATTTTATACACATGATCTCATTTAATCTTAGACGTATAAAGTTGTAGTTTTCACCATTTTACTCACAAGGAAACAAGCACAGAGTCGATAGGAAATTGTCCTAGATCACATAGCTAGGAAATAATACATTATTATCATTCATTCATTCATTCTGTTAAATAAATACACTCAGAATTTCTAAATGACATCAAAACATACAAAGTTCTATGTAACTTGAACTTCCCCCTGGGGAATTTGTGGTACAGCAGGTGAAATGAAACAACACCGACAACCTAGGAGGAAGAGTGAGGTGCCTGGGAAGTGATAGGAGCGTTCTGTTCTTGTAAAGAAGTGAGGAATCACTCCTGTGAAAGCAAGTAACAACTGTGCTGCGTTGTGAAGAAGGCTGAAATTTTAAGAATAAAATGTGAGAAAGTTTTTCTAGGCAGAAACACTTCTTAAGTTGAGATTTCCCAAAACAGGAGTAATTAAACCAGCTACATCCAGTATAGCATGCATCATTTTCTCATTCTTTTGTTAGCAAAATATTAATGCATTTTATTTACTTGTTCACAAATTTAACTGTAAGCAGAATTCACAGGATGGTTCTTCTCAGACACGACACCTGATGGGGATTAGCCCAGGAGGAGCAGCACACAGTTGTCCAGGGCTAAATTCAGGTTTCAGGAGTTATCAGCAGATTCTATTAGAATTCTATCCTTGTGACTTAATTATGGTCATTAACAAGACTAACTAGAGAGAAACCCGTCTCCTTTTAAATAAGAGGCCCTGCTTACATCAGATGGAAGGGGGGTGTGCCAACTTACAAGTCTGACCCTGCCTTTGGAAGGTCATCAGGAATATCCAGGTATAACACATGAAAGATCTGGTTCTAGGAGAGTCAAACACACAAAATTCCAGGCCCATCCGTAGTCGGCACACTGAGGACCACATAGTTGCGTTTCAACGGTCTTGGTCACATTTGTGATTTGACTGGGAGACCAGCTGTTCTCTCTGCAACCACAGAGCCTGGAAAGGGGGAGGAGTCTCTGCCTTCCTTCCACCTTCAACCAAAAACCAAATTCTTCCCGCCATTTTGATGCTTGAAGCAGAAGAGAAGAAGACATGGAAATAACTAGGGGGTAAGAGGAGCGAGGACAGAAGAAATGAAAGCAGAGCTCCACACTGAGCTCCCCACAGAGCTCCTCACTGCTGTGGTTTTGAGGGTCAAGAGACATGGGGAGGCCTTAGCAGGGTACCTGGGTGTTCCTAGGAGGCCCTGACTCAACCCTGTACATCAACACCAGGAAAGCACTCTTCACACTCTTTACTTCAAAGTGGGATGGAGAATTTGCATCTCTACAGTGCCTTTTGGTGGCCATGGAGAGCAGGTATTTTAAAACGCTCATCATTGGGTCACCTGAGTGGCTCGATCCGTTAAGCAACCAACTCTTGATTTCAGCTCAGGCCATGATCTCACGGTTTGTGGGTTCGAGCCCCACATCTGGCTCCACGCTGAAGATGCGGAGCCTGCTTGGGATTCTGTCTCCCTCTCTCTCTACCCCTCCCCTACTCACTCTCTCTCTCTCTCCCTCTCTCAAAATAAATAAATATAAAAAACATTAAAACACTGATCACAAATTAGCACGATCAGGCATTGAAAAGGCATCATAATGTGTGCACGATCACATAGTTTATAAAAATCAGATCTGTGACATTTTCAATTAGGTCAATAGAGGTCACAAAATTTTCAAAACAAAATTCATTTTCATTTGCTCTCTTTGGAAAGTTATAATGTCTACCTCTGGAATCAGGAGTGGAGTCGAGGGCTGGGAGCATGCAGCTGAGCCCAGGGGTCATCAGAACAAATGAAGCAACGAGATGAGGCATCTGGAACGCACAGGCAAACGAGTCCCATGGTCCCACACACAGATTTCACTCCTGAATGAGGGGCATTTGCGCAAAGCCCGTCACAGAGTTCCCTCGGACCATCAGAGTTCATCCAGCCTTTCCCCAGCTAAGCTCAATCAATTTGGGAATGGGAGTATTTGATTTTCCTATCACAAATAGAGGGTCCTCAAAGCAACCATCCTGCCTGTCTGGATTTTTGTCTATTCATTTAATGACACTGTCTAAAATTCCTGCAGCGGAAACATAGCACTGTAGTTAAGACCGTTCTGCTGAATTGCAAATGTCTTCCATTGCATTTGGCAGCTTCCTCCCCTACCACATATCTTTAGCAAGGCACCATAAATCAGCATGTTCTAAACGGCTGAACCAGAAATAACCGAAGAGGATGTTTGGACCAAATGGAGAGGGAGACCAGGAGGAAAGATTTAAACACGAAGGAAAAATGCATGATGAAGGAACAAAGAGATATGAATTAAGCAGAAGCTGTTTTTATAATGTGGAATAAAATATCTTTGCAAAAGGCTCGAGGAAGTCATGACTGATACCAATTTTTTTGTTCTTCCCCCTCTGTCCCATCCAAATTACTACTTTCAGGGTCACTGTAGCATTAGCCTAATCAGAGCCAGTGATAAAACCAACGTCTAGTGTAGAAAGACCTGACCACATTCTAGAGAGACAGTACCTGACCCCATTACTGGCTTCTGGAGAATTCCAAACACCCTCTGAAACATGACAGGTGGAAAAAATATCTACAGGGGACAGAAGGAGGAGCTTTTACTTCCAGCCACTTCCAACCTTTTGCTTTTCATCTTTATGACTGGGGGAAAAAAAATGTTTTTAAATAATCTAGTAGGCTAAAAGAGAAAATATATGTATGGTTCACTGGAAAAGTTACCCTTTCATTTACTGAGTATCAACTACGTGCCAGGCACCATGCTAAAAGCTTTATAATCATTCTATTTTTAATCCTCAGAACAACACAGTGTGATAGCTTTGATTTGATCTATGAGAGAACAGAGATTCGGTGGGATTTCGTAAGCTGTCCAATGGCATACAGCTAGTTAACAGCTGGGTCAAGTTTCAGACCCAGATCTGTCTGATTCCAAAGACCAGGCTCTTAATCACTACACTGTACTTCCTCCCCACCGCTTGGTTCGAAGTCGTTCTCCGCCGCAAGCAACAGAATCCAGTCTCTTACTTGAATCTGGAAAGAGATTTCTTAAAGAATGCCAGGCAGAGTCTCTGGAAGGGGCAGAGTCCCAGGCTTGACTGCCACACAGCCAGGAATAATGCAGCCAGGAGCGATGCCAAACTGCTCTGTGGCGTTCTTCTGGCAGAAACACCGCTGCTGCTCTGACCCATGACTGGCGCAGGTTATGCCCAGGACTGGACATCAGATTCTCCACTAAAACTGCCCCAGAAGAGCCAGAGGCCTCTGCTGCCATGCTTGCCAGGAGATCAGTCTCCCTGTGTCGCCTGCCATTGCTGATTTTCCATTCATATCTTCTGTGAGTGCTTCTAATTAGGAGACTTTGAATCACGTGTCCACCCGTAGGTAGAAAGGGAGGCTGGGAGATGTATCCTAGGGACATTTTTCTTGGGAAGGTGAGACTCACAATATGGAAACTATGAAAATAAGGAGAGAGTGAGCGAAAAGATTTAGGTCCACTAAAAAGGGCATTAAATAAGCAGTTACTGAGAGCCTACTACGTGCAGAACAGCACACTAGACTCAAGGCTTTCAAGTATGAAGAAACATGGTCTGAGATCTGGTCCCTGGAGGAACGGAATCTGAATGGATAATGTGACCAATCACCCAAGGCAGCCACCCCATGGAAAAGCCAAATAAGCAGGGCTGTGTGCAATTCCTATAAGCTGGGGCTTTAAGATGTAATGGATGAAAAGATCTCTCCAGAGGGATTTCACTTGAAAGGCACAGATGTCATCCACAAAGAGAGAAGAGAAACGGATAGAGATGCTGGCCCTCTTCTCCATGCTAGCCTCCACGTGTGTGGGGCAGGGAAGAATGACCACACCCCCTCTACAGAGGAGGGGGATCTAGGATCTAAATTTAGCCAGACAATAGAGGGTCCAAGAGTGAAGGAACTTCACTGTAGTATTTAAGGGATCGCTAAGCAGGCCTGTGAGGGGAGAAGGAGGCCACCGACGGAGAGGGAAAGCACAGGGCATGGTGATCATGCAAGCGTGGAAGAGGATAAAGGTCCAAAGCGTCTTGCATTTTGGATAGTGGCCTAAGGACGGCAGGTTGTAAGGTTGTGCCAGGCAGGGTTAGGAATTCCAAACAACAGTACCCACTCTAGCTTGTTTAAATAGCCAGAACTTGTGAATGACATTAGTTTGCTCACCAAACCTCTGGGAGGGCCAACGGGTCAGGTTAAAGGTCATGCAGCCGGGAACCACACCCAGACTCCAACCTGGGACAATTTCAGCAAAGACCCTCTGCTGCTGCCGCTAAGAGACCAACTCACAGCCCCCTCAAAGCTTACAGTTCTTTCCCCAGAGCCAGCCCGCCATTCTTTCCAGGAATAGATCCCACAAGCACGAGCTTGCTCACATGCTCTGATCCGGGAGCAGCTCTCTGTGGGTGCCTTTTCACAAGCCTGTGCCCTCAACTGCCAGGTGGGGGAAATGAGTTCTGCCTTCTCCCTTTGGGAAGCAGACAAATATCATAAGGATATCGTTCAAGGATGTGGGAGGCCACGTTCGTAACAAATGTCCATGGCAAAGGCACAGTGCGAGCTGGCCTCTTGTATCAGCTTAGGGCACAGCAACGCTGGACTTGGCTTTGCATCTTCTGACCAGGAGGCAGTATCCCCTACAGCCACAGATGCAAGGGCCCCAGACTCCAAGTGGGGTGCTTCTGGACACCTACGCCTTGAGGAAAACTAAGAATCTGTATGCAGTTACTCATTCTGAAATGTGACTGACAAAAAATGCTTAGATGCTACCTTCCCGGGGATTCTGCTGATAGAAAACAGTACTTTAAGTAAAAAGGACAATAGGCCAATTGGCTACTTTTTTGGTAGCAGGCAGCCAACGGGACAGATATTTTCGAGTTGGCAAGAAGGGAGGCTGTGGCAAACACTTCCATCAGGCAAAAGGCATTGGATTGTGTATCCAGTATCCATTCTCTCATTGTTTTGCAATTTGGGTGGGATTGCAGTTTGGGTGGGAGAAGACGGCAATGTACTTTTTAAAAATTGTCACCACTACGGGCGCCTGGGTGACTCAGCCAGTTGAGCATCTGGCCCTTGATTTCGGCTCAGATCGTGATCCCAGGGTTGTGAGATCAAGTTCTGCGTCAGGCTCCGTGCCAAGCATGGAGCTGACTTGGGATTCTCTCTCTCCCTCTCTTGTCTCTCCCTCTCTTGTCTCTCCCTCTCTTGTCTCTCCCTCTCTTGTCTCTCCCTCTCTTGTCTCTCCCTCTCTTGTCTCTCCCTCTCTTGTCTCTCCCTCTCTTGTCTCTCCCTCTCTTGTCTCTCCCTCTCTTGTCTCTCCCTCTCTTGTCTCTCCCTCTCTTGTCTCTCCCTCTCTTGTCTCTCCCTCTCTTGTCTCTCCCTCTCTTGTCTCTCCCTCTCTTGTCTCTCCCTCTCTTGTCTCTCCCTCTCTTGTCTCTCCCTCTCTTGTCTCTCCCTCTCTTGTCTCTCCCTCTCTTGTCTCTCTCTGTCCCTCTTCTGCTCACACTCTCTCAAAATAAATATTTTTTAAATGAGCAAAAGACCTGAAAAGACATTTTTCCAAAGAAGATATTCAAATGTCCAACAGGTACATGAAAAGGTGTTCCATACCCCTAATCACACCTCATACCTGTTAGAAGGACTATTATCAAAAAGATAATAAATAACAAATACTGGCAGGGATACAGAAAAAGGAACCCTTGTGCACTATTGAGGGGAATGTAAATCAGTCCAACCACTATGGAAAACAGTATGGAGGTTCCTCAAAAATCAAAAATGAAACTACCATATAATCCAGTGATTCCACTTCTGGGTATAGATCCAAAAGAAATCAAATCACTGTGCCAAAGAGATATCTGCATCCCCACGTTTATGTAGCCAAGACATGGAAACAACTGAAGTATCCATCAACTGATGAATGAGTAAAGAAAAAGTGAATATATATAAACAGAATACTATTGAGCCGTAAAAAAGAAAGCCTGCTCTCCGCCACAGCAGGGATGGACCTCAAGGGCATGATGCTAAGTGAAATAAGTGAGAGAAAGAAATACTGTGGGATTTCACTTACATGTGAAACCTTAAAAACAAAAATAGAAACTCATAGAATCAGATGTCAGATTTGTGGTTACCAAGGCAGGAGGATTAGGGGTGGAGGAATTGGATGAAGGTGATCCTAAGGTACAAACTTCCAGTTACAAGATAAACAAGTACTAGGGGGGTGGGGCGCCTGGGTGGCTCAGTCGGTTGGGTGTCCAACTTCAGCTCAGGTCACGATCTCACGGTTTGTGGGTTCGAGTCCGCATTGGTCTCTGGGCTGACAGCTCAGAGCCTGAAGCCTGCTTTGGATTCTGTGTCTCTCTCTCTCTCTGCCCCTTCCCCACTTGTGCTCTCTCTCTCCGTCTCTGTCTCTGTCTTTCAAAAATAAATGTAAAAAAAATTTTTTAAGATAAATAAGTACTGGGAATAGAATATACAACATCATGAACATAATTAGTACTGCTGTGTGTCATACCTGAAAGTTGCTAAGGGTGTAAAGTCTCATTACTAGGGAAAAAAAAATTTGTAACCCTTGGAGATGGATATTAGCTAAACTAATGGGGTAATCATTTATAACACACTTATATCAATTATTATGCAGTACACCTTAAACATGCCGGGCTGTTTGTTGATTATGTCTCAATAAACCTGGAAGGGGGCAAAAAGGACAACAATTAATTATAAAATAGTCACTCAGCCTGGGATGGTCATGTGACCCAGTTTGGGCTAATGAGATACAAACAGAAGTCTACTGGATAGGATTTCTGGAGAAGTTACTATTTTATTGATGAAAAGGGATAGACTCAATCGGCCCATCACTTTTTTTTTTAAGTAGATTTTTTTTTTTAAGTTTATTTATTTTGAGGCAGAGAGAGCGCGCAAGTAGGGGAGGGGCAGACAGAGAGGGAGAGGGAGAGAGAATCCCAAGCAGATTCCACGCTGTCAGCACAGAGCCCCTTGCGGGGCTCAGTCCCACCAACTGTGCGATCATGACCTGAGGCGAAACCAAGAGTCGGACGCATAACCAACTGAACCACCCGATTTTATTTTTAGAGCCATTTTAGGTACACAGCGTGTTGAGCACCAAGTCCAGAGTTCCTGTATACCAGCTGCCCTCACGCATGAACGCTTGCCCCAGAGTGGTACATTTGTTTCAACTGATGAACCTGCGTGAAACCATCGTTCGCATCTGAAGTCTAGTTTGCAGTAGGCTCATTCCTGCCAGTGTATATACTCTATGGATTTTGGCAAATGTATGATGACATGTATTCACCACCAGAGCTTCACACGGGAGTTTCACTGCCCTAAAATTCCTGTGTTCTTTCTATTCGTCCTTCTCTCCCCGACATCCCCTAGCAACCACTGACTTCGCTGTCTCCGCAGTTTTGCCTCTTCCAGAATGTCAGGTATCGGAATCACACAGTACACACAGCCTTCTCAGATTGGCATCTTTCACTTGGCAACGTGGGTTGAAAGTCCCTCCGTGTCTTTTCACGGCTTCGTAGCTCACTTCTTTTGAGCACTGAACAATATTCCTTCGCCTGGATGTACCAGTTTGTTTATCCATTCACCTGCTGCAGGGCATACTGGTTGCTTCCAGTGGCAATTACGAATAAAGCTGCCAGAAAAATCTGGGTGCAGTTTTTGTATGAATAGCAGTTTTTAACTAACTAGGGTAGATAGCAAGAAGCAAAACCTACCCTAGTTTAACTAACTAGGGTAGATAGCAAGATGCAAAAACCATCGCTTTTGGACTCTGCCGGTTGCCCTTCTTCCCGTCTGCACCTGGGGAGCAATACTGAGAGGAAGGGAGGTCAGCCTGCCACACTCCAAGTACAGGCGGTCCATATTAAAGAAGGAGCTGGAAGCTAGACGGGACCTAGGCCCACAGTAGCTTTGTCGAGGAGCTACATCAGCCCTGGGCTGTCCACGCCGTACGTTTCGTTGTGTGAGAAAAATAGATCCCGTTTGGTTATGCTGCTGTGTCAGCCGAGCTCAGCCCTAACCAAACAGAAGCCTTCCCAGTGTTTCTGAAATCACCTGGAATCGGCAGCTTATGGACAACAGGCTTGGTCCCTAAAATATTGTCAGCCTGGAAACAACTATGCAGTTTCCTTCTCTACCCTACCCGCCCCCCCCCACCACCAGATTTAAATTCCATCTGAATCTTGAATCTTTTACCTTTGTTTAAAATAGATTTTTCTCCTTCTCAGAGTGAATCTCAAAGAACAGAAGTACATTTGCCAGTGTTAGTGGCAGGGAGAGAGGAGGAAGGCTAGACCCTTTTCCCTCTTCATTAAATACCCAGTTGGGAATGTGAAAACACCATCTGCAATTCAGTACCTGCTGGGCAGAAGATGTGCATTCTGAGCAGAGAATCCATTTGCTTTTATGAGAGAGGTTTTTTCTTCTCCTGTGAAAGTCCTATTATAAAAACAATTAGTCTCGTTAAAGGATTCTGTTCTGCAAAAGAACTAATTCTCTGCACAGCTGCTCATCCTTAGAAATGGCCTAGCCCAAGCACCAGAGGGAGGGTGATCCTGATCCTGCTGTAGAATCTGCTTCTGGAGCCAGAAGCAGCTTAACCAAGCAGGAGTCTGCCTCGGGTTGGAGACCAGGCAAGGCCTCTAACCCCTCAGGGCTGCTTTGTGGTCAAGAGGCCACAGCAGCTAAATCTAAGGGGAGAAAAAAGGCTCGAGGCCAAATAGATTATGTTAGGGAGCAATTCCTTAAGACCTTCACACTTTACCGTGTTCAGCAGCTCTTGATTTAAATGGGCCCTTTTTAGTATCTATTGTTGTGTTGAGAGGAGATATACAATTTGATTGTGGATCTTCAATTTACGAAATATAGTCATAAGGCAGATTATTTTTCGAATATACCATTATTCGTTACCAAACTCTACTCTTCTGCGGGGTAAGGACATTTTAGTCCTATTAACAGCTTTTAATCACTTTCTATTATTAACATAGTTTCGTTTTGGTTACTCAGCCCTGTCCATTTTTAAATCACAGGTTCATATTTGACTTACATTCTTCCCCGCCACCACATGCTACGTTCTTGAGCCCAGGGACTTGGAGTCAGTGGTGTGCTGCTGGACGTTAGACACCCTAACACCCCTCTCAACTTGGAAGAAAGGGGAGAAGCACTGACCTCTAGCTTTTGCTGTTCTTGTGGTATAAATAGTCCCACCAGGCAGATTTGAAGCTGCCAAGGTGATGTCCCTGAACTTGGAGTTGTTGCAAGCTGAGCAACACTTTGTGGAGTTAACAGAGGGATTTGTGTGGCCTGAATTCCCATCCCCTTTCCTGGGCCTGTTTCTCCAGGTATTGGACTAGGAAAGAGGGTAAGAAGGCCAAAAGAATTCCGTCCGTAGCAATGGCATGGTGGTGGAACTGAGGTCACTCTCCACCTTTTATTGGTCATTATCACCGATCTGATTTGTGGTCCCCAAGCTTTGCTGGCAGAGGACGCGTCCCCAGGCATCTCCCTCCTACTATTGACAGTGGTGTGACCCTGTGGCCTGGCTGTCCCTAGCTGGTGACTTCACACCATCGGGTGAGCCGCTTCGCCCCACTCCGCAGCCTGGCAAACCTGCAGACCCCAGTTTTGTCTGGCCCCCTGGGTCAGAGCACCCGGGCAGGTTATGTGTTCTGCGTGGCTAGAATAGGGACCTCGGGGGTAACAGTGGCTCCCTCCAAGCCTCTGCCTTCCTTTCGCATAGACCAGACTTCGTCAGCAAACACCACGGAAAAGCAGATACCCAGGCAGAAGACAAGGGGATACCCTCTCCCATCACCTTCCCCACCTGCTCCAACCACATCCGACACACCCAGAAAAAGTGACCTCTCACTCCCTTCCTCCAACCTTCTTTTATCTGGAGGGTTGTTGGGGGTGGTTCTTAGCAAGCCCAGTGGGGGAGCTGACTTGCCTGATAGTGGGTGGCTCTCAAGACTTAGAACATGAAGTACTCAGTGCTTTTTTCCTTGTGGGTTGTAGCCACAATTTTGGAATAACAAACCATGCAACAGGGAATAGATTATTATTGATGTCACTTGTAACACTCTTATAGCACACAAAAGGCTTTCACGTGCACTATCCCATTTGATCCTTACAGTCAGTGGTCTTTAAACTGGGGTACATGTATCACTGGGGTCTCCAGACATTTTCCAAGAGGCACACTGAGCACGGATGGTTTTAAGAGAATCAATTCTCAGCTCTCAACGTTCTCTGCCCTCTTCCCTCTGCTGATAACTGATCTATCTCCCTTTGGTGGAGGTCTTAGGAGGGTCTCCTTTCCACCTGTCTTTCTCCTTGCACCCACCTCGAATGCCTCGCACCCACCTGGAACTTTGAATCTGATTTTTATTATAGATCACCGGGTGGATTTTAGCACAGAACTCAGAAGGGTCCAAAGAACCACCTGAACTTGCAGTTATAAAATGCCTTCCATTTCCATCGACTTCTTTTAGTGAGCTAAGCTACTCAAAACCAAAATCCAGAACATAAAAATCAGAATGCAATTGAAGCTAAACTCTATCCCATTCCAGAAATAAATAATACTCTTCTGTTGTATGTGTTTTAAGAGCATTAAGAAATACATTGCCAATAAAATCAAATTTATGTTTTATCTCATTATCAAAATTTGTACTATAGGTTGTTTTGGCAAGTTGTGTTCTGGCCAATAAATCATAACAATTCAAAAGAAATGTTTGCAACCAGCCTTATGTCACAGGAAATAAATTTTTTACATTTCACCTTACAGTCATATTTTTGCTTCAGGAAAGTACGTGAGGCTCTTGGAGCAAACATTCAACTGCCTGCCCTACAGTCATGGCGGCTCCCCTTATGCATCAGAAATAAGAGTTTCTCTTACGCAATAGATTCTCACTTTCCCAGGCAACTTGCCACTAAGCATTGGCATATGATTCAGTCTGGCCAAAGAGGTCTGAGCAAGTCTGCCAGGGGGTTCTAGGAAAGATTTTCCTCCCTGGTAAAAAAAAAAAAAAAAAAAAAAAAAAAATTAGAGCCCCTTTCCCTTCTTACATTCAGATAGGTTGGAGAATATGAAGCTTCTCTCATTGCAGCCATCTTGTAACTATAAGAAAAAAGGCAAGAGAACGAAAGCAAAGGCAAGCCAGAGTCCAGCCATCAGGAAACACCTTCCTCTAGATTTCCTGTTATGAGACAAGCCCAAAACCTGATTTTTTTTTTAATTTTTTAAAAATTCTGTTAAATTATTTTTAGTCAGGGATTCTATTTTCAGCCCAAACAAATACTGACGGAGTATGTATCCCATGCTAAAGATTCAGGACTTCAGGTGTCTGGGAGCTGGCACAAGATTTTAAGATTTGAAACAGTAGAGTGGCCTCTCGTTGACAGCCATTTGCAGAAAGGATTGGCCAAAAGAGAGAATGAAGGCAAGGGACCAGTTACAATCACCAGTCATTATAACTTCCACCTTCTAGAGAGCTCTCACTGAAATTTAGTGTATTCCGTCATAAGAGTGCTCATTGTTATTGAAGAACAGCCCAATCTGCTGTACCAAACAAACACTACCGTCCACTGGTGAATGATCTGGGGAAAATGGAATGGGGCTTATGACAGCTCCACTGCCCTTGGCACATGGCTTACAAGGTCGCTCCTGTCTTTACAGGTGGTGGGAAGGGAAAAGAGAAGCCAGAGTAAACATGTTTAAGTAGAAACCCAGAAGTCGCATACATTATCCCACTCATATCCCACTGACTCACACTCAGTCTCACGGCCACACGTAGCTGCACAGGATGCAGAGAACTGCAGTTTAAGGCTGGAGGCCATCTAGTGGAGAGCGGAGGCTAAAAATCACCTGGCTCCGTTACTAAAGGAAGGCAGCAAAAATGGACGTCAAAGAAACTACTTTAAGATTATTCACAAGTGTAGCGTAAGGTGTATCTTAAGATCCAGCATCAGATTTCCTTAAAGTTAGTCAGCCTTTTAAGAAGAATAGAGCAGATGACGTAGGCTGTAAGTATGGACAGCCTTACAAGTAAAGAGTTATTTCAATAATTCTCACTTCGTTGAATAATTACTATCATCACTGATCCAGTGACATGCAGATTGAATTGGCCTCTGAATGTAGAGCAGGGGTCAACAAATAGAAAGAGAGTCTGGGTCAGGGTCGGCACCCAAAATAAGCAGCAGAGGGGGACAAGAAATGTGAGCAGACTCAGCACCTGATGGTACTTTCAATCTCTATTGAACCACGATGACAAAAAAAAGAAACGTCAGAAGAAGATGTACCTTACCACCAAGGGAAATGGAGCTCTGAAAATACAATGGAATTCAGATGCGACGCCCATGGATGTACAATACCCTATGGCAGGCACATCCTTCCACCAGGCATCTGACTCACCACACACTCACTTGTATCTGAAGTGAACGGCCACTTACCTGAGGCTTAAAAATGGAAACAGAGCAAGAGATTTAGGCAGGAAATCCCAAAGGCAGACTAATGACAGCTTGCAAAAGAGCTACTGCTTTAAGGTCTATTCTTCTAGCTGCAAGAAATCATGAGCATATCAAAGGAAAACTCTGAAAGAGTTGATGAGTTGCCTTATGTTAGCAAAATAATGCTGTCCTTCCTGGCACAAATCAGTGGTCCTCAGTGAAGCTCCAAGACTGCTGGGGTCCAAGTTTGAAGTAAAGAGTCTAATTTAACAGAGGAAGCAATCCTGGTGCTCTTAAGCCCAATTTAATATTTATTTATACCCAAGGGAGCAGGAGCACTAAGTAGCTTCCTCTCCTTGAGAGGACATATTTGTAAGAGTGTTTTGTAAATTATAAATCATTCAAATACTATAGAGATGTATGCACACATACCACATACATATTAATGTGTATTAATACTCCCCAGGAGCACTGAGTAGTTTCCTCTATTTGAAGAGTCTCTAGGAAATATTACATATAATGGTGCTTTGTAAATGCTAAAGTCCAACACACGTGTAACAAACTGGTAGTATTCTATTTGACTTTTTTTTTTTTTCAATCAAGAAAGGCAGTAGATCCTACATTGGGCCTCTGCACCGAGACCTGCCTGTCAGAGGCACCCTGCAAGAAAGGGACAGAGAGATATGCACCAGTGAAAGCCAATGTCCACACAGCAAGGACTCTGAGGTCCTGATGAAAACCAGGATCTTTTGCTACTTTGATAAATAAGGCTCTTAAATACAGCCTGAGAAGCCATCATGTGTTCCTTTTTGTGCTATGACAGGCACAAGGAATGGATAATAAGGCTTTCTTTGCCTCTCTGTTTAATGAGGTATTAGATTTATCCCCAAATTTAAGTGATTAATTGATTAATAAAGCATTTAGCATCTTGTTGACTCCTGGAGATCAAAGGCAAATTAAACAATCCAAGATATTCACACTTGACCACAAACTATTATTGTTTCTAAGTCCAGGGGCCCCCTCCCCTCTATCAAAGCTGTGAAATAAAAAAGGAAAAAAGTCCAGGTGACACATGATGAAGCACTTAAAGCACACTGTCACCAGACTGTCTCAGAAGTGACAGAGGTATTGAGATGAAAAAGAAGTATAGGTTCAAAGCATCATCGTAAACAGTCTTTTGCAGAAAAACAATTACAATGAAAATTTCCAAGGAGCAAAAAAGATCAGCCCCAGCCAGCAGTCCATTCATGTCGAGCAATATTAAATGCAATCTAGTTCAGGTGCAACCAAGATTACAAACCATCCCTTGGAGTTTGCTATGAAAGCCCTTGGCCCTGAACTGTATCACACTTCACTGTGGCACACTTTATTTGTAAGGCTCCACAAAGGCAGCTCCCATGGGAAGCTCGCTGAAGCCAGCTTGGCCCTTCACGTATGTGACCCCATGTGGCCAAGTCATCAAACAAAGGGTCTGGCTCTTCAGCCCTCCCCCTGGGATCACTTAGACCCTGCCAGGCCCTCCACTTTGATACATTTGAATTTTATCCAAGTCAAATCCGTTTGTACTACAGAGACTCCTAAACCCACTTCCCAGGCCTGATTCGGCCTTTGAGTCCCAAGCCACTGGCAGTTGGCTTGTCCCGGCAGTTCCAAGCCACAACCATTCAAACCAGCCAAATGTCACCTCGGCTTAACAAATTGGATAATTATTTGACATGTTATTGCATTCTGCCTTTATCTGATATAAAGCAAAGGAAAGTAAGAATCTAAACGTTGATATGAGTGCCATAGAAATTATCTTCACCGATACTGATGTTGGGGACTTTTTCTCCAGCACTACTGTCTGCTTCCCCTAGTCATTAAGGACCCTATCTTCTGTTTCAGGGTCCTGAAGTTACCTTGGGTCATTGGAAAAAGGGGTGGCCACATACAGAAGCCAAAACTGAATCTGATCAAGGCCAGAGCAGGCATCACATCCACTTCACCCCAAATATTGGTGACAAGGACAACCATCACCTCTCCCTCAGCACAGGGGACATGTAGGGCTCCCTCAAAGTCAGTAGAGACTGTACATGTATGGGGATGTGGATTAGATGTGAACTCTTTGTATTTTCTGCCAACTTTGCTATAAATGGAAGATGGTCCAAAGGAATAAAGTTTATTAATTTTTGTTAAAAGTCAGTGGAGGGTCTATAGGCATTGGCTTGGCTCATATGGCTTCCTGGTTTGCACAGTGTACCAGAACTGGGTCATCCCTCAAAGCTAGCCACCTTCTCTCCTTTTCATGTAGTTCCCTTAGTTTTGATCGCCTCCATTCAGAGTCCACAGACCCTCCCTAAATGTATGCCACCGATGGTAGGCAGAAAAATGATCCCCAAAGATGTCCTCATCTCTGGACCTGCTGAGTGTGTTGGGTTACATGCAAAGGGGAATTAAGGTTGCAGCTGGAGTTAAGGTTGGAAACTAAATGAACTTAATACTGGGGTGGGCCCCAGTATTGGGGTATATGGGCCCCAATATAGTCACAATGGGCCTTGAAAGTGGAAGGAAGAGGCAAGACGAAGAGAATCAGAGAAAAAGTTGATTGTAGAAGCATGATCAGGGATATGCCATGTTGCTGGCTTTGAAGATGAAGAAGTGGACCCATGAGTCAAAAAATGGAGACAGCACGTAGAAGCTGGAAAGAAAACAGATTCTCTCCTGAGCCTCCATGGAGGAACACGGCCCTGGCAACGCCTTGACTTTAGCCCAGTGAGATCCATTTCAGACTTCTGAATTGTAGAACTATAAGAAAATAAGTTTGAGTTGTTTTAAGCTGCTAAATTTGTGCTTGTTACAGCAGCAATAGGACACTAATACACCAACATTCAATCATTCCTTTGCTCCTTTGCAACCATTTCTTTCCTTTGATAATAATACTTCTGAGCAGTGTTCATGCTTCTCACCACTGGTTGGGAGAGGCAGGTGGGGCACAGTGAGTAATACATAAAGAGATTCTCTTGGTTCTCTAGTGACACAAAGTAGAGGCCTCATAGTTTTATATACCTGGAAGATTTGCTGTGCCATGACTGGTAAAGGAAGATTCATTTCAAATCAGATGTCTCAATCAAATGCTTATTCACTCTACTACACAGCCAGGCTGTGTATTTCATCACTGCTTATTATTGATATAAAACCTTCGTTAAAGAAATAGATGTACACTTCTTTAAGATAACAAAATAACCCCTTCTTCTCCTTCTGCCTCCTCTCCCTCCCTCCCTCCCTCAGCCCAAAAGTCAGCTTAATTAGGAAATAGTAGAAGAATTCTCAATAAAGGTCAGAAACAAGACAAGATCATCCACTATAACCTCAATTATTTAGCAGTGTTCTGGGGCACCAGCCAATACAATCAACCAGTAGGGAAAAAATGGAGGTATAAAAATTGGAATAGAGGAGATAAAATAACTATTTGCAGATTATAACATTGTTCACATGAAAAAACTAAAAGAACCCAAACTATTATAAACAAAAATTCAGAGGTTCCCCTCCAAGATGGCAATATAGAAAGCTCTTGAACTCACCTCCTCCATGAACATACCGAATCTATAACTACACATTGAATAATTCCATCTGAAAGAAATCCAGAAACTAGATGAGTGACTCTTATACATTCAGTAAATTAGAAAACCCCACACTGACCTAAGTAGGAAACATTAAGACACACTCTCACCATAAGCCCCACTCCTGGCACAACATAATCGGGTGTGAACCCACAATTCCCAGCTTCTCATTGAGTGAAGGTTTAGGACCCACAGTTAGTCTCTTAGCTTTTAAGTTTTCCACTGTATAGATGGGACCCCAAAACATTTAGGTCTGAAAGCCAACACAATTTGCATCCACAAGACCGAAGCAAACAGTTAATAGGCTTGCAAGAATTCACCAAGCTTATCCCACACCCTAGGGCTCAGTGCAGAGCCAGACAGATATGCCTAGCTCTCACCCTTTCCTGGAAATAAGTCTACTTGCTTACTTTAAAATTTGCTGCCTGAGGGTCAGGCATATATCCAGCGACAGTCTGCAATGCTCCCTAGAGATTGGGAAGGCTGGCAGACACCATCTTCCTACTCTCCCCTGTCCAGTTCTAGAACACTGGTGTCATCCTGAAGAGAACTTGTGAACACATGTGTGGCCCTTTTGTGGCTGCTGCCCAAGGGGTACACCCATTTATAGTAGGACTCTGGTGGCCACTAAGATCTGAGTTCCAGATCCAACAGAATAGTAGAAAAGAAATACTTTTTAACCTACTACTCCCCAATGCTCAGTAAAGAGGGAAAAGACAGATATACCCAACCTGCCTTTCCCTAAAAGAGGTCTATTTGCGTACTTTAAAAGTTGCTGCCTGAAGGTCTGGCTTCTAATCATCCTGTATCTAAGTGTGAACAAGAATTTAGAACAACAATCATAAGACTACTAGCTGGGCTTGAAAAAAGCATAGAAGACACTAAAGAAACCCTTGCTGCAGAGATCAAAGACCTAAAAACTAGTCAGGCTAAAATAAAAAATACTAAACTAAGATGCAAAACTAACCAAATATAGTCACAACAAAGATTGAGGCAAGAATAGGTGATATAGCAGATAAAATTATGGAAAATAATGCAGCTGAAAGAAGAAGGAAAGGAAATTATTAGATCATGAGGGGATACTTAGAAAACTTAGTGATTCCATAAAACAAAACAGTATCTATATGAGTCCCAGAAGAAGAAAAGTGGGAAAAGGGGGCATAAGGTTTATTTGAACAAATTATAGCTGAGAACTTCCCTAATCTGTGGAAGGAAACAGGCATTCAAGTCCCAGAGGCACAGAGAACTCCCCTCAAAATCAACAAAAACAGGTCAACACCATGACATAACATAGTGAATCTTGCAAAATACAAAGATAGAGAATTCTGAAAGCAGGTAGGGACAAAAGGTCCTTAACTGACTAGAGTAGACCAATAAGGCTAGCAGCAGGCCTGTCCACTGAAAATTTGGCAAGCCAGAAGGTAGTGGCAGGAAATATTCAATGTGCTAAATGGGAAAAATATGCAGCCAAGAATTCTTTATCCAGCAAAGCTGTCATTCAGAACAGAAGGAGAGACAGTTTCCCAGACAAACAAAAACTAACGGAGTTTGTGACCACTAAACCAGCCCTGCAAGAAATGTTAAGGGCGGGGGTGAGGAGGCTCTTTGAGTAGAGAAAAAAAAAAGAAGACCAAAGCAACAAAGAATACCAAGGACCAGAGAACATCACCAGAAACACCAACTCTACAGACAACACAATGGCACTAAATTCGTATCTTTCTATAGTCACTCTGAATATATATAGACTAAATGCTCCAATCAAAAGACATAGGGTATTAGAATGGATAAAAACCTGAGATCCATCTATATGCTGCTTGTAAGAGACTAACTTTAGACCTAAAGATACCTGCAGATTGTAAGTGAAGGGATAGAAAACCATTGATCATGCTAATGGAGGTCAAAAGAAACCCGGAATAGCCATACTTATATAAGACAAACTAGACTTTAAAACAAGGCTGCAGCAAGGATGAAGAAAATATCATAATTAAGGGATCTATCCATCAAGAAGATCCAACAATTGTAAATATTTATGCCCCCAACTTGAAACACCCAAATGTATAAATCAATTAATAAGAAACATAAAGAAATGCATTTATAATAATACTATAATAGCAGGGGACTTTAATACCCATGTACAACAATTGACAGATCATCTAGGCAGAAAATCAACAAGAAAACAATGGCTTTGAAAGACACACTGGACAGATGGACTTAACAGATATATTCAGAACATTTCATCCTAAAGCAGCAGAATACACATTCTTCCCAAGTGCACATGGAACATTCTCCAGAACGGATCACATACTAGGTCACATATCAGCCCTCAATAGTTACAAAAAGATCAAGATCATACCATGCATATTTTCAGATCACAGCACTATGAAACTTGAAATTGACCACAAGAAAAAATATGGAAAGCCCTCAAATACATGGAGGTTAAAGAAGATTCTACTCAAAAAATGAATGGGTGAAATAAGAAATTAAAAAATACATGGAAGCAAATGAAAATGAAAATATGACAGTCCAAATCCTTTGGAATGCAGCAAAGACAGTCCTAAGAGGAAAGTACATTGTAATTCAGGCCTATCTCAAGAAGCCAGAAAGGTCCCAAATATACAAAGTAACCTTAAACCTAAAGGAGATCTCAAAGGAGCAGCAAATAAAGCCTAAAGCCAGCAGAATAAGGGAAATAATAAAGACTGGAACAGAAATAAATGATACAGAAACAACAACAACAAAAAGCAGTACAACAGATCAGTGAAGAAAAATATACAAAATTAATAACCCCCTAGCCAAACTTATCAAGGAAAGGACACAAATAGATAAAATCACAAATGAAAGAGGATAGATCACAACCAACATCACAGAAATACAAGCGATTACAAAAGAACACTATAAAAAATTACATACCAACAAACTGGGCAATCTGGCAAATTTCTAGAAACTCACATACTACCCAAAACTCAAACAGCAAGAAATAGAAAATTTGAACAGACCTATAACCAGCACAGAAATTGAATCAGTTATCAAAAATCTACCAACAAACAAGAGTCCTGGACCAGATCGCTTCCCAAGGGAACTCTACCAGCCATTTCAAGAAGAATAAATACCTATTCTTCTCAAACCATTCCAAAAAATAAAAAAAATAAAATGGAAATAAAGCTTCCAAACTCCTTCTATGAAGCCAGCGTTACCTTGATTCCAAAACCAGACAAAAACCCACTAAAAGGGAGAATTACAGGCCAATATCCCTGATGAACCTGGATGCAAAAATTCTCAAGATACTAGCAAATCAAATTCAACAGTACATTAAAAGAATTATTCACCTTGATCAAGTGGGGTTTATTCCTGGGCTGCAGGGCTGGTTCAATATCCACAAATCAATCAACATGATACACCACATTAATAAAAGAAAGGATAAGAACCACATGATCCTGTCAATAGATGCAGAAAAAGCATCTGACAAAATACAGCATCTTTTTTTTTTTAATGTTTATTTATTTTTGAGAGAGACAGAGTATGAGCAGGGGAGGGACAGAGAGAGAGACACACACAGAATCCAAAGCAGGCTCCAGGCTCTGAGCTGTCAGCACAGAGCCCAACGCAGAGCCCAAACTTACGAACCATGAGACCCTGACCTGAGCTGAAGTCAGATGCCCAACTGACTGAGCCATCTAGGTGCCCCAAAATACAGCATTTTTCTTAATAAAAACCCTCAGAAAGTCAGGATAGAAGGAACATACCTTAACATCATAAAAGCCATATATGAAAGGCCCACAGCTAATATCATCCTCAATGGGGAAAAACTGAGAGCTTTCCCCCCAAGATCAGGAACACAACAGAGATGTCCACTCTCACCACTGTTTAACATAGTGTTGGAGATCCTAGCCTCAGCAATCAGACAACAAAATGAAATAAAAGGCATCCAAATTGGCAAAGAAGTCAAACTTTCACTTTTCGCAAATGACATGATACTCTACGTGGAAAACCTGAAAGACTCCACCAAAAAACTGCTAGAGCTGATCCTAGAATTCAGTAAAGTCACGGGATATAAAAATCAATGTACAGAAATCTGTTGCATTTCTATACACCAATGATGGAGCAACATAAAGAGATATCAGGGAATTAATCCCATTTACAATTTCAGCAAAAACCATAAAATCCCTAGGAATAAACCTAATCAAAGAGGTAAAAGATCTGTATGCTGAAAACTACAGAAAGCTTATGAAAGAAATTGAAGACAACACAAAGAAATGGAAAAACATTCCATGCTCATGGACTGGAAGAACAAATATTTTTAATTTTTTTTAACAAATCTACATATTCAATGCAATACCCATCAAAACACCAGCATTCTTCACAGAACAAGCAATTCTAAAATTTGTGTGGAACCACAAAAGACCCCGAATAACCAAAGTAATGTTGAAAAAGAAAACCAAAGCTAGAGGCATTACATCCCAGGCTTTAACCCATATTAGAAAGCTGTAATCATCAAGACAGTATGGTATTAGCACAAAAGCAGGCAGATAGATCAATGGAACAGAATAGAGAACCCAGAAATGGACTCACAAATATATGGCCAACTAAACTTGAACAAAGCAGGAAAGAATATCCAATAGAAAAAAGGCAGTCTCTTTAGCAAATGGTGCTGGGAGAACTGGACAGCAACATAAAGTAGAACCTGGACTGGGGCACCTGGATGGCTCAGTCGGTTAAGTGTCTGCCTTCCGCTTGGGTCATGACCTCACGGTTTGTGAGTTCAAGCCCCGCATCGGGCTCTGTGCTGACAGCTCAGAGCCTGGAGCCTGTTCGGATTCTATGTCTCCATCTGTCTCTGCCCCTCCCCCACTTGCTCATGTGTGTTCTGTCTCTCTCTCTCTCTCAAAAGTAAACAAACATTTAAAAAAAAAAAAAAAAGAATGAACCTGGACCACTTTCTTACACCATACACAACAATAAATTCAAAATGGATGAAAGATCTAAATGTAAGACAGGAAACCATCAAAATCCTACAGGAGAAAACAGGAAGCAACCTCTTTCACCTGGGTTGCAGCAACTTCTTACTTCATAGGTCTCTGAAGGCAAGAGAAATAAAAGTAAAAATGAGCTATTGGGACCTCATCAAGGTAAAAAGCTTTCATGGGTTCAAGCCCCAAGTTGGGCTCTGTGCTAAAAGCAGAGCCAGGAGTCTGCTTCAGCTTCTGTGTCCCCGCTCTCTCTGCCTCTCCCCGGCTCGCACTCTCTCTCTCAAAAATAAACATTAAAAAAAAATTGTTTAGGATAACAAAACCTCTGCACAGTAAAGAAAATAACAAAACTAAAAGGCAACCAACAGAATGGGAGAAGATATTTGCAAATGATCTATCCAATAAAGGGTTAGTGTCAAAAATCTATAAAGAACTTACCAAACTCAACACCCTAAAAACAAATAATCCAGTGAAGAAATAGGCAAAATACACGAATAGACACTTTTCCTAAGAAGACATCCAGATGGCCACAGACACATGAAAAGATGATCAACATCACTCATCATCAGGGAAATACAAAACAAAACTACACTGAGACATCACCTCACACCAGTCAGAGTGGCTAAAACTAACAAGTCAGGGAACAACAGATGCTGGTAAGGATGCGGAGAAAGGGGAACCCTCTTGCACTGCTGGTGGGAATGCAAACTGGTGCAGCCACTCTGGAAAACAGTGTGGAAGTTTCTCAAATAATTAAAAATAGAATTACCTTATGACGCAGCAATGACACTACTAGGAATTTATCCAAAGGATACAGGGGTGCTGATTTAAAGGGGCACATGCACCCCAATGTTTATAGAAATGCTATCAACAATAGCCAAATTATGGAGAGAGCCCAAGTGTCCATCAACTGATGAATGAATTAAGATGTGCATATATGCAATGGAATGTGTATATTCCAAGAAGATGTGTGTGTGTGTGTGTGTGTGTGTGTGTATATATATATATATATATATATATATATATATATATATATATATATATATATGTATGTATGTATGCAATGGAATACCACTCAGCGATGAAAAGGAATGAAATCTTGCCATTTGCAACAACATGGATGGAACTGGAAGGCATTATGGTAAGCAAAATAAGTCAGAGAAAGGCATATCACATGATTTCATTCATATGTGGAATTTGAGAAACTTAACAGATGATTATAGGGGAAGGGAAGGAAAAAGAAGATAAAAACAAAGAGGGAGGCAAACCCTAAGAGACTTTAAATACAGAGAGCAAACAGAGTTGATGGGGGTGGGGAAAATATGTGATGTTTCTACTCCTGAAGCCAAGACTACACGGTATGTTAACTTGAGAATAAATTTTTTAAAAATTAAGTAAATGTACCCTGGAGGGAAAAAAATAGAACTATCCTACAACCCAGCAATTGCACCGCTAGGTATTTATCCAAAGGGTACAAAAATGCTGAGTTGAAGGGACACATGCTCCCCAATGTTTATAGCAGCACTATCAATAATATTCCAATTATGGAAAGAGCCCAAGTGTTTATCAGCTGATGAATGTATAAAGAAGATATGGTATAGGTCTTTGGGGGGCTCAGTCATTTAACATTTGACTTCAGCTCAGGTCATGATCTCACAGTTTGGGAGCTCAAGCCCCACTTCTCTCTCCCTTTCCCTCTGCCTCTCCTGGGACTTTCTCTGCCCCTCTCTCACTTGCATGCACTCTCTCTCCCTCCCTCCCTCTGAAAAAAGAGATGTGGTGTGTGTGTGTGTGTGTGTGTGTGTGTGTGTGTGTGTGTGTGTACACAATGGAATATTACTTGGTGATCAAAAAGAATGAAATCTTGCCATTTGCAACAATGTGGATGGAACTAGAGGGTATCTTGCTAAGAGAAATGAGTCAGTTGGAGGAAGAAATGATTTGATTTCACCTGTATGTGGAATTTAAGAAACAAAACAAATGCACATAGGGGAAGGGAAGGAAAAAGAAGATAAAAATGGAGAGGGAGGCAAACCATAGGAGACTCTTAAATTCAGAGAACTGAGGGTTGCTGGAGGGGTGGTGGGTGGGGGAAGGCACTAAATGGATGATGGGCATTAAGGAGGGTACTTGTTGGGATAAGCACTGGGTATTATACGTAAGTGATGAATCACTGGGTTCTACTCCTGTAACCAATACTACACAGTGTATTAACTAACTTGAATTTAATTTTTAAAAAGAGAGAGAGAGGGGCGCCTGGGTGGCGCAGTCGGTTGAGCGTCCGACTTCAGCCAGGTCACGATCTCGCGGTCCGTGAGTTCGAGCCCCGCGTCAGGCTCTGGGCTGATGGCTCAGAGCCTGGAGCCTGTTTCCGATTCTGTGTCTCCCTCTCTCTCTGACCCTCCCCCGTTCATGCTCTGTCTCTCTCTGTCCCAAAAATAAAATAAAATAAAAAATAAAAAAAAAATAAAAAGAGAGAGAGAGACAAAAGTCACTATATACTGATAAATCTGTCAAAGCAACAAGAGTGTAACATCCATAAATACTTAACACCCAAAAGAAGAACACCTAAACATATAAAGCAAATAGTAACCGATCAGGAGGGAGAAATAAACAGCTGTGCAATAATAGAGGACTTCAATACCCCACTTCCAACAATGGATAAATTATCCAGACAAAAAAATAATGAGGAAACATAGGATTTAAACTCTACTTTAGACCAGATGGACCTCACAGATGTTTACGAAACATTCTATCCAACAACAGCAAAATATACATTCTTCTCAAGTGCTCGTGAAATATTCTCTAGGATAGATCATATGTTAGACCACAAAACAAGTCTCAGTAAATTTAAGACTGAAATCCTATCAAGCATCTTTCCTAACCACAATGGTAGAAAACTGGAAGTCAATTACTAGAAGATTGAAAAATTCACAGATTAGTGGAGATTAAACAGCATGCTAATGAACAACCCATAAATCAAAGTATTCAAACAGATAATTCTTAAAAAATACCTGGAGACAAATGAAAACAGAAATACAGCATACCAAAATTATGGGAGACTGCAAAAGCAGTTCTAAGAGGAAAGTTCATAGTAATAAACACAAAACTCAAATAAAAACCTAACTTCACACCTCAAGGAACTAGAAAAACAAGGACAAACTAACACAAAGTTAGAATGAAAGAAATAATAAAGGTCAGAGAATAAATTAGATACAGACAAAAAGAAAAGAGAAAAAAAAGTCAATGAAACCAGGAGCTTGTTTTATGAAGATTAAAAAAAAAAATGAGACATCTTTAGCTAGACTTAAAAAAGAGAAGACTCAAACTCAAATTAAAGAGGAAACATTACAATGGATACACAGATAAAAAGGATACAAAGATACCTAAGAGACCAGGAAAAATTATATACCAACAAGGTGGACAACCAACAAGAAATGGGTAAATTCCTAGAAATGTGAAACCTACCAAGATTGTACTAGAAAGAAGTAGAAAATGTAAACAGACTGGGTTATTAGTAAAGAGATCAGATCAACAAACAAAAGTCCAGGACCATATGGTTCCATTGATGAATTCTTCCAAGCATTTAAAGAAAAAATTTAAACTAATCTTTCTAAAAAACTCTTCTAAAAACAAACAAAAAAACCAGAAGAGGAGAAAATATTCCCAAACTCATTTTAAGAGGCTAGCATTACCCTGATCTCAAAACCAGAGAAGGACACTACAAAAAAGAAAAATTTAGGTTAGCATTTCTGATGAGCATTGATGCAAATATCCTCAACAAATATTAGCAAACCAAATAAATACATTAAAAGGATCATACATCATGATCAAGTGGGATTTACACTAGGAATTCAAATATGACTCAACATCCACAAAATCAATGTTATACATTAATAAATCATACGATTTTTATCTTTCACTTTAATAGACGTAGAAAAGGCATTAGGCAAAATTCAACACTCATGATAAAAAAGAAGAAAAAAACTCAACAAACTAAGTATAAGGGGATATACCTCAACACAATAAAGGCCATATATGGCAAGCTCACAGCTAACATAAGCAATGGTAAAAAACTGAAAACTTTTCCTCTAAGGTCAGGAATAAGACAAGAATGCCTATTCTTGCCACTTTTATTTAACATAATACTGAAAGTCTTAGCTGGAGCAATCAGGAAAAGAAAAGAAATAAAGGCATCAGAATTGGAAAGAAAGAAAACTGTCACTGTTGCAGATAACATTATTTTATATATAGAAAATCCTAAATACTCTACCAAAAAAAAACTGTTAGAGCTAATCAATGAATTCAGTAAAGTTGCAGGAACAAAATTCACATATAAAAATCAATAGCATTTCTATATACTAACAACAAATCATCTGAAAAAGAAAAAAGAAAAAATGATCTCATTTACAATAACATCAAAAACAATTAAACATTTAGGAAGAAATTTAACCAAGGAGGTGAAAGATCGCTATATTTAAAAGTACAAAACATTGATGAAATAAACTGAAGAAGACACAAAGAAATGGAAATGTATCCCATGCTCATAGACTGGAAGAATTTTGTTAAAACGTCAATACTACCAAAAGCCGTCTATAGATTTGATGAAATCTCTATTAGGTATACAATGGCAATTTTTCCAGAAGTAGAGAATCATAAAATTTTCACGGAACCACAAAATACCCCAAATACCCAAACGATAATCTTGAGAAACAAGAACAAAACTGGAGGCATCACCCTTCTTCATTTTGAAGAAATTATAAAACAGTAGTAATCAAAACAGTAGGATACTGGCATCACACACACACACACACACACACACACACACACACACACACACACACCAATAGAAAAGAGAGAACCCAGAAATTAACCCAAGCATATACAGTCAACTAATATTTGACAAGGAAGCTAAGAATACTCTATGAATGAAGGACAATAAATGGTGCCAGGAAAATTTGGATATCCACATGTCAAAGAATGAAACTAGACTCCTATCTTACACAATCCAAAAAAATGATTCAAATTGGATTAAATTGGATAACTTAAATATTAAGACCTAAAGTCATAAAACTCTTTGAAGAAAACAAGGAAAAAAAGCTACTTGATGTGTGTGTTGGCTTTGATTTTTTTTTGATATGAAAAATAAACTACAAGCAACAGAAGCAAAATAAACAAACTAAAAAGTTCTTCAGAGCTAAAGAAATGATCAACGAAAATAAAAAGACAACCTACTAAATGGAAAAAAATATTTGCAAGTCACTTATCTGACAAGGGGCTAATAACAAAATATACAGAAAACTCATAGAATTCAACAGCAAAAAAAAAAAAGACAAAACAAACTCAAATAATGCTATTTTAAAATGGGGAAAGCGCCCAAATAGACGTTAGTCCAAAAATGATATGCGAATAGCCAATGGATACATGAAAAGATGCTCAAGATCACCAATCATCGTATAAATGTAAATCAAAACCACAATGAGACATCATCTTACACCTGTCAGTAGGGCCATCATCAAAAACACAAACTATAACAAATCCTGGTGTGGATATGGAGTAAAGAGAGTACTTGTGCATCATTAGTGGGATTTCACATTTGTACAGGCACTGTGGAAAACCATAGTGAGTTTCTCAAAAAATTAAAAAAAGGAAACCACCATATGATCCAGCAATCCCATTTCTGAGAATATATTCAAAGGAAATGAAAACACTGTATCAGAGATATCTGTACCCCCATGTTCATGGCAGCATTATTTACAATAGCAAGTCATGGAAACAAACTAAGTGGATGAATAGATAAAGATAGAGAAATACATAGAAAATACATAAAATAGATAAAGTTGTGGTATATATTAATATATACACACAATGCAGTATTTTTCCACAATTTTAACAAAAGGAAATTCTGCCTTTGTGACAACATGGATGGATCCTGAGGGCATTATGTTTAGTGAAATAAGCCATACAGAGAAGACAAATACTGTATGATCTCACTTATATATGGAACCTGAATTGAAAATAAAACAAAACTCAGAGATCAGATTTTTGGTTACCAGAGGCAGAGGGTGTGGGGAGGGGAAAGTGGGTGAAGGTGATCAAAATTTGCAAACTTTCAGCTATAAGTGCTAGGAATATATATCATATGCAACATGATGGCAATTTCTCTTTTTCTTTAATTATCGATATAAGATGACAGATGTGAACCAAACTTACTGTGATAATCATTTTATGATATATGTAAATCAAATCGTTATGGTGTATACCTTAAATTTCTGCTGTATGTCAATGATATCTCATTCCAACCAAGGGGAAAACCACAGTGAGATATTACCTTACACCTGTTAGAATAACTATTATCAGAAAGACCACAGATAACAAGTACTATCCAGGATATGGAGGAAAGGGAACACTTGTGCACTATTGGTGGGAATATAAGTTGATGCTCCTCCTATGAAAACAATTTGATGCTTCTTCAAAAATAAAAATGGGCTCTGGTTCGACATAGTGACGTAGGAAGACCTCAAACTCACTACCTCCAAGAACACACCAAATCTACACTTATTTACAAAGCAATTCCTTCTGAAGAACTGAAGGCTGACTAAATAGCTTCTACACACCAAAAGATAGACTACATAGCAGCAAGAGAGTCAGAGATAGAGTAAGGAAGGGAAACTCCACCCCAGTGCTGTGTGTTGAGGGACCATGAACAGGTGCATCTGCCATGGGACACAGAAAAAAAGCCACGATTTGAAAGAGCAATTAGAATATAAAATATCCAGCCCTAGAACTCAGCCAAATGGTGGGGGAGCTGTTTGTATTCTCTCCAGATCTGAGGGGCTGGTGAGTGCCACAATTTATGTTTTCTCTCTACCTTGATAGCATGCATAGGAGCAGAGTCTGGGGCCCCTAGTGGCCTACCACCTTAGTAAGCCCCAGGCCCATAGCCCACACCAGTCCCAGCCATCCCACCCAGGTGGCCCCAGTGTAGTGTACACCAGGATACCCCTGATCAGTGCTCACTACAGCTGCAGCCAGCTTGCCAACACAACACAGGCGCAAAGCAGCCTGGAAAACTCCAGGACCACACCATTTCAGCTCTAGAGGACTTGCTATGGCACCTCCAGTGCCGACTGCCCCAGGACCTTCTGGCCAGCACCCACCTTGGCTCCTGTTGCCCCACCAAGGTGCCCCCTGCATGGGGTGCCCTGGGACCTCCCAGACTGCACTCACTCCGGCGTCAGCTGTCCAGCCAGGGTGTCCTCTGAGTGGAGAGCCGCAGGACATCCCCAACCCACACCCGCTTCAGCTTCAGCAGTCCTACTAGCCCACCCTCTGCATAGAGCGCCTGAGGTTTCCCTGGCTTGCACCCACTTCAGCTTCAGTTATCCTTCCAGGGTGCCCTCTGTGCAGAGAGCCCTGGGACTAGCCCATCCCACACCCACATCAGCTCCAGCCATCCCACCAGGGCAGCCCAGCATGGAGTGCTCCAAGACCCCCAGCCCACACCAGACATACCTCCAGCTCCCCAGCCAAAGTAACCAGACACACAGTTTACACAGGGGGTGATTATACTCAAGACCAATCCTTCAAGTTTAGGAGAAGTAGTTGTTCTGCCTAATTCATAGGCACAAACACAAAGTCAAACAAAATGAGACAGAAGAATATGCTCCAAAGAAAGAAAAAAAACAAAACCTCAACAAAAGAACTAAATGAAACAGATAAGCAATATATCTGATAAAGAAATTCAAAGTAATGGTCATAAAGATGCTTACCAGGCTTTAGAGAACAGCGGATGAACTCAAGGAGAGTTTCAATAGTGAGAACATATAAAAAGGAACCAAACAGAGCTTAAGATTATAATAATTGAAATGAAAAATACACTAGAGGGAATCATAGCAGATGAGAAGATGCAGAAGAACAGATTAGCAATTTCTAAGATAGGAAAATGAAAAACACCCAATCGGAACAATAAAAATAAAGACTTTAAAAAATTAGGAATTAGGATATGTCAAGGGTTCTCTTGAACATCAGGTGAACAAACATTCATGTTATAGGGGGTCTCAAAAGGAGAAGAGATAAAGAGGCAGAAAACTTAGGTGAAGAAATACCTGAAAACATCCCTAACCTAGGAAAGTAACCAGACACCTAGGTTCAAGAAACAAAGAGTTCCGGGATGCCTCAGTGGCTGAGTTGGTTAAGCCTCCAACTCTTGGTTTTGGCTCCAGTTATGATCCCACCTTTGGTGAGATCAAGCCCCATTTTAGGCTCTGTGCTGACAGCACAGATTCTGCTTGGGATTCTCTCTCTGCGCCTCTCTCTCTCTCTCTCTCTCAAAAGTAAAATATAATAAGAAATTTCCAAACAAAATAAACCCAAGGAGGTGCACACTAGAACACTTAATCATTAAAATACCAAGGATTAAAGTTAAGAATTTTAAAAACAGGAAGAGAAGCAGTTAGTTACATACAAAGGAAAACCCATAAGGCTATCAGCTGAGTTCAACAGAAAACTTCCAAGCCAGAAGGGACTGGCATGAAATACTCAAAGTGCTGAGAGGAAAAAACCTAGAACCACGAATACCCAGCAAGATTACCATTCAGATTTGAAGGAGAGATAGTTTCCCAGATAAACAAAAGGTAAAGAACCACTTAACCAGCCTTACAAAAAATGTTAAAAGGACTCTTAAGTGGAAAATAAAGGTCCATACTTAGAAGAAAATTATGAAAAGGAAAATTCACGTGAGTAAAAGCAAATATAAAGGTAGTAGAGAAATCACTTAAAAGCTAGTGTGAAAGTTAAAGACCAAAGTAGTAAAATCAATTATATCAAAAAAAAAAAATGAGTTAAGGGACTCACAAAATACAAGATATAAAATATGATGACATATACATAAAACATGGAGTGGGGAGTAAAATGAAATGGTTCCAGAATGTGTTAGAACTTAAGTGACTATCAACATAATATAGACTACCATATACTTGGGATGTTATGTATAAATCTCATAACCACACATACACAAACACATTATACATACATATAGATACATACATACATAAAAATAAAGAGAAAGTCAAGCATAACACTAGAGAAAGTCAATTACACAAGGAAAGAGATCAAGAGAAAAAAAACAGAAGAACTGTAAAAACAGCCAAAAAACAGTTAGCAAAATAGCCATAAGTACATATCTATCAACAATCACTTTAAATGTACGTGGTCTAAATGTTCTAATCAAAAGACACAAGGTGACAGAATGAATTTAAAAAAACAAGACCTGTCTAATATTGCCTATGACAAACTCACTTCAGACCTAAAGACACATAGAGACTTAAAGTGAAAGAATGGAAAAAGATATTCCATGATTATGGAAGTGGGGGAAAAAAGCCAATATTTGTATCAGACAAGATAGAGTTTAAAACAAAGACTGTAATAAGAGACAAAGAAGGGCACTACATAATGATAAAGGGACCAATCCAACAAGGGATATAACAATTGTAAATATCTATGCACCTAACATGGAAGCATCCAAATACATAATGCAAATATTAACAGACATTTAGGGAGAAATTGATAGTAACAGATGAATAGTAAGGGATTTTAACACCCCACTTACATCAATGAATAGATGATCCAGGCAGAAAATCAGTAACAAAACAGTGTCTTTGAATGACACATTAGATCAGATGGACTTAACAGATACAAACGAAACATTCCATCCCCAAACAACAGAATACACATTCTTCTCAAGTGCACATGAAACATTCTCCAGGATAGATCACACATTAGGCTACAAAACAAGTCCCAATAAATTTAAGAAGACTGAAATCATATCAAGCATCTTTTTCAACCACAACCGAATGAAACTGGAAATCAATTACAAGGAAAAAACTGGAAAAAAAACACAAACATGTGGGGGCTAAAGCACATGCTCCTAAACAGCCTATAGGTCAACAAAGAAATAAAAGGTAATTTTTTTTTTAAATACACAGTGACAAATGAAAATGAAAACACAATGGTACAAAATATTTGGGACACAGCAAAAGCAGTTCCAAGAGGGAAATTAGAGCAATACAGGCCTATCTCGAGAAAAAAAAAAAATCTAATTTTACACCTAAAGCAACTAGAAAAAGAACAAACAAAGCCCAAAGTTAGAAAGAAATAAGATGAGAGCAGAAATAAAATAGAGACTTATATAGAAAAGATTGGGGTGCCTGGTGGCTCAGTTGGTTAGCCGTCCAACTTCAGCTCAGGTCATGATCTCATGGTTGGTGGGTTCCAGCCCCATATCAGACTCTGTGCTGACAGCTCAGAGCCTGGAGCCTGCTTCAGATTCTATGTCTCCCTCTCTCTGTCCCTCCACCTCTCTCTCTCTCTCTCTCTCTCTCAAAAATAAATAAAACATTAAAAAAATAGAAAAAAAATCAATGTATGCAAGAGCTGGTTCTTTGAAAAGATAAAATTGATAAACCTTTACCATCCTCTTAAAAACAGAGAAAAGACTCAAATAAATAATATCAGAAATGAAAGGAGAACAAATACGACAGAAATACAAAGCATATATACTATAAAAAGTTATATGCCAACAAATTGGACAACTCAGAGGAAATGGATACATTCCTAGAGACATAGAACCTCCCAAAACTGAATCAGGAAGAAAGAGAAAACCTGAACAGTCCAATAAGTAACAAAATTGAATCTGTAATCAAAAAGCTCAACAAACAAAAATCCAGGACAGATTCTACCAAACATTTAAAGAAAAGTTAATACCTGTCTTCTCAAACTATTCCAAAAAAAAAAGAAGAGGGAGAAAAGCCTCCAAATATATTCTACAAGGCCAGCATTACCCTGATACCAACACCACACAAAGACCACAAAGAACAAAACAAAAGGCCAGTATCCTTTGTGAACATAGACACAGACATCCTCAACAAAGTATCAGCGAACTGCATTCAACAATATATTAAAAGGATCATTCACCATGATCAAGTGGGATGTATTCCAGGGATGCAAGGATGGGTCCATATCCACAGATCAATCGACATGATACACCCCATTAACAAAACCAAGGATAAAACTCTTGATCATCTCAACAGATGCAGAAAAGGCATCTGACAAAGCACAACATCCATTTAAGACAAAAACTCTCAACACAGTGGGTTTAGAGAGAATATACCTCAACATAACAAAGGCCATTTATGACAGATCCACAGCTAACGTCATCCTCAATGGTGAAGAACTGTGAGCTTTCCCTCAGACCTCAGGAACAAGACAAGGATGTCCACTCTCACCACTTTCATTCAACATAGTACTGGAAGTCCCAGCCATAGCAATCAGATAAAAAAAAGAAAAAATGTATCCAAGGAGGTAAGGAAGAGTTAAACTGTCACTATTTATAGAGGACTTGATGCTATCCATAGAAAACCCTAAAAACTTCACCAAAACTATTAGAATAAATGAATTCAGTAAATTTTCAAAATACAAAATTAATATACAGAAGTTGGTTGTGTTTCTGTATACTAATAATAAAATAGCAGAAAGAGAAATGAAGATAAAAATTGCACCAAAGGGATATAATATCCAGGAATAAACTTAACTAAGGAGGTAAAAGACCTTTACTCTGAAAACTATAAAACATTGATGAAAGAAACTGAAGAGGACACAAAACAAATGGAAAGCTATTCCATGCTCATGGAGTAGAAGAATTAGAATTTCTAAAATGTCGGGGCGCCTGGGTGGCTCAGTCGGTAAGCGTCCGACTTCGGCTCAGGTCATGATCTCTCAGTCCGCAAGTTCGAGCCTGGCATCGGGCTCTGTGCAGACAGCTCGGAGCCTGGAGCCTGGAGCCTGTTTCAGATTCTGTGTCTCCCTCTCTCTCTGCTCCTCCCCCACTCACACTCTGTCTCTCTCTCAAAAATAAATAAACATTAAAAAAAAAAGAATTTCTAAAATGTCCATACTACCCACAGCAATCTACAGATTCAGTGCAATCCCTATCAAAATGAAAATAGTGTTTTTCACAGAACTAGAACAAATAATACTAAGATTTGTATGGAATCACAAAACCCTGAATAGCCAAAGCAATCTTTTTTTTTTTTAATTTTTTTTTAACGTTTATTTATTTTTGAGACAGAGAGAGACAGAGCATGAACAGGGGAGGGGCAGAGAGAGAGGGAGACACAGAATCGGAAACAGGCTCCAGGCTCTGAGCTGTCAGCACAGAGCCTGACGCGGGGCTCGAACTCACAGACTGTGAGATCATGACGTGAGCCGAAGTCGGAAGCTTAACCGACCGAGCCACCCAGGCGCCCCCAAAGCAATCTTAAAGAACAACAAAGCTGGAGCTATCACAATTCCAGAGTTCAAGGTGTGTTACAAAGCTGTGGTAATCAAAACAGCATGGACTGGCACAAAAACAGACACATAGCTCAGTGGAACAGAATAGAGAATCCAGAAATAAACCCATGCTTATAGAGTCAATTAATCTGACATAGGAAACAAGAATATACGATGGGGAAAAGAAGTTTTTTCAACAAATGGTGTTGGGAAAACTAAGCAGCTACATGCAAAAGAATGAAACTGGACCACATCTTACATCATACACAAAAATTAACTCAAAATGGGTTAAGAATCTAAATGTGAGACCTGAAACTATAAAACTTCTAGAAGAAAATATAGGCAGTAATCTCCTAGACGTAGGCCTCAGCAACATTTTTCCAGATATGTCTCTTCAGGCAAGGGAAACCTAAGCAGAAATAAACTATTAGGACTACACCAGAATAAAAAGCTTTTGCACAGCAAAGGAAATCAACAAAATGAAAAGGCAACCTACCGAATGGGAGAAGATATTTGCAAATGATAGATTTAATAAGGGGTTAATAACCACAATATGTAAAAAGAACTTATACGACTGAACACCAAAACAAAGCCCCAAATAATCTGTTTAAAAAATATGGGTAGAAGACATGAATAGACATTTTTTTCCAAAGAAGACCTACAGATGGCCAACAGACACATGAAAAGGTGTTCAACATCACTAATCATCAGGGAAATGCAAGTCAAAACCATAGGAAATATCACCTTACACCTGTCAGAATGTCTAGTATCAAAAAGATAAGAAATGACAAGAATGTTAGCAAGAACGTGGAGGAAAATGAATCCTTATTCACTGTTGGTAGGAATGTAAATTGGTGCAGCCACTGTGGAAAATAGTATTGGACTGCCTCAAAAAATTAAAAATAGAAATACCCTATGATCTAGTACTTGTCCTACTGGGTATTTACCCAAAGAAAATAAAAACACTAATTCACAAAGATATATGAACCTCTATATTTATTGCAGCATTATTTACAATAGCCAAGAGATGAAAGCAACCTGAGTGTTCATCAAAAGATGAACGGATAGGGGCATCTGGGTGGCTCAGTGGGTTGAGCATCCAATTTCAGCTCAGGTCATGTTCTCACAGTTTGTGAGTTCAAGACCCACATTGGGCTCTCTGCTGTCAGTGCAGAGTCCACTTCTGATCCTCTGTCCCCCCCTCTCTTTCTGCCCCTCACACTCTCTCTCATAAACATTAAAAAAAAAAAGATGAATGGATAAAGGTCTCTCTCTCTCTCTCTCTCTCTCTCCTCTTATACAATGAATAAGCCACAGAGATAAAAAGTACAATATAGGGAATATAGTCAATGGTATTATAGTAGCATTGTATGGTGACCGAGAGTAGCTACACCTATGGGGAACACAATGTAGAGAGATGTCGAATCACTATGCTATATACCTGAAACTAATATAACACTGTCTGTCAACTATACTTCAATAAAAAAATTAAGAATTGGGATGCCTGAGTGGCTCAGTCGGTTAAGCATCTGACTTCAGCTCAGGTAGTGATCTCATGGTTTGTGGGTTCGAGCCCAGTCAGTTAAGCCCAACTCTTAATCTCTGCTCAGGTCATGATCTCGCAGTTCATGGAATCGGGCCCTGCTTCAGGCCCTGTGCAGTGCAGAGCCTTCCTGGGCTTCTTTCTTTCTCCTTCTCTATTCCTGTGTATAGGAATTTCTATATATGATGTATATATAGAAATATTTTTATATAGAAATCAGCAATATTTGTAGAGATAATTAGAAGGTAAAATGGAAGAAAAATCCTATTTCCAATAGCAACAATAAAATATCCCCTAGAAATAAGCTTAACTAAACGTATAAGATGTGAAGAAAACTTTAAATCACAGAAAAGACTTGAACAGATGGAAAAACTTAATATGTTCTTGGATAGGAAATCTCTATATCATAAAGATATCATCAGTTCTCCTGGTATTAGTCCATAAATTTTAACATGATTCCAATTAAATAAGCGATAGGATTTTTTAAATGGACAAATTCTAAAGTTCATATGGAAAAATGGACAAATAAGAATAACCAGGAAAATAATGAGGGGGAATCATCTCTATCAGATATTTAAACATGAGGCTACTAAACAGTGTGATCCTAGTACATAAATAACCAGACAGATCAGGACGCTGAACTGAAATTAATCCAAATACATAAAATTATTGTATAGCAACAAAAATGAATTTCGAATCAATGCAGAAAAGATAATGGTAAATTAGCTGGGTGGTCATGGGGGGGGGTGGGGGGGGAAGTTGGAGTTATTTATTATACATTACATTAAAACACATTCCAGGTGGCAAAAACATTTAAGTTTAAAAATAAAATAAAATAGTATCATAAAAGCAGAAGAAATCACAGGAGAATTCTTTAGTTAACCTCAGAGCAAGGAAGGCCCAAGTATGCGTGCGGGGGGGGGGGGGTGGGGGGTTGGTACCAGAGCCAAAAGAAAAAGCAGATAAATTCTATTACATAAAATTTAAGATTTTTCAAGCTAAGAATCATCATAAGCAAAGGCAAATAACAAGCTACGGGAAGAGCACGAACTCATCTGCAATTCCTGCCTCAAAGGGCTATTTTCCTTAATACACAAAGAACTAAGCATCAGTAACAAAAATCACCAGAGCAAAAGAATACAAAGAAACCTATGAGGAGCCCAAATTACAATGGAATTAATGTTACTTATGGCTGACCTTAAAATTGAGGTGGACCAGGGACACCTGGGTGACTCAGTCATAAGCATCTGATTTCCACTCAGGTCATGATCTCATGGTTCATGAATTCGAGCCCTGCATCGGGCTCTCTGTGAGAGCCCGCTTCAGATCCTGTCTCCTCTCTCTTCCCCTCTCCCATCCTGTCTCTTTTTCTCTAAAACTAAATAAACATGAAAAAATTATTTAAAAAAAATTGGGGGTGAACCCAACTAATCAGAAGGATTTTTAAGGTGGAAGGAAGCAGAAGAGAGAGAAAGATGTGACAACAGAAACAGGGTCAAAAGGGTACATTCATACTAAAAAAAAAAAAAAAAAAAAAAAAAAAAAGCTGAATTCATAATAAAAGAAATGCACATGAAAAACCACATTCCAATACTATTTTTTTAATCTATCAGATCGATCAAGATCAAAAAATTTTAAGACAAACTTTGCTGGCAAGGATGTGAAGAAAGAGGCATCTCCGTATACAGCAGGCAAGGGGGTACCAGTACTTCTGTGGACGACAGTTTGTGATAGTTAATCAAAGCCACATGTATTGAATGCTACTATGTAGCAATTCTAATTCAAAGAATTTATCCTCTAGGCATTCTTGCATATATGAGAAATCATGTATGCAATGAAACATTGCTTATAATAGAACAAAAAAAAATATCACAAATGAACCAAGTGTCCATTAGTAAGGTAATAGTTAAATGCATTCTGACAGTTTAATATTATGCAGCTGTAATAAAGGAATAAGAAAGACCTTTAGGGATATGGAACAATTTGTGAGTTGTACAGTCTTAAATGTAAAAGCATGGAGGGTAGTGCCTATGGTATGCTTGCATTTATTTCTTTAAAAGGGGGGAAAAGACTATGATATGCATACACCTATCGTAAAAAGTTTAAATAGAAACAAATGTGATTATGTGTGTATATATATATATGTGTGTATATATATATATACACGTGTGTGTGTATACACACACACACACACACACACACACACACACACACACACAAATTGTTGGCATGAATAAAACAGAAACACAAGAGACCAGTACTCTCCGGCCTCAGAAAATTTGTGCCTCAGGTTATCTCAGCATGGCAGACCTGGGTGTTGGGGACACAGGAATGAGACCGTATTTTGCATTTATTCTCTTCTTTGCCTCTTTAATTTTGCAACCTTGTACTACCTTTTCTAAAACTCTTTAACTCTTTTCTAAAAGAGTTAAACTGAGGATCCATTTCGTTCGGGTCTAGTGGGATATATTTATGTGTTGTTGTGAAGTCCCTCTCATGTATAATTAAGTCGTGCTGTCACAGTGGTTAAGATAGACTCTCTGGAAGGCCCCGATCAGCCCACAAGGCCAGGGGTCACATCGACATGGCGATGGGTCTTCTTTGGCACCTGACACCACCGACTCTTGTGTGGTAGGGAAGAAACACGGTTTGAAAAGGTCCAAGCCAGAAGCTTGTGTGGAGAAAATCCTTCCAACCCCCAGACATATGAATATAAGCCGGGAACTCAGTTTTCAGATGCTTCACCAAAAGAGAAGTTCTCTCTTATAAGGAATATACTCAATAATATAATTATAAATATACCGCATTTTTCTTTCCTACGGCAATTCTATGAAATAGAATTCCTGCGTTCATAACACACAAACCTATAGCAATAACACAAACACTTTGTACTTCGGGATGTGAGGTCACATGTTTTATACGTCCCAGCCATCAATTAAAATTTCATTTTATAGGTCAACATCAATAAAACTGGGGAAGAAACTTTTTGATGAAGCATACTACAGGAGGTCTAAATTATTTTTTTAAGTTTATTTTTGAGAGAGAGAGAGAGACAGACAGAGAGAGAGAGGTGGGGGGGGGAGAGAGAGAATCCCAAGCAGGCTCTGTATTGTCAGAGCAAAGCCCTAGCGAACCCCCCAACTTTGAGATCATGACCCCAGCTGAAATGAAGAGTCAGACGCTTAACTGAGCCAGCCACCCCAGGTGCCCCTAAGTTACCTTATTTATAAAAGAGAACACGATTTTGTATATCTTACAAAATCACTGTTACAGGAGGAGGTGGACAAAAGCATATAACCAAAAAATACAGGATAAAGTATTATAGACAAAAATGTAGGATAAAGTATTATAGAGGCACCTCAGGTCCTTTGTTCATTAAAACATTAGGTTATTTTTCTGGATTCTGTGATTGGTGCTATTTGTCAGATATTCACATTTTGTAATTTGCTGATTTCTTTCTTCATTCTAAGTATCCATCTGCTTACCTAATTTTAAGTATTTTCTATCCTTTGTCTAAAAGGGGTTCCCACAAATGATGTAAGCTTCAGGCCCCAGAAAACTTGGACTCACACCTGGAATCCACAGTCCATCTAAAATTTAAATTTGCCAATCTGCCGTGGGAAAGTCAGAAGTACGGAACAGCTACCCCCCCCCCTTTTTTTTTTTTACACCAGACTGACATCCAGATCAGCCAAGTAACTTGAATCTGCGAAAACCCTGGAAACAAGGCCCAGGTCATTACATCCCCCATTAGCTCCCTTCTCCGCCTTTGTCTCTTTGGGGCACACAGAACAAAATAGGTTCCCCCTCCCCCCCAAATCTGCATCCGCCTCCGTCTGCAGATCGAGTGCTAGCACTCTCCCAACATGCTTGAGGCCTCTGTGCACTTCTCATTTCATATCTTAAAAGCCGAGAATTAATTAGAAGACTTAATTCTCTCAGTGATAGAACTTCCGCTGAGTGATACACTTTGCGGTCTCATCTGTAGGATTTGACATTAACCCAGCTTCTGCCAGGCAGCCTCGAATTCCCAGGCTGCTGTGCGGCTTTAAATGTTCTCACCGGAGAGGCTTTTTCTACCTACGGGCTATTATTATGCAAAATCTAATCATTCCTAGCAGGACTTGCCACCAGTTTGTTCTGTTCAGCTACTGAAGGTTTGGTTTTAGCTGTAACCTAAAATCTGTGAGAAACCCTCAACAATTTTTTCCTGTGCATTTGGGGGGGGGGGGGCGGAATTCTCTAAACGGCCGACAATGATGGGAATGCACCATTCAATTCTCCCTTCCAGGGAGCTGCGGCTGCAGGCAACGTAGCTGGCAGTCAGCTGCTTCACCCTCTGGATGCAGAGCGGTTCCCAAGAAGCAAATGCCGGGCCTCCCTCCCCATCGCAGGATCCTCTATGGGGCACTCACTGCTCTGGGGTTCCCTGTTGCCTGGCCAAGAACTTCTCAGAGGTGCAGCAAACTCTCAAGTTCTCTCTCCTCCCTTTCTCTTCTCCTGGGGGTCCAGATCAGCATCACAGTCCAAGGAAGGCTCTCTGACCTCCTGCTCGCACGCTCGCTCGCTCGCGCTCTCTCTCTCTCTCTCTCTCTCTCCACTTCCCCCATGAATCTCCTGCAAATCCAATCTCATATTAGAATCTGCTTCTCAGGGATGGATACACTACACTGGAACGTTTAAATCATGTGAGTAAGGGGGGAAAAATGAATGCCATTTTGCTTTTGCAAAGAAAGAAGGAAAATGATAGTTATGGGGCCTCTACTAACTGTCAGATGTTGCTAGGTATTTTTAAATACACTGTCTCAATTTATAAAGGTAAGCATCATTATTCTCAGGCCTTAAAAAAAAATCTAAGTGAAAGTCTGGTTGGTAAAGTGACTGCTGATACCCTCAGTGCTTATAGAGCTGTCAGCTCTACTCAGGTTTCTAGAGAATTCTAGACTTGGAGTATAGATATAGTTCACACACAGTTTTCATTAGCCTGGGGTAAGGGATAGTAAATGCCTTATGTCAAAGGTTGAATGGAACGATCACCATTACCTACAGTGTTCTCCTATCTTTCTATTATCTCTGCCCCTATCAGATATCTGCCAGTTGGCCTTTCCATTATTGATATGCCCACCACTCTTGCTCTTAGAATTCTTTATCAAAGTTCAGACTGAATCTGAATCGACATGAGGTAGCTTCAATCTTCAGTTCAGGCAGCAAAAGTCCTACTAAATGGTGACCATAGAAGATCATTAATGATTTTTGTAATTGTTAAAACTCCCTAGACTTTTCATTTAAAAAGATAAAAAAAAGGTAAAAAAAAAAAAAAAAAAAAAAGAAAAAAGAAAAAAGAAAAAAAACTCTTAAAGACGATTAGAAGGAACATACCTCAGCATAATAAAGACCAAATATAACAAGCCCACAGCTGACATCACACTCCGGGGTGAAAAGCTGAGAGCTTTTCCTCTAAGATCCAAAACAAGTCAGGAATTCCCACTATTGCCACTTGGATTGAACACAGTACTGGAAGTCCTAGCCAGAGCAATTAAGCAAGAAATAAATAAATAAATAGAAGTCACCACATTTGAAAGGAATAAGTAAAATTATCACTATTTAGAGATGACGTATTATATATAGAAACCTTATTAGAATGAATTCAATAAAGATGCAGGATACAAAATGTGAAAAAATCTGTTGTATTTCTATACACCAATAATGAACGATCAGAGAGAAATTAAGAAACAATCTCATTTATAATTGCATCAAAAAGAATGAAGTATCTAGGAATAAACTTAACCAAGGAGGTGAAAGACATATTGAAATCTATAAAACATTAGGGAAAGAAATTGAGGAAGACACGAATAAATGGAAGATACTCTGTGCTCATGGATTAGAAAAATTTTGTTAAAATGTCCATATCACTCAAGCCAATCTACAGATTCAATGCAATTCATCAAAATCCCCATGGCATTTTTAACAGAAATAGAACTCACAATCCTAAAATTTGTATGGAACCATAGAAGACCCTGAATAGCCAAAGAAATCTTGAAAGAACAATAAAGCCGATGACCACACACTCCCTGCTTTCAAATTGTATTACAAAGCTCTAGTGATTAAAACAGTACGGTATTATCATAAAAACACACATATACATCAGTGTCACAGAATAGAGATCCCAGAAATAAACCCACATATATGTGGTCAATTTACAACAGTGGAGCCAAGAATGTTCAATGGGGAAAAGACGGTCTCTTTAATAAATTATGTTGGGAGACAAACAAACCAAGAAACAGACTCTTAACTATAGAGAACAAAATGATGGTTTCCAGAGGGGAGGTGGATGGGATGGGTGAAACAGGTGATGGGGATTAAAAGTACACTTATGGGGCACCTGGGTAGCTCAGTCGGTTAAGCGTCCAACTTTGGCTCAGGTCATCATCTCTCGGTCCGTGAGTTCGAGCCCCGCGTCGGGCTCTGTGCTGACAGCTCAGAGCCTGGAGCCTGTTTCAGATTCTGTGTCTCCCTCTCTCTGACCCTCCCCCATTCATGCTCTGTCTCAAAAATAAAAATAAAACTTAAAAAAAGTACACTTATGAAGAGCACTGAGTAATGTATAGAACTGTCGAATCATTATACTGTATACCTGAAACTAATATAATACTGTATGTTAACTGGAATTTAAATTTTAAAACTTAAAGTAATTGTGCTGGGAAAATTGGATAGCCACACGCAAAAGAATGAAACTAGACCACTATCTTTACCAAACACAAAGATAAACTCAAAATGGACCAAAGACATGAACATAAGACATGCAACCTTAAAACTCCTAGGAGAAAACACAGACAGGACACCTGGGTGTTTCAGTTGGTTGAGTGCCCAACTCCTGATTTCAGCTCAGGTCATGATCCAAGGATCGTGGAACCAAGCCCCACGTCAGGCTCCATGCTAGCATGGATTCTCTCCCTCCCTCCCTCTGCCCCTCTCTCCCACTTGCATGCATTCTGTAAGAAAAAAAAAAAAGAAAACACAGACAGTAAACTTCTTGATATAGGTCTAGGCAATGATTTTTTTTTTTTAATCTGATGCCAAAAGCAAAAGCAACAAAAGCAAAAATAAACGGGACTGTGTCAAACTAAAAAGCTTCTGCACAGCAAAGGAAACTGACGAAATGAAAAAAGCAACCTACTAAGTGGGAGAAAATATTTGCAAATCATATCTGATAAGGGGCTAATATCCAAAATATATAAAGAACTCCTAAAACTCCATCACACACACACAAAAATCCAATTAAAATGGGCAGATCTGAAGAGACATTTTTCCAATGAATACATACAGATGGCCAACAGGTACACGAAAAGAGGCTCTGCATCATTAATCAAGGAAATGCACATCAAAACCACAGTGATATCACCTCACACCTGTTAGAATGGTTATTATCAAAAAGGCTAGAAATAACAAGAGTTGATGAGGAAGTGGAGAAAAGGTTGGTAGGAATGTAAGTCAGTGCAGCCATTATGGAAAACAGTATGGAGTTTCCTCAAAAATTGAAAAATGGAACTACCATATGATCTAGCAATTCCACTCCTAGGTATTTATCTTAAAAACCCCACAAAACTCAAAAATATATATGCAGCCCCATGTTTATTGAAGTATTATTCACAGTAGCCAAGATATGGAAACAAGCAACATGCATGTACACACACATACACACACAATGGAATATTATTCAGCCATAATCTTGCCATTCGTGACATGTATGGACCTCATTATGCTAAGTAAAGTAAGTCAAACAGATAGACAAATACTGTATTATCTCCCTAATACGTGGAATTGAAATCAGTAGCCAAACACATTGATACAGAGAACAGATTGGAGGTTGTCAGAGGCAGGGGGTGGGAGGTAGGAGAAAGGGGTAAACTTTTTTTTATACGGGAAGGGGTTAGTTTAAGGATTTTTTTTTAAAGAACATGTAATCAAAATGTTAAAAAAAAATACACCCCAAAAGGCTTGGAGAACTGTATAAATTATGATAACACCAATTGCTGGAATCATGATACCTCACTGGCTTAACCCAATAGAAACGGTGTCTGGCTTATACAAAGCCCCACGGCAAGGGTGGCAAGGTGGGTGGAAGGGACACTGGCCTCACGTAGTCAGTCACTAACCAGGTCAACAGTGGCTCTGCCGTCTTCAATATGTGACATTTCCATGGTTGCCCTGGGTGTCAACATCCAGGGAATATAGAAGAAGGTAGAGGAGCACTTGTTTCCACATCACCTGTGCTCACATTACAGCCGTTGAGGAGAAGCAGTCAAGGGGCTGCCCCTGAATGCAAGGGAGGCTGGGGATGCGTCCCTGGCTGGGCAAAAATGTGACACTATGAGAGGAAAATGGGAACGTTTGGGGGCAAGCTGGCCATCTCTGCCCCAGCAAGCATTGCTACCTCAGGTGACTACCATCTGTTTTCCAGGACTCTCCCAGTGTTAGCATGAAAAGTCCCATGTCCTGGGAAAAACGCTCACTCCCAGACAACCTGGGATAGCTATCACCCTATTAAAAATTGACCAACTGTTTAAAACAATATCCACTTAGAAAATGGGAAAAAAGGCTTTGATGTCCATTCAAGAGTTCTACAGATGCTATGAAAACCTGAGCAGGTGATCAGAAGCAGTTTTTAATTTTTTTTTTCCAGATGGAGAATTCCCTAACAGCAAAAATACAGTATTTTAAGAATTCTTGAAAATGCTGACTAGCAATTAAGAGTCACAATTGCCTGAAATTGTACTAGCAATAAGACATTATAAAAACAATAAAATCTGGGGCACCTGGGGGCTCAGTCGGTTAAGCATCCAACTCTTGGTTTTGGCTCAGGTCCTGATCTCACAGTTTCATGGGATCGAGCCCTATGTCAGGTTCTGTGCTGATGGGCAGAGGCTGCTTGGGATTCTTTCTCTCCTCCTCTCTGTCTGCTCCCCGCCCCCCAACTCATACCATCTCGGTCTCTCTCAAGATTAATAAAGTTTTTAAAATAATAAAAACAAAATCCAAAACTATTCAAAATGGTCAACATTCTAATAGGGCAGTCCTTAATAACCCATGAAATATTGCTTACTGCCCCTGTGGCAAAATAAAATTGACATCTGAAAGGGAAAAGGGCAAATTCATTGTTGCTAATTCACCATTTTGGCCAATGTGTAATTTTACACAAGTTTCGGCCATTGTCCCCAGGTATGGGTCTCACACCACATCATGATCCACACCACATCTCACACCACATCATGATTCTCTGCAGAGAAGCCCTCTCAAACCAGCCCACCACAGGCGTTCCGTGCCTTTGCCCCTCCCCAGCTCCTTTTTGTTCTAGCAGCTCACTAGGTTTTGCTCTAGCCTGCATTACCATTTCCCTCCAGTTCAGATGCAAAGGGTTCTTCCGCTCTACTCACCTCTCCTGTCCTCCATCACCTCTTGATCCACAAGGCAACTCAAAGCAATGGAAGAAATAGAGTCTGAGAAGACCAAGGAAATGAGGCTTCGTTTATCACCTCCCCAGACAGATCAGAGTTAATCGGTCCCTCCCACACACTTGTGTCATATTCCATTCAGCTGCTCCTGGGAGTGCTTCTCACTGGCCGGGGCCGCTGGGAACCCGCAACTTCTCCTTCGATACCCTGTGACTTCCTCGAGGAATTCCTTAGGAAATTTCACACTACATCTTACTTCTCTTAGGAGCGCAAAGAGCGCATCGCGTTGATGTTTAATTTGAAAATACTACACAAAGATTAGACCTGCAAAGTTAGTCTCTTGGTAAGATGGAATTCTCCAGTGAGACTGGAACACAATAGCGTCCCCATTTAAACAATTTTGAATAGCAATTTCCGTGAGAAATTGGAGCTCTGGAGGGGCTAGACATACAAATCAATAGATTCTGGCTTTCAGCTTTGGCTTCTGAGAACCATCAACGTTTCAATTTTGTCCAGTGCCTTTCAGCTCTCAGAGCACTGTCTCCAGCTAAATTTCCTGGGCATTGAGGTTAGTTTGTTTAGGTCATTGCTGATTTACAGAAAGGGAGTGGGACTGAACCAGCTTTTCACAGCTGTGACTCACAGCTGTGAATCCCCAGGGCGCTGAAATAACAGCACTGCGTGCTAATCCAATCTGCACTTTTCCCAGGGTCTGTCATTACCGCAAAATGAGGGAAACTTGGTGGGTGAAAGGCTCCAAGACGGCTCCAAGGCTGTGGAGTTAGCAGTGATGCAAAAAAATCGCATCTAGGGCACAATGAGGGGTTGTGATTCTAGAAGAGGGTAACCGCAGGGACCCAGCGGCCATACTAATAGAGCCTCTGTATATACTACCAATGTGTCATTTGAGCTGGGGCTCAAATATACACGCAGTGCACACACACACACACACACACACACACACACACTATAGCTACTACGTATACTACATACATGTACTCTAAATAAGGTGTATACATATGGGTGTGTATATACACACACAACCATGGCCACTATAAGTACCCACTACAGCTACTCCCTGCTCTACTGCCCTCTGTCCCATGCTCAGCAACCCTACTCCCACCACGCTGGCCTCTTTCGGCACCGTGGGTGTGTCATGGGTCATCCACTGCACAGCCTTAGTACATGCCCTTCCTACTTCCGAATCACTCTTCCCCAAACATCCCCAACTCATGCCAATCTTAGGGCCCCAGCTCGATTGTCACTTCCTTGGAGAAGACGGTCCTCTCAAATTGGATTACATCCCCCATCATAAGCTAGTCTTTCAGATTTCACTGTTGATTATGATTATGTTGGGCTATTGCTTTGAAATAATACGTCCTCCTCAATAGACTGAGTTCCGTGAGGAAACGGACCTTTGCATCTCTGGAGCCTACAATAATAGCTAGCCATAGCAGAGGCTTGATATTGGTTTGCATGGATGGATTTGGGCCTGATAATAAACCCAGTAAGACACAGTGTAGCTGGAGGAAAGGAGCAGACACCTGCAAGGCAGACTTCCTCCAGGTGCCATGGATGTGCCTTTTGGCCTCGAACAGGAGTTCTCAAACTTGAGCCTGCAATAGAATCACCTGGAGAAATTGTTAAAATGCAGATTGCTGGGTGTCAGCCCTAGGGTTTCAGCTTCAGCAGGTCTGGACTGGAAATTTCCATTTCCAACAGGTTTCCAGCTGATGCTGAGGCTCCTGGTCCTGGGACCCCATTTTAAGAACCACTGTTGTAAGACATGGGGCAGCTGGCATACACACAGCCTGCTGGAAGCAGCCCAACCACTCCCATGCGCTTCTGGAAGGTGTTCCTGGAATAACCACCACACCAAGCTCCTGGCAGTCTCACTCTTATTAGATCAGAGGATCTCTGCCTTTAGTGGGCTGCAGAATTATCTGTGGAGATCCCCAAGGCTCAAACCAGAGGTAAAGTTTCCATTGGTTTGTGTGGAAGCCCAACATCTAGAGTTATACCCCTTGCTCAGGTGGTTTTAAAGTACAGCCAGGACTGAGAACCACTGATTGGGATGATGGCTGGTAAATTCCATGAAAAATTGCCATGATTACAAATGTCTAACGTGTAATCACTAAAGTTTTCCCAAGAACTATACTGTGCCCCCTCACTAGCCTAAAGCCTAATACCAGTCAGCATAATTATGGGCAAAACAGAAGCCTCTTACTCAAAAACAAAACAACAGTTAAAGGAAACTGTGCTTGGGGTCAGACTGGAGACCAGAGCAGAGGAGATCATTCATTCCTTCAGTTCTTTACCGGGGGAGGATTGTTCCAGGTAATGTATTAGGTGCCTGGGGCAAAATGATGGATGGAACTTACTGTTTCAGGCTAAGTTGCTGGAAAATTCCTAGGGAAGGGTCCAGAAGACAGAGGCTGGGGACTATGAACATCAGAAGGACCCAGAAATGAAGAACAAGACCCCATTTGGTCCTGAGAAGCGGTCAGAACTGAGAGCACCCACCTGGTGTTCTCCAGGGCTTGGGGTATCCACTGTGGTCCCAGTAAAGCGGAGATGTGGAACACGGGTACGGATACATCAGAGGCCTGTATGCAAACCTGAGAAAGCAAAAAATGCTTGATCGAGTGTGCCTCAGTAGGCCAGTCTTGGAAGTCTGACATACTGTGTGTCAAGGGTTAGAAGTGAAGTTTTGACTTATTACCATTGGATTGCACCTTGGTGGAGAATCAGCTGTGCCCTGGGATCCCACCTCGACTAGGGAATTCTGCCCATTAGAGGAAGTGCACATATGGGCACAGACATCATGCTAGCAAAATTGGAACCAAAATGTCATTAATGAGTGGGCAAATCCCCATACCTTTGAAAGGCAGGGCCCTCCAGAAGCAGCTGGTTGAAGCATTCAAGGCCAAATTAGAGCCTCCTGCTCCCTCCTCAAGTTCTCCTACAGCTACCTTTGGGCAGCTCTAGATCCTGGACACTCAGAGGTCCGAGAGCTGGCCATAGTCCCCGGAAGCTCGGTAGAACGCTGCTGGCTGGGAATCTGTTGTCCAAGAAGCACCCCAGGGGATTCTCAAGCTGTTAAAGTTTGAGGAGCCTGATCTCTGCCACTGCTTCTGAAGTTGGCCTCTTCTGAGAATCACCAGAGGAATTGTGTTCACCTCTAGGGAAGCTCAGGCCCCACCCCAGACCACTTAACCCAAAGCTGGCAGGGTGGAGCCAGATATTGGTATTCTAAGCCTGCAGGCCTGTGAGATGAGCTCGCTCTGCAGAAAAAGTTAAAACAAAACAAATAAAATAAACCTCTTTTGGGGCCATTTTCCCAGGCCAGTGCTTCACTCCCTGGGTGAGGAGTGCAGGAGGGTCAGCCCTTTCTACTGTCCTAGAAGGCAGGCAGATATCCTTCCCTCTAGGAGATGTAGGTCTTGGCTCTTAAAAATCAACTGACGCATTCCTACTCCCACGGAGTGAAGAAAGACAAGACAGGAGCGTTTGATCCCCCACCCTGGCCTTGGAATAGACAAAGTGTCCCCTCCAACCCCTGGCTTCTCTCTGGTAAACGCTGCCCCTTCATTTACTTAGCAAACATTTGTGGAGGAAGAAGAACTCTAGTATTTACTGAACACTTGCCCGGGTCGGGCAGTGTTCTGGGGCTGAGACAGCAAGTAGGTGTGCTCCCAGGAAACTTATTCTAGAGCTGAGAAACAGACACAAATACAAACGAATAAATGCACACCATTTCAGAGAAGTGACACAAGGCCTAGTGACTGGAGTCATTCGAAGGGGAGGGTTTCTGTGGCTTGGGTGGTCAGTAAGGCCTGTTTTCTGACCATATGACTTTTGAAGAGAAACCTGAATTAGAAGAAACTGGCCATTCTGAGGCAGACAGTCCCAGGCAGAGGGAGTAGCAAGACACTAACAAGACTCAAAGACACCAGGGTGGAAAGAGCTCGTATCCATGGAGCACAAAGAGGGTAAGGTCAGGGAGAAGGTGGGGGCCAAATCATCCACCTGTGACAGGAAGCCAGGGAAGAATGGATGTGATAGGATTTGCAACTTTTAAAGAACATCCTAGCTGCTGTGCCAAGAGTGAAATGCCAAGGAGCAAGGGAGGAAGTGCCTGCTCCACTGTCCGGTCCAGGGGTAGCGGGCGAGCGGCCAGCACGTGTGCTATCGATAGCACAGGCTGCTGTGTATGCCCAGTGAGGCCTTCATCGGCTGCCTCCATGCAGAGATGTGGGGTGTTGTTCCCGGCTCTGTGCCACAGCCTGCTTCTCCAGCCCTCCGAGAGCTTTTGCAAGCCACCAACATCCTTGATATAAATTCTATTTCTGCTCGAAGCAGCCCAGAATTGGTTTCTGTTGCTTACAACCAAGAAATCCAATACGACTCAGTGTATCTTGAGGTCAGTAATAAACAAATCACAAGTTCTTGTGTGTTAAGTGCCAGGGATACACTGACCTAACTCAATGTAGGATTTTCGAGAGCAGAAAACCACGGTGACATGATTTCTTGGTAAGGCCAATTACTCCAGTCTGCCAGACAACACTGGTCTGTATTTGCTGACACTAAAACAATTATTAAGTTCTCTTTTTCAGTCTCAAAAGCTGTGATTTGGAAGATAAGAATCCTTTTACTTATTAAGTCCTGGGGCATAACTTGGATTCTAGGCTCCCACGTCAAAGGTTATTGAGAGCACTTGATCTTAGATCCCGCCCAGGGGAAACAAGCTTCTTTTGCAGGACCAAAGGTCATGGCCACTGCTGGGGAGTCATCCATGATAAGCCCCTTTTTGGTATCCATACCAATGATTTCACTGTTGTGGGCTGAATGGTGTCCTCCAAAATGCACATCCCGAATCCCTAACCTCAGTCCTTTTGAACGTGACTGTAGCTGGCGAAGAGGTCTTTGAAGAGGTAATGAAGTTAAAATGAGGTCATTAGGCTACACCCTAATCCCCCCTGACTGGTGTCCTCATTAGAAGACGTGGTTAGACACACGCCGACACACACAGAGGAAAGACCATTTGAAGACACAGGAGGACAGCCATCTGCGAGCCAAGACAAAGGCCTCAGGAGAAACTAACCAACACCTTGATCTCAGACTTCCGGCCTCCACAACTGCGAGGAAGAATAAAGGTCTGTTGTTTAAACCACCCGGTCTGTAGTGGGTTTGTCGCAGCAGCCCAAACAGACGAACACACTCGTGTCACGCAACGTAGGACAGGAACCTCTCAAGACCTCTCCCTTGCACGGGACTTCCCATTGCCCTGACCTACGGTTAGCTCCACTCAGCTGAGGGACACTCAGCTGCTCCAATTTGGGCCAGCTAATCTGCCCAGGCAGATAATCCAGACCAGTTAATCTTCAGGACCTGGCAGCCCCTTCTGCACAATGACCAAGTAGGAAGAGTTAGGGGTTAACTGGGCTCCTTTAATCCATGCTGAGTGCCTGTCTCTGTGTGCACAGGGCATGGTAGGTTAAAAAGTATTAAGAACCTTAACCATGAACTTGACTCATGCTGGCTGTTACTGGAAAAGCAGGTTTCCAGGGTTACAGACTTGATGCCCAATCCTGTCTTCTAACATAATACTTGCTTTCATCTCTGGGTCCTGGAGCCAACTCGTGGATATGAAGTTTCTCAAAGAGAAAGGCTTGTCATGAGACTGGTCAGCTGTCTGATATCAAGGTCTTTCATGGGGATCAATCAACAGTATTTATCAGTTACTCCTGGCACTGGGGGAATTTCAAAGAAATATTACACTTGCTTCCTTGCCCTCAAAACAGCGACTGTATACTTGGGGCTTATGTGGTTGAAGAACTTCAAAAGTTAAATAAAAATCAAAGAGCCGAGTTACTAAGCAGAGATCAGAACACATTCCTGATTCTGTCCCCAGTTAGCCGCAGGACCGAAGCAAATTCTTCAACCTGAGTCTCAGGGGCCTCCTTTGCCAGATGGGAGCAGGAGTCCCTTCCTCACAGGGTCCTTGGAAGATGAGTGAGCAGTGTATGTGAAAAGCATCCAACCCAGTACCCAGCACCTAGGAGGTGTTAAGAAGGAGAAAGAAACCAGCGTAGGCCACACTTGCAACAGCAGTGAGCAACAGGTTGCTCACAGGAAGCTAGGGTGACAGGTCTTTGCTCTTACATTTGTCCAGCATTTACTGAGCACCTGGTATGTGCCAGAAACCCAGCTAGATGCTGGGAACACAAGACCAGGTCACAGGATGCTCCCGGTCAGCTGAACGGGCCATCACCAGACACCTGCGGGACGGAATGTGGGAGGGTGAGCTCACCTAGCTCACTGAGGCTATCCAGCATGCCACGTGTCATTTACACACACACACACACACACACACACACACACACACACACACACACACACACGGGTTTTATCGAAGTGCTCACCTCATTTTGAAATTCACTATTTTGCCTGTAACGGCACCAAGAGAGCCATGTAGATTTAGATCCATTTTTCAGTTTCTGTAATCAGATGGGTTTTTGCTTTCTCCTTCCTCCTCTACAGAGAATGGAAAGATGAAGGTCTAAGAGGGTTCAACATAGAAAACAGTTATACTTGTGTAGTCTGTTGTTTCCCAAAGTCCTGATGTTGGTTACATGCCAGCGTCCCGAGGCAGGCAGTTTGCTCACACGGTCTGTTGAGGCCTCAGGCAGCTGACCCGGGGGAGGAGGAAGGTAGGTCTGAACAAGAGCAGACTGGAGTCTGAGCAGACACCTCCCGCCCCAAGTGGGAGAGAACTGGGCCCCATCTCCACTGTCGTGCTTTGGGCAGCCCCACCTGGACCGGAGAAATACCTAAAGTCCGATGAGAGGGTGACACTGTAGCTCTCTATGGTCCGCCTGAGTTCAGGCAGGGCCCCAGGCAGATATGGGGCGCAAGGTCAGCACTCAGACCAGGCAGCGGCAAGATTCAGACATAGCACTGGCTTCAGAGGGGCCTGGGCCAGAAGTTGTAGGCACGGGGGGGGGGGGGGCACATAACAGAAAGAAGCTAGATGCTAAAGGTAACAGTAGCCACCATTAGTCCAGGACTTATTCTGTGCCAACCGCTTTCTGCACAGCGTCTTGGGTGAGCCTCAACACAACCTCAAGGGGTAGTTCTTCCTCACCTTTGTCTTGTAGATGAGAAATGAGAGGCTTGGAGAGAGAGAGCAGCAGCCCAAGATCCCAGTCAGCAGGCGGAAACCAGCAAAGGCGCCCAGGCTCCTGTCTTCAGCTCTATATCCCACTGCCCTCAGTAAATGAGGGTTCAGGCTAGCAACACGGCCAAGCTCCCGGTAGCGAGACAAACTCCAGACCACACCCCCTTGGGGAGGGAGAGGAATCTTCCTATTTATTGGCCCGGCCAACACTGGCTTCAGAACCAGGTGGGGCCAGGTTCACAGGTGCCTCACCTCAGTTACTCCAGCTGACGGGGGTTGGGGGAGGCAGGCGTGAAGCGCTAATGGCAAAATCAGATAAGAAGTGAAAAATCCAGAGCCTACATTGCTTCTATCCCCAACGTATAAAACAAACAGATCGATGGCAAACTGAGTTTTCTACTGTCTACCTGGATGTTTTGGCAAACAGATCACAGATGATCTCAGTGTTGCGGGACAGTGTCTGTGAGGGATGCCACCTGGTTTAGAATGCGATTCCAAAAGCAGCTCCCAGCAGGGTTGGGCCCCTCCAAACAGAGGGTGAGGTTCCTGTGTCTTCGATTCCTGCCACCGCCATAACAAAGTACCACAACTGGGTGAATTGGAATCACAGAAATATGTTGTCTCACGGTCATGGAGGCCAGGAGGCTGAGATCGAGCTATAGGCAAGGTGGCTTCCTTCACAGAGCTGGGAGGAGGTATTCGCACCCTGCCTCTCTCTCAGCTCCTGGGGTTTGCCTGCAACCCTCACATTCCGTGGCTGGTGGAAGCATCACCCTGATCTCTGCCTTCATCTCCACATGGTGTTCTCCCCGTGTGTGTCGTCCTTAACCTCTCCCCTTGTAGTAAGGACACCAGTCAGGTTAGATTAAGGACCACCATACTGACCTTCTCTTTACTTCACTACTTCTGCCAAGACCCTATCTCCAGATAAGACACCGGGGTGTAGGACTCCAACATATCTTTTGGGGAGGGACACAGCTCAACCCATGACACCACTTTTTACCAGGACTTTGAGAAGCCAATGCTTCTTGGACTCGGCTGCCCATTAGGTATTTACAAACACCAACAACTGGACCCCACCCCCAGAGATTCTGATTCATGTGGGCTGGCCGGGGGCCCAGGCGTCTACTTTCTATGAGGACAGGTGATTCAAAAGTACGGCCAGGTTAGGGCACTTCTGTCCTGGGAGTAAGACAAAGCACAGAGCCTGAGACGCAAGGGCCCTCCTGTGCCTGGATGAGCCCCATGGCAGTCTCTCTGGTGGGAGTGGCGTGCCCACTGCTCTCAAGCTAGGGAGTGGCTGAGCAGCCCCAGGGGAGCACTGGATTGAGAGCATCAGCTGTTTGGAACAGTCTTAAATGATGGCCCCCGTGTCTTAGGCTGAGGGAGTCTGGGTTTTCATGCTTCTCAACAACCAAATAAAAAAGGCATAATCAATCTTTCTTTTCGTGAAGACACATTTGCCTCCGCCTACCCTCGGGAGAGTCCTGATGATTTTTAGGGCTCGCGATTGCCCAGCAGGCCAAAGAGTCAAGGGTTGTCAGTGAAACTCAATATGATAGGGAAAACTGAGGCCAACTCCCCTTCCTGCAAAGTAAAACAGGAGACCACAGCCACATCTCCCTCCCAGGAAAGAGAAAAGCAATGAAGTCTAGACTAGTGTGACAAGCCCCTTAAACACCTACAGGCCTGATTGTATGCTAGTCAAAATAATTTTGCTCTATTTTTAAACACTGTTGAAATCAAAACTAAATTAATATGGACTCAGATTTGAAGGGGGATAAAAGGCACCCACGTCCATAATGAACTGACAAGCTAATTAATGTATCTGAACAGAGGAAGGAAACCATAGAAACAGATTGGAAATCGTGTGGATTTCATTCATATGAGGGAGAAGGCAATGAAATATTCCCAGGCAAATTAATTAAATTTATAATGCACCCGGAATGTTCCCGTTCCAGCTTCTTGCTGTGTTCTATGGTAGAGGCTTATATTGCCTCCTGACCAATAAGAACTTCTAAAATGCATTCAGAAAATGTGTCTTAGAAGCAGGGCAGGAGAGACAAGCATGCAGCCGGACCTTTGTCACTGGGCCTGAGTACACACAAGACCTTCAAATTCTGGTCCTGGCAGGGTCTAGGTCACACTCGCTGAGAGATGGTCACCCTGATGGGGATGAGGCCTACCCAGCCTGCTTCCTTCTCCTGTATGCCCTCTACCCAACCACTGGCCGGGCAGGCTCAGACCAGACTCTGGGGGTAACCAGGCCCCGCTGATGCTGACGCCAGGATGCATGGCCCCTGGCAGAGCAGGTGGTTGGCAGAGGCCTCTTAGCCCCTGGTCCATCGTGTCTCAAGGCAGCTGCCAGCCTGGCCCATCCTGAAAGCCAGCCCATGTCCAAGCTGAGATTAGCAGATGATCTTGGAAGAACTGCAAATTTTAGAAGGGTAGGAATGTAGACATGATTTGGCTAATTCAACTTGCAGACAAAGGTGTCCGAAATTGGCTTTGAAAAGTATATTATTTTTGCTTTGCAAATTCACCTTGGCCAGTGAGTACTAGCTAATGTTATGTTGGTTGTACATAACAAAAACCCACTTTAGGGGGAAAAAAAGGAATATTTTGGAAGGCTAATCCCAGAGAATTCTAAGGAGAGTTGAAAAACTAGGGCTCGGAAAGGAGAACCCTGAGGGCTCAGGTGCATAGCTGGAGATTCAGAATCTTCCCTTTGATGTTCCGCCCCATGTGGGGCTCAGCTCCCACCTCCCACCTTTGAGTCTCTCCGTCGTCCTTATCACAGCGAGAGAAAGCAGCAGGCCTGTGTGCGTCAGCTGTGCGCCCTTGGCCGTCACGTGGTCCGAACCCAGCTTCCAGGGTACTGTCCTCACGGAGCTAGCCAGGCCGTGGAGGGGGCTCTGCGATTACCCTGGTAGAGGTCTGCTGGCCGGCAGGGCTTCCGGAAGTCAAAGCAGACTGCACCGTGTGCGCTTACGCCGGCAGTCACGTGACTTCCCCTCTGCCTGGTATATGCGCACCCACACCCCGAACGCCACCCTTCCCGGCAGCTCCTCGGGGAAGGCTGGCGCCCCACCTTCAAGGCAGAACCCATCATGCCTCCTGCTGGCTCCCACGAGGCCTCGCTCCTGCCCCTGCAGCCCCTGGATTAGCCTTCTGGGTGGTCACCTGTAGACTCTCCCGTCCCAAGTCCATCCTCCACACAGCTCTCACCGTATCCAGCTCACACGCAGGTCTGACCAAGCGACTCTGCGGCTCAGATGCTCTGGGGATGGAATGTGCTTTTGCCGGAAGGAAGCAGGACCCCTGTCCAAACAGCACCCAGCCTTATCCAACACCGCATCCCCTCCCGAATCCTGCCTGATGCTCGGCCAGCCCCCGCTGTGCTCCCGCGGCCCCAGGCCCAGCTCTGTCAGTGCACCCACCAGAAGTTGGAAACTTAACGTTCCCGCTGCCTCCCCCACCCTCAGACTCCACGGGACACACCACATCTTGATGTTTCCTTTTCTCTCCAGCACCTAGCCTGGTGCCTTAGTCCCAAACTGATGCTCAAAAGATAATATCTAGGGGTTTATTAATAGGTGAAGGAGTGAATTTTGGTTACAGTGAACTAATTCCGGGTCTCTCTTTTCCACTAAAAGGCTGGGATTCTGAGATAAGAGAATTTTCCTGGTCAGTTTGTTTTCAGCTTACAGATGCGAAGAAGCATGGTGTGCAACCCTGGAGTGCTCAGGACATGCTAGGAGACAGGACACACTCTGTGACAGTGGTACAGACATGGCTGTGTCCTTGAGGATGCGTCTCTGGAGCCCCTGGGCTAAGGCCAGCTAAATGCAACCCACACTCCAGTATTAAAATCTTTCTCTATTCAGCTGGGCATTTCCCTAAAGTCACAGTCCTGGGTCCAGGAGATCGTGACCCCTGCAAGTACCTGGTCACAACTTACCCAGGGAGTGCTTCAGTGTCCCCTTCCTCACCGCATATCGGGCAAGACCCAAAACTAGAGAGTCAGGCAACAGGGGCGTTGACCTTTGCCAGCTGGGTGACCTTGGTCAACACTCCATACCGGGTGAGAACTCCCAGGTAATGCTTTCATTGTGCCTTTTACTCTTCCTACCATGATAGTAATTATGTTGCTTTTGATGCTGTGTCCTGACTATGTCCCCTCTGTGCTGTATTTCCCTACTGACTCCCAGTGCAAGGCACAGTGCTTAGCATATGGGAGGTGCTCAGTAAATATTTGTTTAACGGAAGAAATACAAAAGGAAGGAAAAAAAGAAAAGAGCATGGGGGGAGGGCAGGGAGAGGAGAGACAGGGACAGAGAGAAAGCAGGTTAGGCAGGAGGAAGGGAGAAAGAGAGGGAATTTCTCTAACCTCAGTTTCCACATCTATAACAACGGGCCCATAATTCCTATCTCCTGAGGTTGATGTGATAATTAAATAAGTCTTTGCTCCTTTATGTGTCTTCCCGTTGCTTTTGAACACAGCACTATTCTCGAAGTTAACATGAGCATTTATTTGCACGTCTGCCTCCCCTTAAACCACATTTTTCTCTAGGGCACGGGCCTGTGTTTTCAGTGTGTGATCCTCGCACCAGGCCTGCTGGCATCTGGCACACGGGGGCATTTCCAACCTGCCCACGCACATCCCACCCCTCTCGGGCACGCAGAGGCCTTGCACGCTTACCAGAAAAGGACCCTGGCAGAGGAGGCAGCCCACATGTCCACTCCCCTCACCACCCAGTTCCACAGCCACTTCTGGGCAGCCCCAGCTGCCTCCCTGGACAAGACTGAATGAAGCTCTGCTCGAGCCTATAGCGGGGAGCACCCCGGGAGAAACAGAACGGGAGAGACCAGTGAGGAATCAGAACACTGTTGCTCTTGTGGTAGGAAAAAAAATCCCAGGATTCACGGGCCCACCTGCTAGTTTGCATAAATTTGCATCCCAGACTGAGCTGCTCCTTCCCCTCCAGTGCATTGCCTGGTGCAAGCTCTCCTATTCGGTGGGCTTATCTGGCCTTACTCTCCTCCAGGCATTTCAGAAGATAGGGTCCTGGCCACCACCTCTGGAACTCAGCTCACTCAGTCCAGACTCCCAGAGCTGTGGATACAGCTGTCCGTATTGGGTGGAGGGGTTACCTGCACTGGGTAGACTCACTTCCCTGGTGATGGCAGGTGTTGCCCTTGTCCAAACTAGTTTACTTTCCCAGCCTTTACAATAATTAACAGCGGGGTCTATCGGCCCCCCAAACCACACAGGCATGGGGAAAGATCTGGAGGGTTCAGAAATTGAGATCTGTTGTCATTTCCTGCTATGATGTTAATTTTGTGTATCAACTTGACTGGGCTATGGGGTACCCAGATATTTGGTCAGACTTTCTCAGTGTGTCTGTGAAGGTGTTTTGGGGTGAGATTAGCACTTGAATGGACAGACTGAGTAAGGCCATTTGCCCTCCCCAGTGGGGGTGGGCCTCATCCAATCAGTTGAAGGCCTGAATAGAAGAAAAAAGCTGAGTAAGAGGGACCTCCTCCCACCTGACTGCTTGAGGTGGTCTTTCCCGGCCTTGGACTAACACTGAACCGTCAGCAGTTTTGGGGTCTCGAGCCTGCCAGCCTTCAGGCTGGAACTTACACTATCAGCTCTCCTTGTACCCAGGCCTTCAGACTCAGACTGGAACCACACATTGGCTCTCCCGGCTCTCTGGCTTGCCAACCGCAGATCTGACGACTTGCCAGCCTCCACAGTTGTGTGAGCCAATTTCCTATAATGATTTTATACATATACACACTCACACATCCTATCGGTTCTGTTACTCTGGGAACACTGGCTAATGCACCCGCCTAGGACAACATAGTGTAGATTGTGGGCAACAGACTCAAGCCCTCCATCCCACCTTCCTGCAAAAAGGCCTCCACTCCTGGGACTCCCTGCACCTTCCTGAGTCCCAGTGTGCACATCGCCATGCTTCTCCCCTCCCCTCCCACACCTGCTTTCTGGAGAGGGCCTGGTGCTGTCCACTTTTCCTGCCTCTTCTCATTCCATCCTCTGCCATGCTGGCCACCCTGCCAGGAATTCCCTTTTCTGTTCCCCTGAGTCCTGCAGGAGTGATCTTTTGCAGGCCACCCTTCACTCCCCAGGCAGAGTATGTTTCTCCTGTGGGGATCTTCGGCCTTTCTGGTCTCCCAGCTCCCTTCGAGGGCCATGCGGTATCACAGTATTTAAATCTGATTCTTCACCTGTCTCTCTGCCCCCAGGCCCACCTGCTTGAGGCCAGGGATTGTGCCTTATTTAACTCTGGATCCCAAGACCCATCCCGGTGTCTCGCACAGAGTAGGACCTCAGAATTCACTTGTTGAATCAATGACTGAACTCCTCATTGACTCATTCAGTCAATCAATGACTCCTCACTGAGTCAATCCATGAACTCCTCATTCAGTCAATCAATGACTGAACTACTGAAGTGAAAACCACAGATAAGACAGTATATACCCTTTCTACCTGGAACATTTCACTCTTGACTAAAGACATGGCAGTTCAGCAAAAGAAATGAACTCACCTAACTCCTGGGGTTTGCATAATGAAGTCTTAGAAAATAATGGCAAAAAAAAAAAAAAGAAGAAACTGAAAAGTGCAGATTCTCTAAGCATGAGGTACATGGGTGTTGTGGCTAGAACTGTGTACCCCAAAAAGATATGGTGAAGTCCTAACCCCAGTACCTGTGAATGCGACCTTGTTTGGAAATAGGGTCTTGGCAGATGTATTCAAATTAAAATGAGCTTATACTCAACTAGGGTGGGCCCTAAATCCAACATGACTGGCGTCTTTACAAGAAGACCATGTGACAACAGAGGCAGAAAGCTCAGAGATGTGTCTATAAGCAAAGGAATGCCAGAGATTACCACCAACCACCAGAATCGAGGAGAGACATTTGGAGCAGATTCTCCCTCAGAGCCTTTAGAAGGAATCAAACCTGCTAACTGCTTGCTTTCCAACTTCCAGCCTCCAGAACTGTGAGACAATCAATTTCTGTTATTCTAAGCCCCTGAATGTGCGGTGTTTTGTTAACACCAGCCCTAGGAAACGAATACGGTGTGGGTGGTGGTTTTTTGAGTGTGTACATGGAGGGAGGGTAGGTTGATGATTTTTCCACATCTCAACACAATAGCTATCATTAGTTTTAGCATTAGTATTATAATGAAGCCTTATAACCACCTTCTGTGTGTTAAGCTAAGCACTGGATGCACATGACCTCATATAATCCTTCATTTATTCTTCCTACCCATCTCGGAGGTAGGCAATATTACCTCCATTTTACAGACTGAGGAAACTAAGGCTTTAACAAGGTGAGTAATTTGCTCAAGATTGGAGTTGGGCATTTTTTTGAGTCCATCATCCATATCCCACACCCCCTCTCCCAATTTTCCAAAACATCCAAGCCGTTGTTGACTGCCGTCCCCAGCAGCCAGCCCTGGAAGGCATCCTATGGGACTGTCTGCGTTTTGGCCGGAATGACGTGGAAGAAAGCCACAGAGGTCGCTGGCCACCACTGGCCACATTACTAGGGACCTGAGCCTGTTGTGGAGTTCATTTAGCGCTGAAAGAAGCTGACTTCTAGAATTCACCCCCTTTGGACAAAAAGTACCTGAAACCACACAACTCAACAAATGGCAGTGCCTGACAAATGAGCACATCTACATTATTTATCATTTGTGTGTTCAGGTGCCTCTAACTGGCTGCCCGGGAAACAGCAATCTACCAGCCGTGTCAGAGACATCTCTTTCCTTTTGCCTGCCGATAAGCCCCTCCAGACCGAGACCCCTCTTGAAGAGAAGAAATCCCAGCAGACTGGTGGCAAAAGCAGATTTCAACGGGCCGCACTCTTCTTGGGAGTTAGAAGGGCTTCACGGGCCAGGAAGCTAGTCCATTTAGGTTTACTTCTGGGCACGGATGGCTCCTAGAAGTGCCCTGGGGCAAATAACCTCTCTCTGTCTCCAACTCTGAGCTACAAAATGGGAACCATAGCTCACATCTGCCTTCTAGGCATCGTAAAGATTAAAGAGAGACAGGCAAGGCTCTTACTCCATGCCTGGAACATGGTAAGAGCTAAAAATGGGAACCGCTTTTCTGCCCTGACCCTTTTCCTGTTTTGATAGCCTGAGCCTGGCTGACCTCCGAGGAGATGGCGTGACGGCCACTAGCCACCCCACCTCAACCGCCGCTAGAGTCAGCCGCCAGCGTGCAGACCTGGGCGCAGGCCTTGCACATACACACACCTTTCCCCAGCCCTTCTTCCTGACCTGACCATCATCGGCATTCCAGAGGAAGGGAGGAACATTGAAGTAACCAACTAACAATATCGCTAGGTCAGTGGAATCACAGGTATTTTTTGTTTTCTTTACGTTGTCCTATTTTATTAAAACATTTCTGCCATGACCAAGAGGGGCATTTCCTCTGATAAGACGCTTATAATGATTAAATGAGATAATGCTTGTAAAAGGCTCAGCACAGCACCTGTCGATAAAAGTTGGCTCTCCTAAAAAAAAAAATCTAATTAAAAGCAATAAGATACCTGTATAGGATTTCATGATTTACAGACTACTTTCATTTACTTTATTTCGTTTAGACACTCACAACTCACTTGAGGTGGGTTTATTACTCCTGCCTTACAGATTAGGAAACTGAGGCTCAATGACATTAGAAAGACTAGACCCCAGTGACTTAGTGAGCAGCAGCATGGCAGAACCAGCATTAAGCTGTGGGACCCATGACAGTTATTCTGCTCATGGCCTCAGTATGAGGGGCCATAGGGCAAAACTCTGCTCACAGGGTCGTGACTCCTGTCCCTTTGGTGGCACTGTGGCTCACAGATAGCTCCCTGTGTCTTTCGGAGAAAGAAGTCCAGCATTGTCTGGCCCCTTATTTCTGACTCTGGGCTCCCTGGTCATACCTGAGTCTATAAACCAGACATCAGCACCTCCCACCCCTGACCCCAACAAGCCAACAAGCCCCTCCCCCTCTACAGAATCAGGACAAGCCACAGGCCTGACAGATACAGGAGGGACACTGGTTTGCCCCACGTGATGGGCAGAATGCAGAGCCCTTCGGCTGGTGTGGGACGAGAGCTTCCCTTCCTGGCTGTGTGGGCCAGCCCCCTGAGCCTGGGATAAGGAGCCAGGAGATCCCACGTTACCACGGATCCACCTAAAAAAACCAAAGGCAAAGTTTTTGAAGGATTTTTTTTTCTTGTTTGTGTAATGGCTAACACACCTGTTCTTCTTATCACATAAGAAACAGGTTTTTGAGTAAAAGGTAAGGCTTATGTAGTATTTTGAATTCCCTGGCAGTGGGGGGTGTGGGTGGACAAGATGTCTGTTAAAAGAATCATTCTCCCAGGGTGACTGGGTGACTCAGTCGGCTGAGCATCAGACTTCGGCTCAGGTCATGATCTCACGGTTCCTGAGTTCGAGCTCTGCGTCAGGCTCTATAATGACAGCTCAGAGCCTGGAGCCTGCCTTGGATTCTGTGTGTGTCTCTTTCTCTTTGCCCCTCTCTCGCTCAAGCTCTGTCTCTCTCTCTCTCTCTCTCAAAAATAAATAAAACATTAAAATTTTTTTTCAAAAAATCATTCTCCCATTCATTCTTTCATTCATTCATTCAACAAATATGTATGGAGCACCTTCCATGTGCCAGATGCTGTTGTTGGAATCGGGAATATAGTTGTCCATGAAAAAGAACTTCCCACATTCCCACAGAGTACAGTGTCCAGAAAACCCAAACCCAAACTGTTAGTACCCAATACGATCAGGTCACCATTACTCTCCTAAGTATTCTTGGTACCATTTTGTTCAATGACACGTTCTCGAACCAAAGTAGCACGACGCTGTTTCCAGAACGAAAAACCGGCTGTACTGGAAAATGCAACTGCAGGGAAATACGTATTGAGGCGAACGATGGGTGGTGAGGGTAACCCACTGTCCAGTCCAGGATACATGAAATGAATTTTCGTGAAGGATGTCTCATCCTCTATTTTAACAGGTATAAACAAAAACCTGTTCGCTGCGCTTACAACTGATAGACAAGCTTTTCCACCAAAAACATTCCTTTGCTTGTAAACATGTTTTTCTCCAAAGGAGTTAGAGTTATAAACATCCTTCCTCCATTACCAATAAGCCTACGGCTACCGCCTTCCAAGGAGATAAACATCTGCTGTACCCCCAAGTCATAAACATGCTTTGGGTAGTACAGAAAAATTATGGAATATATTGGTAAGTTGAGTCAGTTTGCAAAGCATGTACACAGCCAATGATGTCATGGCTTATGCAGTTTGGGGTACGACCAATATGGCCGATGTAACTGTGAACCAACAGACCGTGAAGCGAGCTCAGTGTGCCCAGGCTCCCCATTTGGCATACAGTCCCCGATGCCAAGCCATGCGAGTGCTGACAACTCCCTAAATGTCCTTGGCATGATCTCAGATGGTGGACGGCAGGGGACCATAAGGGACTCCTGCCTCAGGGGAAGACGAAGACCGAAATCTCTGCCAGCTGAGACCGCTGGATGTGCTGGCTGAGACCGAGTGGCGGCCAAAGCAGGAAGTAAGATGGGCCAGCCCAGGACATGCCTTCCACCCCCACCTCTCTGGCTGGCCTGCAGGGGCCCCTGAGCTTATGGAAGGAAAGAAATGCCTGAGCCCTGTTTAGGCTAATTGATGTTCGTATGTGAGGCCTCCGAGTCCTTGACGGTCTGAACCTAGGTTCTTGTTTTCACTTGAGGTACATCACCAGTCCCATTATTATATACGTTGTCAAACCCAACAAAGAGGTTCTAGGGAGACTGCCACGTACGGAATTCCCCACTTCTCCATGAACAACCCGGTTTGAGCACGATTGGACTGATGATATTCTCAGAGACGATGCACCGGGCCTTTAAGGGGCTACGTTTTCCCCAAGACGTGTAACCTCGTGATAGACCTGACTTGCCCCCTGAAGCCCCCACCCCTCGCACCCCCAGCTAAGGGGCCAGCAGGACTGACAGGTCCTCATCCTGCAAAAGACCGGCCCCCCGGCCTCCCACAGAGGCTTCCACAGGGTCTGCTTTGTGTCTGCCACCAAACACCCCCAGCTCCCAGCCCCCAGCCCCCAGCCCCCAGCGCTACACGATGACCATGAAGGCACTGCTGCCTGTCGCTCGCTGGGCTCAGAGCATTGGCTGAATCTGTGCTTTTCTGTCATCGCTCTTCCTAAAACATTGTGCCTCTGGCTTGTGTGTCCAGAGCCGTTCCAGAATGGTACCAGCATTTGAGGTCTCTCTCCTCTGCCCCCTCCCCGGCACTCACAGGCTCTCGCGTCCTCCGCCCCTCTGCCAACCGAACCACATCGCTGTTACCGCCACGGGCGCCCTTGTGCTGGAACCAGAAATGATAATGCTGTAAACTCTCACTCCCACACCCCCCACCTCCTCTCACCTCCTGCTCTCCCGAAGGGGCGAATTTCCCAGACGTGCGTGCTGGGAATTCCGCCTCCGCTTTTAAGACACCCCCTCACGTTGCCTCTTCAGGGCCTCCGCCCCATCTCAGCGGCAAAGCTTCGAGAAGGAGGTCGGCCTCCCTGGTACGCACGGTGGGGGCCGCTCTGAGCCAGGCCCCCCCAGTGTAGGACACAAACCCCACACACCACCGTGCCAAGGGCGGCTTTTGATGGTAGAGCTCTCACAGAAGGCTTCAAAGCTGAAGCACTGAGTGGTTGAGTGCTTGCTCTCTTCACCCCTCACCCTACCTCTTCTCCCTTCTCCCTCCACTGCCCCCCCCCCAAAAGGGTGATAATTTGCTTTACTGGGCAATTTGAACATAAAATAATCATTGTGTTGATGTATCCATGGGCTATCCTGCTCCCTGCCTCTTCCCTGGAGTCCTCAGGGTCTGCTCAGGGACCCCACAGCCCTGTACCCCAGCCCCAACCCCTCCTTCAGGCAGAATTTGTCTAAAGCCACAGCTTCAAGACTTGCCCCATTCCCCGCCTCCCTCCCCCACCCCCGCCTGGCCATTCTCACCCCAACTCACACACCCCTGCACAGCTTCTCAGTGGCTCGTGATTTTTGCTCAGATCATGGCCCCGGTGTGAGCAGCAGCGGACATTTCTGATGTGGTTGGCTCAGGCCACACGGATGACGCGCAGGTAAAGAAGAGATCACAGCGGCACAGCCTCCACAGGACTCCCGGCCACGGCAGTGGCCTGCCACGGCCCGGTGTTGTTGTCTGGGAGCTCCCTCTCCAGGCCTCAGGGTTCAGGGCCACCTAAGTGTGTCTGCAATCTGTCAGCGTCTCCTCGGCGTAGAGTAATTGTACTGAAGCAGCTTGGCCACACGCCTGTCTGGCCATGTCATCCAGTGGCTGGCAGAGTCCTGAGCTTGGTGGGTACGTTGACAGGAGGTCACTGGGGTTTTCAGAGCCAAGCCAGGTCTCCTTTTGTGACCCTTCAGGGGTGACAAATACATTTCTTCCCATAGTCTACCATGGACTGAATGTTTATCCCCCTCACATTCATATACTGAAGCCTAGATTCCCACTCGGATGGCATTTGGAGGCCTTTGGGACGTAATGAGGTCACAAGAGTGGAGCCTCACCCGACACCAGATCCACTGGTGCCCTGATCTTGAACTTCCTAGGCTCCAGAACTGTGGGAAATAAATGTCTGTAGTTTAAGCCACTCAGGCTACGGTATTCTGTCATAGCAGCCCATGCTGAGACGTGGACCAGCTATGATAAATTAGAAGTAGGTCCATCAAGTCCTATTCTCTTTTTTTAATTTATTTATTTAGAGAGAAAGAGCAAGTAGGGGAAGAGCAGAAAGAGAGGGAGAAAGAGAATCCCAAGCAGGCTCTGCACTGTCAGAGTGGAGTCTGACGTGGGGCTCGATCTCACAACCATGAGATAATGGCCTGGACTAAAACCAAGAATCAGATGCTTAGCCGACTGAGCCACCCAGGCGCCCTCATCAAGTCCTATTCCGAGAAGCATTGTAGGTCAAGGGCAAGTGCATGGAAGGCTGTTGTAATAAGTCAGTGATGCCCATGGCTCCATGGGGGAAAGAGGTGAGGCATATGCCCTGGACTTACAGCTCCTGGGTTGATTTTTCCTACTGACTCCACCTCCCAATTCCTGAATAGTCATGTTGGCTCAGTGGGGAACAGCCTCACCTGTCTAGTTATCATAGCCTGAGTGCAAGAGAGGAAAACATGGACTGATCCCAACTCTATTTTTTTCCCTATTTTCTAATTCCATCTATACAAGAAATTGCCGAGATTCTAATTATACAGAAATGTATGAGAAAGTAACACTGAAAGCAAGATATAAAGAACCAGAACATCCAAACACAGTTTGATGCATTTTTTTATATTTTTGACCTGAGCTACTCTCGGCTTAATGTGCTCTGTTTTTAGGATTTTTCTCCAGACTAAGTAGCAATTGTGTTTAGCTTATCCCAAAGCCTTATTTGTAACTGGTTTTTGAAACAGAATTGCTATTCACACTGGTTCTGGTACCAAACTGAACTACAGAGCTGTTGGGTTGGGCATTAGAGCTCCTCAGTATGAACAAACCCACAACAGGCCCTGAGAATATGGCCCCAGCATTGGTAACGTTCCCAAACCCCTCCCATCCCTTTGTCTTATCACTTAGTCTCTTACTTCTAGTACACAGCACATGGCTTCTCAGACCATATCTACACTTTAAACTTCTTAAAACCACAAACGTCACCCTTTCCAATCAGAACCAAAGCATGGCAATAAAACCAAACCTCACTGTGAATCCCCCTATCATGTGCCCAATACTGCCTCTAATTCAGGGACATCCATCCTCTATTACAACCTTAGAGACCATGTCAACCATGCATTGATCACATCATCTACTTCTTTTTGACCCTTGAACACATTTACCATTTTCCATTCTACAGATTTCTCATAGAGACAAAGAATTAAGAGTTGAAAGGACAAGCCACAAACTGGGAGAAAATATTTGAAAAACGTATCTGATTTAAGGACTTGTGCCCAAGATATACAAAGAATCCTTAACACTTAACAATAAGAAAACAAACAGACACACTGACGATGCCAAATACAGGCAAAGATGTGAAGCAACCAGAACTCTCATTCACTGCTGGTGGGAATCCGTAATGGTACAGCCACTTTGGAAGACAGTTTGGTGGTTTCTTACGAAACGAAACATACTCTTACCACACAGTCCAGCATTCATGCTCCCAAGCATTTACTTAGTTGAGCTGAAACTTATGTCCACACAAACACCCACATACAAATGTTTTGGGTTTTTTTTTATTTTTTTATTTTAAAAAAATTTTTTTTTCAACGTTTTTTATTTATTTTTGGGACAGAGAGAGACAGAGCATGAACGGGGGAGGGGCAGAGAGAGAGGGAGACACAGAATCGGAAACAGGCTCCAGGCTCCGAGCCATCAGCCCAGAGCGTGACGCGGGGCTCGAACTCACGGACCGCGAGATCGTGACCTGGCTGAAGTCGGACGCTCAACCGACTGCGCCACCCAGGCGCCCCCCACATACAAATGTTTGTAGCAACTTTCACACAACTGCCCAAAATTGGGAGCAATCAAGACATAAGGGAATGGATACATAAACTGTGGTACATCCATACAGTGGGATATTTATTATTCATCAATGAAAAGAAAAGAGTTATGAAGCCTCAAAAAGACATGGAGAAATCTTTTTTTTTAATATAACGTGTTGTCAGGTTAGCTAACACACAGTGTATACAGTGTGCTCTTGGTTTTGGGGGTAGATTCCCGTGATTCATCGCTTACGTACAACACCCAGTGCTCATCCCAAGTGCCCTCCTCAATGCCCACCACCCATTTTCCCCTCTCCCACACTCCCCATTCACCCTCAATTTGTTCTCTGTATTTAAGAGTCTCTTATGGTTTGCCTCCCTCCCTCTCTGTTTGTAATTTTTTCCCCTTCCCCTTCCCCTCCCCCACAGTCTTCTGTTAAGTTTCTCAAGTTCCACATATGAGTGAAAACATATGATATCTGTTTTTCTCTGACTGAGTTATTTCACTCAGCATAATACCGTCCAGTTCCATCCACATTGCTACAAATGGCAGGATTTCATTCTTTCTCATTGCCAAGTAGTATTCCATCGTATATATAAACCACAGTTTCTTTATCTATTCATCAGCTGATGGACATTTGGGCTTTTTCCATGATCTGGCTATTGTTGAAAGCACTGCTATAAACATTGGGGTACAAGTGCCCCTATGCGTCAGCACTCCTGTATCCCTTGGGTAAATTCCTAGTAGTGCTATTACTGGGTCGCAGGGTAATTCTATTTTTAATTTTTTGAGGAACCTCCACACTGTTTTCCAGAGTGGCCGCACCATTTTGCATTCCCACCAACAGTGCAAGAGGGTTCCCATTTCCCCACATCCTGGCCAACATCTATTGTTTCCTGAGTTGTTAATTTTGGGCACAGTGGCCCCGTGTGCTGGGTGCCCTCGTGTTGCTCCCTGGTATCTCAGTGTAGTTTTGATTTGTATTTCCCTGATGAGTGATGTTGAGCATCTTTTCATATGCTGTTGGCCATCTGGATGTCTTCTTTGGAAAAGTGTCTATTCATGTCTTCTGCCCATTTCTTCACTGGATAATTTGTTTTTCAGTTGTTGAGTTTGGTATTCTTTATAGATACTAACCTTAAGTAAGTATCTTTTGGATACTAACCCTTAATCCGATAAGGACATGGGGGAATCTTAAATGCATATTGCTAAGTGATAAAAGTCAGTCTGAAAGGGCATGTACTATATGATTCCACCTCCATGACATTCTGGAAAAGGCAAAACAATAGAGACGGTAAAAAGATCAGCGGCTGTTAGGGGTTGGAGGTGGGAGATGGGAAGGGACAAGTAGGCAGAGCACAGAGGACTCCCAGGGCAATGAAACTGTTCTGGGGGCGCCTGGCTGGCTCAAGTCGGTAAAGCATGCAACTCTTGATCTCGGAGTTGTGAACTGGAGCCCCACACTAGGCGTAGAGTTTACTTGAAATAAGAAAGAAAGAAAGAAAGAAAGAAAGAAAGAAAGAAAGAAAGAAAGAAAGAAAGAAAGAAAGAAAGAAAAAGGAAAAGAAGCTATTCTGCATGTTACTACATTGATGGACACACAACATAATACATTTGACAAAAGTCATAGAACTACACAACACCAAGAGGAACCTTGAAGTAAATCATGGACTTTAATTAATAACAGTGTATCAATTGTAACAAATGTATCACACCTATGCAGCAAATTAGTAAGTAGAGAACTGGGGCAGGGGGCAGAAGACAGGAGGGTGGTGTGGAGTGAGAGAAATTGTTTGATGAAGGGCTTGATGGGAACCCTGTACTTTCCACTCAATTTTTCTGGAAACCTAAACCTTCTTTTAAAAATAGTCTTTTGGGATGCCTGAGTGGTTCCTTCAGTTAAGGGTTGGACTCTTGATTTCAGTTCAGGTCATGATCTCTTGATCATGGGATCGAGCCCCACACCCAGCCTCTGTGCTAACAGCACAGAGCCTGCTTGGGATTCTCTCTCCCTCTCTCTCTCTGCCCTTTCCCCACATCTGCACAAGTGAACACACACGTTCGCTCTCTCTCATGAGCACATTCCTGAAAGGAAACAAAATAACAAAAGGGAAACCTTGCATGCACCAGTGTGATGATAGGGCATGAAATAAAGAGAAGGATCAGCTCCACCCCCCACCTCTGAGGTCACAACACTGAATGACTTACTTTTTACAGGTTAGATAGAAATGAGCTCGGAATTTACATTGTTCCTTGTTAAAGTTTCCAACCTTTATCCTACAAACCATCCAAAAAGATTCTTTGTCATCGATTCACATCCGAGTCAATTACATGGTGATTCTCAAAGCCCCTTTCTGTGCGAGCATGAGTGTGACCTCAGTGGTCCTTTCTTTAGATGAGACTAGAGTTGGGTGCATTATCCAAAGAACCTGATTTTTTTTTTTTTTTTTTTTTTTTTTTGCATATCAGGGACCATGCTGGGGGCTTTACAGAAGCTGTCTCATTTAATGTGCAGAGTGAGAGGTGGGTATTATGATGCCATTTTGCAGAATCAATAACTAAAGCTCAGAGGAATTCAGTTATGTGCTGAAGGTATATAGTTAGTACAAAGCAATTCCTTTTTTTTTTTTTTTTTAAGTAGGCTCCACACCCAGTGCGGTGCTTGAACTTACAACCTCGAGGTCAAGAGTCACAGGCTATACCCACTGAGCCAGCCAGGCACCCCAGGAAGCACTGACTTGCAGCCAGGCCTTTGTGCTGTCCACACCACGCCATACCGAAAGGCGTTAGAAGCTGAGAAGGTGCAGTGGTTCATTTTGAGTCCGTGCACTGGGTACCTGTGAAGAACTGGAAGGCTGGGTGTCAGGCATCACCTGTGACAGAGGGAAACCCACTCTGTCTCTTTCCTGGAGGGACAGGCGGGGCCGCCTGCCCTGTTTCCCTGGAAGGACTTGCTGGATTTGTCCCCATCTGTGGCCCCGTGTGCTGGGTTCCCTCGTGTCGCTCCCTGGCTTACTCCAGCAGTGCCCGGGACTCCTCTGTTGTGCCCCCACAACAATTTGGTCACGGTGCCCTCTTTCCACGGCAAACTTCTCAAGGGCAGAGAAAAAATGGGGACTGTCCCTGTACAACCCCAGACAAGCAGCCCACACCACAAAGAGGAGATGTCCTTCTGCTAATTACGTACTAACAGAATTCAAATGCGCTGCTTCTCTCCATCACGTAGTTGGTAGACCTCTGGGTTCGAAGGCAATTTGTTTATGCCGTTAAGAAGTCAGGCTGGGAAAAATTAAAAACGATAATTAAAGGCACTGCACGTCACAGCAGTCTCTCTACGTGTGATTCACCACAGCATTCCTGGTGAATGTGGGAGGACTGCACACACGTGATGAGCCAACAGTCTGAGCTGGGCACTAAATGTCCTCGAACCCCACAGCCAAGGGGGATTTCAAGCATCCCGGGGTTCCTGACAGACGCCAAGACGGTGGCAAAGAGCGTGAGCCTTGGAGTCAAGTGTTCCTGCTTCAAACCCAGCTTGGCCTCTAACTGTGGGATCTTAGGCAACCATCTTAAGCTCTTTCAGCCTTACTTTTGTTATCTGCCAAATGGGGCTAACAATACATTCCTCAGAGGATCGCTGTGAGGACTCAGTGTAACTGTAAATGCAAAGTATATAACAGAGTATCTGGAATGCGATCTCAACAGTGTTCACGATTTTTGTTGTTATACTAATGTATAGATATCTCCAAGGACGGAGGCCTCCTTAGCAGTAACACCAACGTCCCTACAAGGTAGAAACGAGCGTGATTACCACAGAAATGGGCAGGAAACACAGTGGCTTACCCAGGGTCGAGGCTGAGTACACAAAAGAAAAATCAGTTGCAGTTCATCTTTCATTCGTGCTGAAATGTTTAACCCATACAGGAAATATTTCTTGTGTGCTGAGTTACCCTAGCATTTTTCCTTGAGAGCGTTTTTATTTTTATTTTTATTATTTTTGTTTTTTTAATGTTTATTTTTGAGAGAGAGAGAGAGAGAGAGAGAGGGAAGAGGAGAGGCAGAGAGAGAGGCAGAAACAGAATCTGAAGCAGGCTCCAGGCTCTGAGCTGTCAGCACAGAGCCTGATGCGGGGCTCAAACCCACAGACCACCAGATCATGACCTGAACTGAAGTTGAATGCTCGACCGACTAAGCCAACAGGCCCCTCTTGAAAGCTTTTTTAAAAAGCAATTTAGAATAATATATTCTTAGACTTAGGAGGGGAACGTTGATAGAAGTCATGTAGCCCGACCTTTTTCCAATTTGGGAAATCTTTTTATAAGCATCCCCCTAACCCCACCACTGGCAAAGAGTGAATCAGCTTATGCTCAGATAACAACCCTGGGGAACTCACAGCGTTGGGAGACAGCCCTTGTTAAGTTACCACCATTGTCCTCATGATCAGCTTTCTTCTGAACACCGTCAGCGTCGACATCAAAAGCCTGCACTCAGTGGGACAAGCCTCTGGGTCTCGTGAGAGCTGAGCCCAGGTTGCTGGTTCTGTTCTTCATCCACAGGACCTAGCACAGGGCCTTGGAACCTAGCAGGCAAGCGAGAGGTTATTTGTTGGATGGATGGATGGATGGATGGATGGATGGAAGAAAGGAAGGAATGCCCTCTCTGGGTGCTATAGAATGAGATATATATACTTATTCCATTATCGTGCTATGGCTTAGAATCCAAAACATGCAACAATGCACTTTATCTAAATTAAGGATCTGGGGAGATGTGAAGTAAAACAATTATAGAACTGTAACTATTCTAACACTGAAAAATTATCCCAGGCCCCAGGGTCAGAAATAAACCCTGCTTTAAAGCAAATTGCCCACTGATAATGGCGGTATGAGTAGCGGTCAGACAAAAAAAAAAAAAAATTTTAACAAGCCTCATTCCATTTCAAACATTAACACTAACACATGCCTAAGAGATAATTACTAAGAATCGCATTCATTTCGAAATGTCATTTTCTTTTCTTTAACTTGTAACAGCCTATAGCCTATCCTCTATTTTGAACTTAATACAATGCCTAAGACCTTAATAGAAATGTATGGAATTCTGAATTGGTCACAAGGACAGACTTTTGACAGAATCTGCTTATACTTGCTGCAAACGTGCACTTGCTCATGGACAACATAGTCTCTTTCTCAAATTAAGTCGTCGGATTTATTAAGTATTGTATGTAAGAAGAACAAGACTGTTAACGGTGCCCGTATTACGCATAAACGAGTGCATGCACTTTTATTAACAATAAATAAGACAAGTTTCAATTTTATTAGGCCATATCTTGCATCATTTCTTTTCTCTTCTGCAGAATTTCATCTGCTACACGTGTCCAGTGCCCAATGACTGATTTATTGTTTTCTCCACAGGAGGAGGGGAGAAGCATTAGGTACCTGGCACCCAGCAAACCCCGGGACGGCAGAGTTATCAGTGGAATTCCTCAAAGTGACAAAGGGCTAGATGAGGGGTTCCTTGCTGGTACAACCAGGTCACAAGCCTAAGAAGGCTTGACGGGTGTGGCTGGCTCCCTCCCCAGGGCCTGCTCTGTTTCCGATCTGGGCTTTGCTGGCCGGGGCAGTGCTTCTCCTGGCTCTCTGCAGGACCTCAGGCTCCAGGAATTTGGACCGAGTGGTAGAGACATCGCCGGCAGAGACGGCAGTTGCCAGCTTCCTCCCTGCGCTGTCTTGTGATTCAAAGCAGACTCTGCTCCACTTTTTAAAAAGGGGAGCACGTTAATGCTGGAGACCCACAAGAACAGGATCAAGCAAGGAGACACAACAGTCTGATGCAAGAGTCCGTGAGTAAGCATGGTGAACCATGGCGGGCAGGGATGTGGTCATGGGGAGCCCAGGAGCACAAGGGGTTGACTGCAGAGTGTCCTTGTGGGAGGTTATAGGAGCTGCAAGAACACTGGCACTGGGTCATTTCACAAATGACCCTGGGCTGGGACCTGCCACCTCCCAACACACACACAGAAAGACACCCCACACACACACATCCCACCCCTATGGTACTAAGCCATCCAAACACTATATGTGGGCTTGGCTGCAGGAAAAGTTAGTGAAGACAGGATGTTTTTCCACCTTGAACCTTTATCTGAAGTAAACACCACTGAGCCCAATGGCCTTATTTGCAAACGTATAGGAAGAGACTCCGGACGAGGCTTCTCTTGCGCCAATCCTGTCTAATACCAAAGTTAGACAACTTAGCAAAACCTGCTGCAGGCTGTACGTGTGGCATAGTCATTGAAAACACCTTGAACTTTCTCTTCTTTGCATTAATTTCCAGCTAATGCTCTGCTCCTTGGAGAGGTGCCTTTCCTTGGTAGGAGTGATATTGGTATAACTCCGCTCTCCATGAAAGTGCTCTTATTTTTTGAGAATAGTTCACATCACAAGCATGTGATATTATAGGTATAATTACCTCGTGTATCAATATCTTCATGTGCATTTCTAGCCTTAGTGTTTTATATACCACTCATGGAAGACCAGGGCTTGAGTCATGTGCTTTCCCCACGTGTTTTCTTTTCCTTTTCTTTTTTTTTTTTAATATAGTGAATCAACAACTCCGTCACAAGTGCACTCCTTAATCCCCATCTCCAATTTAACCCATGCCCCCACCCATCTCCCCTCTGGTAACCCTCAGTTCTCTATAGTTAAGATGCTGTTTCTTGGTTTGCCTCTCTCTCTCTCTCTGTTTTCCTTTGTTTGTTTGTTTGTTTGTTTCGTAAATTCCACAAAGGAGTGAAATCATATGGTATTTGTCTTTCTCTGACTTATTTCACATAGCATAATACTTTCTAGCTCCATCCACGTCATTGCAAATGGCAAGATTGCATTCTTTTTGATGGCTGAATCACATTCCACTGTGTGGTATTTATGTGTACGTGTGTATGTGTTTGTATCTGCCACATCTTCTTTATCCATTCATCAACTGATGGACACTTGCCCAGGTGTTTTCTTCAGTGGTTCCCTGAGTGCCCTAAACCTCATCCTCTCTGTATTTGAAAGACAGTGACAGCCACCTTGGAAAACTGTTGTAATGATTAACTGAGAAAACACAAAGTCCTTTGTAACATACTGTATAATTTTTTATTTTTGTTGATGATCATTATACATAATAGATATGGCACAGCTACAAGCTGGCTAAATGCCATGAAATATGAGTCAAGTGTACTTCTTACATGTCTTCTCCAACTCAATGGTTTGCTTCTGACCAGACCAGGACCTTGCCCAAGGTCATATATTTAGTAAGTGACGACAAAGCCTCAGCTCACAGTGTAGCCTCCCGGCCCATATTTCTAATGCGGACACAACAGGATGCAGTAGAGGAGCAGGGCGGGGGGGCCGGGGCAGGTAGGCAGGGAGGCAGGGGGTGCTGCGGGCACATCTCCCTCGGCCATCGCCAGTCCTGAACACAGACCAGTTCTCTGCGGGGTGGGACTTTCTGCCTCACCCTGGTCTCTTCCGTCTACACTGCAGGAAGATTCCCTGCCTCCATGCAGCCGGCCCTGTTCACACTCTTCCTGCTTCACACCTGGCTCCGTGGAGGACAGGGCGACCTCCGTGAGGACCTGACCTTGCTGAAGACCGAGCTTGCGCTTCGCCTCTACCAGGGTGCAGCGGCCCCTAGAAATGAAACCAACATTGTCATTTCTCCTGCTGGCGTGTCCCTTGCTCTGGAAATCCTGCAGTTTGGAGCCCAAGGGAACACCGGCCGGCAGCTGGCCGAGGCCCTGGGTTACACCGTCCATGGTAAGAGGGCTGCTCGTGCCCCTGTTTGCTCTGCTGCTCCCACTCAGGCTGCCTCAGGAGGTGGGGTGTTCCCGAATCCAGTGGCTGGTGCTGGATGACCACCAGTGGAGAAGGGTGACCACCTGGCAAGAGTGCAGCAGACGGCATTCGGACTTCGCACTGTAGTCCCCATGATGATCTTTGAGTTTCTCTTCTAACCTTAGGTTCCGTGCCAATTTTTCTTATATATTTTTTAATGTTTTTATTTATTTTTGAGAGACAGACAGAGCGCGAGTGGGGGGAGGGGCAGAGAGAGGGAGACATAGAATCCGAAGCAGGCTCCAGGCTCTCAGCCCAACACAGGGCTCGAACTCATGGAGCGTAAGATCATGATCTGAACCAAAGTTGGACGTTTAACCGACTGAGCCATCCAGGGGCCCCTCCATGGCAGTTTTTCCAATTTCATGTCACAAGCCCTTCTGCAGTGCCTACCAGGTGCCAGGAAATGTCCGAAGCAACCTTCCAAGTAGTAATCTAATTGTTACGACAACAAAATTGCCATTATGTCTTCTGATGCTCAGAGAAACCACATACAATTGCTAGCCCTGGATTTGTGATGGAATTATATCATCATCCCTATTTTATTTTTTTAAGTTTATTTATTTTGACAGAGAGACATAGAGAGCAAGCAGGGGAGGGGCAGAGAGAGAGGGAGAGAGAATCTCAAGCAGGCTCCACACTGTCAGCGAGGAGCCCGACACGGGGCTCAAACCCACAAACGGTGAAATCATGACCTGAGCTGAAACCAAGAGTCAGACGCTTAACCAACTGAACCACCCAGGCTCTCCTATCCCTATTTTATAGATGAGCCAATAGGCACAGAGAGTTTACACGACTTGCCCAAGGTCACATAGCTAGTAAGTTGCAGATTTGGGACTCAAGCTCAGGTTGAGGTCAGCCAGGTTGAGGTCAACCTAGCTTGCACTCAGGGCCTCCGGCTCAATTCCTGGCCCCGGAACCAACCTACCAACTCCATGCGAACACACACACTCACGCACATCGCTTTTCCTTCTCTATCTTAGAATAAGATACCAATAAAAAAGGATGGGCATTAGCACTGTATAAATCAATATGTTTTAGGAAATCCAAGAACGAATATCAACACAGTGCTGGGGAGATCTTCCTTTGAGCTAGAAGCTCAGGGTGGCAGGTAAAGGTTAATGCTGAAGACACCAGGTCACAAGGCAACAGTCATGTGTCCAGCTCCCCACGCCCCATCCACATCCTGTCCTCTGCCCAAACAACTCTCGTGACCCTGCTGGCCGGCTTGATTTTTCTCAGCAAGAATATCACAGAAATGCATATATCCCTGGTCTTCTTCTTCAGCCACATGAGATGGGCTGCAGTGCCAATTCAAGAACTCAGTTCTTGAATGATGCGATTCAAGAACTCAGCATCCAGACAGATAAGGAAAGCTCTGAACGCGAGCAGGTCAGTGTCACAGGAATGATGCACACAGAAATACACCCTCGTGCAGTGCAGCAAGTGTATTTATTTGACATAAATTAGCACAGGGCAGGGAATGATTTATTCCACTGGCTGAACAGAAAGACGCCCCGGAAGACATGCCATCTGAGCTGGGTCATGAAGAACAAATAGGCGTGTGAAAGAGAGACAGGCATTTCTGCCTTAAAAGAGAGACTCACAAAAGTCACAACTGGGGGGAAAGTGAGAAATGCAAGTGTGGCTATCCTCCAGAGAAAGGGAACTGATTCCAGTTGATTCTTTGTTGTCAGGTATAGTCAGGGTCCCTGGCTAACTGAATATGATGATTAACAGGGTTTCCATAGACCCCATTCAAGAATTACCAAATGTTAGGAATGCTTAACAGTCAAACTCTGTGGAACGTGATCCCACCATTTTTCTTACTCATAAACTGCTTTGTTATCTTATAGAACCGTGGCTCATTATTATGAACAGGGATGTGCAACTTCCAGAGTTCCAGTTAAGAGAGTACCCCTGTAGTCTGGTTTGACCCAACGTAGCTCAGAGAATCATGTGCACTGTTTAAAACAACCCAGCAGAGCCCACTACCTGCCTAGGTCCAGGCTTCCTTTCAAAAGTCAATACAGACCAGTAAAATGTATAAAAAGCAGGATCCAAAGCAACGCCAGGGTCTTGAGGCATCTTTCTGGTTTAATCAACAGGAAGACCTATCCACATCTGCAGTGGGACACATCAGCACTGTCTTGTTCTCACTGTGTTCCCAGCCAATACGTGACAACCAGGAGCTTTGCTAGGGTTCCCACCTGCGGGTCAGACAGGAACAGCATGAGACTCAGAACAGACCCCAGTGGTATCTACAAGGATCACCTTTGCTTTCCCCGCACAAAACACAATTTCCTGATGTTCCAAGTTCTAAGGAGTTCTGGTGCTTTCCTAGGTAAATTGATGAGGAACACTTTAAGCTTTCTAGCTTTCTATTAAGCATAAGAATAATGCTAGGAACAGAGGCCTCAGAAATGAAGGTAGCCTGGTTCTTGGGAAAGAGTTCTGTTTGATGATAATATGAATTTCACTTTTACGGTTATTATGGCATTTGATCCTCATAGAAACCACATACATTAATTAATAACCCCAATTTTACAAATGAGACAAGAGGCTAACAGTTTGGCAAGACTCTGCAGGTGGGAGACAGCAGTCAAGTCCCAGATTCTCTGACCCCAAATCCCATGTTCTTTCCAAAATTCCTTCGTCCTACTCTAAGTCACTGAGCAGAAGCATAAAGGTAAAAGGACATTGTCTTTTCTATTTTTCATCAGAGATATCCTCATTATTCCCGCAGCTCAACCAAACCCTCTGACATCATCCTCAACTTAGGCCTCTTGTAATTCTCAGGCAAGTAAAACATTAGCATTGCTGCTTGTAGTTTGAGAATTTTATATTCATGAACTTTACAAAGTCAGATTCAGTGTCACATTCAGGAAGCTCAGTTCAACACATTGATTCAAAAGGAAGGCGCTCTCCACACTGGGCTCACAAATGAGTTAGAAGGCTCAGCCGCAGCAAGAGAAATTCATGAGAAAACATCATGTCTTCTTCTAGCACTTTCCTCCCACTCTGTGCGCATCCCAGGGACCTTCTCCTCAACCTTCCACACCGCCCTCATCACAGTGCTGATGGAGTCCAGCACCCAAGGGTTTTCTTCTTTCTGCTTCCTTTCTTCCCAGACCCTTCCGTAAGATCTACCTGACCAGCCCTCCAGCAAGAAAGACGCTCTCTGGCGGGGTAGGGAGAGGAATTAAGCCAGCGGTGACAGGTTCCTCTTTCCAAGGCTGCTGGGGAGGAGCAGTCTGCAGCCTGTCATCCCTCACGTCAGATCTTTTTTGTCCCATCAGGACAGGGACCAGGGAAACTCACAGTAAGCAAAATAGGAGGCTCCGTACTCCAGAGCCTCACAAGAGGAAGCATCTCTCCGGATTGTGGAGCAGAGTGTCCTGTCCTGCACCTGCGGGCAGGAGGGCGGCGAAGTGCCACCTCCCACCACCCGGTGACACTGAGCAAGCTTGTTAATTTGTCTGAGCCCAGCTCCCTCATCTATAAAAGGGGATCCCAGTAGCATGGAATTCACAGGGTTGTTGAGAGGGTCAAATGGGATGGTGAACACAGCACAGGGTCTGTGAACACAGTCAGTACGTCTTACACTGGGGGTGTACATTCCTGCAGCATCTAGAAAAGCTTTGCTGTGTGTAAATGGGCAAGGACAAAGTCGGCTCAGGTGGAGAAAAGATTTCTCCAGCCAATTTACCCCACTGCTTTAATGTTTCCAGCTAAAAGAACAGCTGGTCCCCTGGCCCAGATTGGGTGAGAGGGCAGAAGGAAGGTCACGCTACACTGTGGACCGGTAAAACGTCTCACTTCGTTGCTGCAAGATGGTCAACGTTTTACAGGGACATGATTCTATAAATACATATGATCTTCCTCAGTAGAGGAAAACCTGACAAGAAGTATTATTTTCATCCATTTCTTTGCTCATTAAAACAAAAGCAAAGGAGTCAGGCTGCAAATCATGAGATATACAACCCGAGTCTGTTTTTTACAGTCGTGGATTCTAAGAAGCAGCTTTGGTAGTGAAAGTTTTGTGGGCAAGTGAAATCTGTCCACAGCTGTGGGCTGCAGCCCGGTGGCTGGGCGCCCCGGCCAGGGTGTATTGGGGGCATCTGTGCCCGTTCAGAGAAGTTTTGCCAGGCAACTTGGGGCTCTGCTGCTGTCCCCTGAGCGGGCCTCTGAGACATGAAGGGTGTTGGAGTGGATGGGCCCCAAGCCAGGTCAGAGATCCATTCCAACAGGTGCCCTGGGCGAGGGACAGGGCAGTGCAGGAAGAAGGGACAAAGTGTGGGGGTAGATTTGTGGATAACCACAGAGCTGTGCCTAAGAGGAAGGAGAGGCAAGGAGGCGCAGGGAAGGGCCATGTTCCAGAGGCAGCCTGCACAGGAAGGGGACCTGACTGCTGGAAATGCCCAGCTTCCATGTGTCAGGAGAAAGAAGCTTGGGATGCTCAGCTGTGCCCTGACTCACCAGTGGGCGAGAGGCCCTGCTCCAGCTCCAGATTTCCTCCTAGGGGAGAATAAAAGCCACAGATTGTAAATACTATCTTGAAAAAGAAATCCACTATTGATTATGGAGAGAAGGAAGAAATCTCCTGTGTAAGTAGTAAATATAAGTCCAGCCAACCCCCGCCCCAAGAAGGTGGAAACTATTGACTCTCAGATGCCTATTATTTCCTCAACATTCTTCTAGGTTCTTGGTGACATTAATAGCACAAGCTGTCCGCTGGGTCTTAGGGAGCAGGGGGATGGGACGCGCTCTTACCTTTCCTCTGTATTCCTCAAATCGATAGCATAGTTCTGAAAGAGGCCACATCTGAATGTCCCTCAGGCTTATGACATGCAGTTGTGGGAACGGATCTAAGGCCCTGAACAAGATACAGTGACAATTGGTCTGTCATTGTTATTTATGACATTCCCCATAAATCGATTGACTTCTTAAATATTTGAAGCCCCCTCACCCTGCACACCAGATCCGCAGTTTTGCCAGCTCTCTGTATTCTAGTGCCCTCAACATGTCTGTCTCAAGAAGTTAAGGAGGAATAGCCTCTGGGATATTGGTGGTATGTTTCTATTTGACTTCATCACAGCCTGATTTCTTTCTGATCTTGCATGGCTTCCCCCCACCTCTCAGCTTTTAATCTATGATTCGGGATAATTCCTGAGCAATTGAGTTCTGATTTATCCAAATTGGCTGTAACTGGTAGATGAGCCTTGTGAAACAAGAGTGGTACCTGCTGGGGCCCCACTTCAGTGCAATGTGCAAAGAGAGACAGGGCTAACTCCTTACTTACGCTCACCGCTGTCAATTTATCCCAACACCTTTTTCACAGACCAGCGGGTGAAACAGTTCTTACACACTGTTTACGCCACCCTGCCCAACTCCGGACAAGGCACCAAAATGGAGCTGGCCTGCACTCTTTTCGTGCAAGCAGGAACGCCCCTCTCCCCCTGCTTTGTGGAACAGATCTCCCAGTGGGCCAACAGCAGCCTGGAGCCAGCCATCCTCAGGGAACCCAACAGCACCAGCATCGGGGTCAACGAATGGGCCTCCAGGCAGATGGCAGGTAAAAGAAACCATCCAGTTTAGTGAGGCTGATTTCAGAGCGCTATAAACACAGATACCAAGCATTGCTGGTCAGAAGCCGCATGGGTGGAGACTCAGGCCACCCTCGATTGCAACAGAAGTCTGTCCTCTTGGGAGACCCTACCCTTAAGTGCAGTGCTCTATGAAGCAAACAAAGCTGACCTTTGGCCCCCTCTGCCCATCCCCCACCCACCCACACAGCAGGGGGCTCTTCAGAGCCTCCCACCTCCAGGGGAGCCCTGCAGGCTTTGTTCTGCGTTCCCTTCAGGGGAAACCCCCCACCGAGCTCTGCTGTCATCTACAATTAACACCCTGCGACAGCAAAATGCAGTGGGAGCCAGAAAACTTCTTGGAATTTAGCTTCAGGAAATAATTCAAGGGAAGAAAAAGTTATATATAATAAGATGCTTAGCCCAGGGTTAGGGTTACCGAAGAAAAAGACTTAGAAATAACTTAACAGTCCAGCCATTAGGAATGATCCCATTAATTACAGCTCCCGCATATCATGTAGTTGTAATTATTAAAGGTGGTGAAAATCTATTACACTCTCTGGGGTTCCATTTATTGACTTATAGCGCTTTTCCTAAGTGCTCTGTGTTCATTATGTCTGTTCACCCTCACAGTTGTCCTGGGAGATAGGTGCTATTACTAGTGACTGGTTCACAGATAGAGGAACTGAGGCACGGAGAGCTACGCCTGCTGCCCGGGGCCCACAGAGCCAGGATCCTAAGTCAGCCGGTCTGCCTCTGGCATCCCTGAAAATTACAAAGGCTACACAGAAACAGGGAGAATGTCCAAGACCCAGTGTTGTTTAAAACACAGAATAGAAGGTGATGTGTAGTTTATGACTGAACTGAGAACAACACGTGGGTGGCCAAGGAGCACAGAGCTGCAGCGCAAATACGAAGATGTTTATTGATAGCTCAGTTGTCTCCAGCGTTTCATAATGTCTTCCCAGTTTACTTAAAAAATGTTTAATTCCCTGTCTCGGCTCATTGTGCTGCTGGGGTAGGGGCGTGGGGAGGGGGGGCGGTTAGGCAAAGCCACACAGTTAGCTGCCGTCAACCCTCTGGGGTGAGTGTCCTCCACAGAAGAGGGGCAGCCAGGAAGAGCCTGAAGCTCTGGGGCCAGGCCGCTTGGGTTCAAACCCAAGGTTTCTGTCTTGAGCAGCCGGGCGGATGGTGGCTTTGCCACTCACAAGTGTGTGACCTGGGACAGCTTCTCCAAGCCTTGGTGCCCCCATCTGTAAAATTGGGAATAACAACAGAACTGGTCAGAGGAGTCAGTGAGGGTTTGCTCAAGCATTTAGAACAGAGCCTGGCACAATGTGTGTTTTTATTAATAAAGGGCTGGGGCAGTAGTCAGCCTGCCCTCTTCTCTCTGGTAATGCGTGGAATCTCAAGAGCATGCCCTGGATGTTGCTGTCTAAGCAAAGGCTCTGCCAGGGATGAGGCCCAGCAGCTGGGGTAGCGGGATTTGCGGGAAGGGTGGGAGGGACACAGCGCAGTGGCCCCCACCACAGCGCCCTGTGCCTCCCAGGAGTCCACCTGAGCAGTGCGTGTCTAACAGCCCCAGGAAATAGCCGTTTCAGACAACCTGCTCGGAAAAGGATAAAAGCACGGTCTTCAACAACAGCTAGTTATAGACACCACGGTTCGGCAGGTGCAAACCCAACCTCGGGGATGCCCCAGCACCCTCCAGGGCAGGTGCACGGGTCTCAGCCGCACGATGGCTCTCCTGCTTGCAGGTGACAACCTGGGTGGCCCGACATGGGAGCGCGGTGGCGGTGCATTTCCCCAGCTGGCACTTGTGAGCACCATGTCCTTCCAGAGCACTTGGCGGCAGAGATTCTCCTCCAGGGACACTCAGCTCCTGCCTTTCACCTGTGCCCAGGGCCTCGTCCTCCAAGTCCCCATGATGTACCAAATGGCCGAGGTCAACTACGGTGAGCTCCTTCCCACCTGTGGGCCCTCTTAAGTGACGGGAACAAGGGAACAACGTGGGCGGAGAGAGGGGGGCCACGTCTGCTCTAGAAGGACCCGCGGAGTGTCTCAGCCTTCCCTCTGCAGTGAGATGTGTGTGCAGTAAGGAGAGCCCCAGGGGCCTGAGGACCCAGAGAGGAGGGTGAGGAAGCAGAGGGGGAAGAGAAATCCAATCTCACGCTTGACATTTGCCTCTGCACCTAGTAAGAGGCGTTAGTGTAAAACCAAAACTGTTTGAATGGAACCACCCCACCCTTGGCAGGCAACCGCATAAAATGAATAGCCACTTGGTGCTAAGAAAGGGCAAAAGATGGAGAGTTCAGTTTAGATGGCTCTCGAGAGGGCGCCCACGCGGGCTTGACATTGTCCTTCTGCCTTGCCTGGATGGTTGCTCATCCCGGCCCCTTGAGGGTGCAGGTGCCCTGAGTGCGGGCCAGCGAGCACCAGGGGAGAGGGGGCCCAGCCCCGAAGGCTGGCTCCAGGTGTGGACACCGCCGTGGGGCCCCCACAAGGCAAGGGGAGAAGGGACCCGGCCACCTGTCCCCACACACCTCTCTCACAGCCCTTGTTTGCAGGCTCAGCCCTTCCAGCTGCGGGATTAATTCTGTTCTTATGCAAGGAAAAGTCGCTGAGACTTAAAAGTGTTTCAGGAACTCTGGCACTTAGAAAACTCACTACCTTCCTGCTTCAATTTCATGCAGGACATGTTGTGAGTGCTTTTATTCGTTTGTTTATCCTGCCAGTAACTATTAACTGAGGTCAAGTAAGGGGAGCGTAGAGGAAGGTCAATTGGATATGTAAATATATATTTATGACTATTATAGTTCTTGTGCCTAATGTTTTCCCGTCGCTGCTATGACTCATGCTGGTTGATCTGTCAGCTGCGTAACACTTCCCAATTTTATATGATATCTGGGTTCAGAGCTTTTGTTGAAAGAAAGATCTGGCTCAAAGAGCCTGGGTCCCCACATGGTCACAAAAGGCCAGGATTGGAATGGCTTCCCCTTTAAGACAGTAGATGGCTCTCCCACGTGCCATCATCCCCACTGTGTCCAGCCGATGCAAGCCCTGTGAAGGTATCATTAGAAATTCTAGGTCCTAAGATCAGAAAAGGTGACTAACAGTCTTTGGCCTCAAACTGCTTCCTGAAGGTGAGGTAGACAGCTTATTAATAAAACGTACGGTTTCCAGTTCTGTGAGCTGGCCCTTCCCAGGGTCTGGCACTGTTTAGTTCCCTGTCTCCTGGGACAGAACTAATAATGCCCCATCCACTGAACCCCCAGGCCAGTTCCAGGACCCTGCAGGCCATCAGGTGGGGGTGCTGGAGCTGCCTTACCTGGGAAACACAGTGAGTCTGCTCTTGGTTCTGCCGCGTGACAAAGACACCCCGCTGAGCCACGTTGAGCCACACCTCACAGCCAGCATCATCCACATCTGGACCTCCAGCCTCAGGCGAGCCAGAATGGACGTGTTCCTGCCCAGGTAAGTGGCTGTGTCATCCTTCTGGGGCACTCTGCAGCCTAATCCAGTTGGCCAGGCCTGGATCAGAGAACCCAGGTGGTCGGACTCTGGGGTCTGTCCTTAACCACTGGGCCAGCTTGTCTAATGTGCCCTGAGAGGTTAGGCCAAGGGGGAGTTACCCTAGAGTGTGGGTCCAGGTCAGAGTCTCTGCTGACTAGTTCATGATGCAGACAGAACAGAGTTAATTTCCTGGGTCTTCTCAAGAGAAGATATTCTGTGTTCACTGGGCCAGACTGCAGGCTCCAGGCCTCATGCCACAACCAGTTCTCTGAACAGGGAAAGAAAAGCCATGAAGTTACCCTTGGAGGAATGTGCCCCAAATCTTATCACATCCTAAGAGTATACAACTGTCATTTTTCCAAAACCAAAGAGGCAAGGTAGTTTATGTAATTGAGCAAATAACCAAGATAATTCTGACTGGAAGGCAAATTAAGGCATAAAAATTCAAGACTTTTAGTCTCTATGCTGAAGGTTCTCATTCTTTGTAAATAGAGGTGAACCATTCTTTGAGAAAATCCAAGAGGTACAAATGCAAATTGTCAAAAAGTTAAATGACGGTTCTAGATTTTGCTTTCCCAAAGCAAAACCTACTTGCAAAACTCATTACTTTACAAAGAATTCCTTTTTGAACTTCTTTAAGTGACAAGCTTCTCTGGCACATTTGAAACCAGAGTAAATCTATAATTAATTTGTAGACCAGCATTAAGTGAGGAACGTTATCCCAGGGCTCAGTATGTGGATTCTTCATGCTCCTTCCTGCTGGCTGCCACCACCTGCTCTGTTGACCAGGCCCTCAGCAGCACTGAGCCAGAGGCCTTGGCAGAGCTCTTTTGAGCAGTTAAAAATAAGCCCAGACACTGCAATAAAAACACACAAGGAGAGACCCAGTGAGTTAAGGGCCAAGGTCTAGAGCGGGATCTGGCATAACCAGAAGGCGAACGTAACTCTATGATCAAGTTTATGTCTCTCCAAACCAAATGCTTGGACCTCAAATGAAGGCACAAAGACAAGAAATTTCAACAGATCTCTCTGGCATGGAACAGAAGCAACCTTCATCTTTCTGTCATATTTGAGAGAAGCTCAGTGAAGGAAGAGAAGCTTTCAATGTTAAAAGTAGGGAGACAGTGCAACCTGGTGCAGGAAATTTGTCGGAATCTTTTCAGAATTAGGAGACAGATGGCTGGCCTCATCCTGGAGCAGCTGCTGTAAGGAAGAGTCCCCAGGAAAGTGCCCAGCTCGTTTGCGAGTCCCCCGCTGTCTCTGATGCCACCTGTAGAGCTCGCAGCGTTGAGGAATGATGCTGAAAAACCCTGAAGACAGGGACGGGATGGGAAGGCAAAGATCATAGTAACACAGCATTAGTTAGCACTTGTTAAAAAAATGTTTGGTTACCATAATTTATCTCCCTAATGCTATCAAGCCTGCTGTCCAAGAAGGATAGAAGGTATTGGGAAAATGAGGCTGTTTCACAAAGCCAAACTCGCCAAGCAAAGAAACCAGCTTCAAAATCCTTTAAGGAATAAATAGAGAAAGAATTTAAACTATCTTAGGTCTAAATCTGGGTACAAAACTTTGGACCATGGTCGACCAGGTCAACTTTTGGGCAAGAATTTACCTCTAGTTCTGAAAATCATTCATTCCACATTTAATATGATCTGCTTTATAGTTACCCTGCATTTTTCATTTAGCAAGAGCAAACACTTTTGCACACCGTGGGTAGCGGTGCAAATATCGTGTGGCGGTGAGGTGAGCCTTAGGATTAAGCTTCACCAACGGTGTATCCATAGATTCTGGATGAATTATGGTATTTAGCTTCTGAGGTAATATTTTATTTATGAAGAAGTGAAATAAAATGTATGGGGACAATTAGTCTTCATTAGGGACCTTAGCATACCAAAAGAATAATCAAGAAAGCCAACAATGAGTGTTAACAAGGGTCATTTATATCCATAATAATGTAATGCCTCACAAGAAAGACTAATAATGTCAAATATATATTTGTTTAATGAATAAAACGCTTGATTATTAGATCAACATAGTAGGATGCTGAGCGTAAGTGTTTTTTTCTCATAATAGAAGTGATGTATTTTTTTATTGAAGTATAACTAATGTATAGTGTTGTATTAGTTTCGGGTGTACAGTATAACAAATCAGCAATTCTCTACATTTACTCAGTGCTCATTGTAAGTGTACTTTTAATCCCCTTTATCTATTTCACCCATCCCTCCCCCCCCACCACCACTTCCCCTCTGGCAACTGCCAGCGTGTTCTCTGTATTTCAGAGTCTGGTTTTTGTGCGTGTCTCTTTTTCTCCTTGTTTGTTTGTTTATAAGTATTTTAAAAATCCATCAGATCTCATATATTCAGAAGTTTTGGGCTTCCTTTCCAAGAGCTACTGATCATCGTCATGTGTGGATTGTGCTTTCCTATGGGTATTTTCTTTTTTTTTTTTTTAAATGAAGGTACAATTCACATAACCATAAAATTCTTTTAAAGTGTACAGTTCAGAGGTTTTTAGTATATGGGCAAAGTTGTGCAACCATCACGACTATCAAATTCCAGAACATTTTCATCACCTCAAAAAGAAACTCCATACCCATTAGCAGTCACTCCACATTCCTTCTCCTCACTACTCCTAGGCAACCACTAATCTACTTTCTCTCAATGGATTTGTCTATACTACTCTACCTTTCATATAAATGAAATCGTACCGCATGTAACCCTTCTGTGTCTAGCTGTTCTCACTTAGCACGATGTCGTCAAGGTCCGTCCTTATCAGAGTATGTATCAATACTTCATTCTTTTTTATGGCTGAATAATTTTCCATTGTATAAATATACTACATTCTACTTATCCATTAATCAGTTTATAGACATTTAGGAGCCTGGAAACTTTTTGCTTGTTTTCACTTTTTGGGTCCTATAAAACTTTCATGTGCACACTTTTTCTATGATATATATTTTCAATGATCTTGGTTATATACCTAGGAATGAAAATCCTGGGTCATGTGTTAACTCTACCCTTTACATTTTGAGGACCTACCAGACAGTTTTCCAAGGGGCTGCACCATTTTCCATTCCCACCAGCGATCCAAGAGGTTCCAGTTTCTCCATACCCTTGTCAACACTTGTTATTGTCCACCTTTTTTCATAAGTCCCTCTTCATGGTTAATGGTACAGACTTTCAGTTTGGTGTGATGAAAAAATTCCAGAGTGGTGGAAAGATAACAGTGGTGGTTGGACAGCAATGTGGATATTCTTAAAGCCATTGAATTATGCACTTAAAATGGTTATGTTGTGTATATTTTACTACAATCTTGTTTTGAATTGTGGAGGGAAGGAAGGTGGGGAGAAGACAAAGACTGTCTTCCCAAATTTGGGTTAAAAAGTAGGGTTGTTAGAAAGCTTACATTTAGGAAGTATATAGTTATTCTTAGTTACATTACCTGGGAAGACATCACCTCCTCTGCCCTCTAGCAATGCCCTCCTCTGTGTTTTGACTTTTCGGTCAGGCTGGAGGCAAGATGGATGCAACCTGTCTGACCCCACAAAAGTAACAACAACTACAGGAGAAGAAAACCCCCATCTTTTTTATTGTAGCCATCCTAGTTGGTGTGAGGTGGTTTCTCATTGTGACTTCCATTTGCATTTCTCTAATGACCAATGACGTCAAGCATATTGTCATGTGCTTGTTGAACATTTACATATCTCTTTTGAAGAAATATCTATTTGAATCTTTTCTCCATTTTTAAATAGGTTGTCTTTTTATTGATGAGTTGTCATGGTGCTTTATATATTCTGGTTATTAGTCCTTTGTCAGATATATGATTTGCAAATATTTTCTCCCATTTCATGGGTCGTCTTTTTACTTTATTGAGGATGTCCTTTGTTTTTTTTCTCAATATATGAAGTTTATTGTCAAATTGGTTTCCATATAACACCCAGTACTTATCCCAAAAGGTGCCCTCCTCAAGACCCATCACCCACCCTCCCCTCCCTCCCACCCCCCATCAACCCTCAGTTTGTTCTCAGTTTTTAAGAGTCTCTTATGCTTTGGCTCTCTTCCACTCTAACCATTGAGGATGTCCTTTGAAGTACAAAAGCTTTTAATTTTAATGAAGTTCAGTTAATTTATTTTTTCTTTTGTTTCTTATGCTTCTTTTAATGTCGTATCTAAGAAACCATTGTTTAACCAAGATCACAAAGATCTATGTCTATGTTTTTTCTAGCAATTTTATAGTCTTAGCTCTTATATTTAGGTCTCTGACTCATTGAATTAATTTTTGTATGTATAATGAGGTAGAGGTCCAATTTCATTCTTTGCATGTGGTTATCCAGTTGTCCCAGCGTGATTTTTTTTCTTCCAAGATTTTATTTAAATTCAAGTTAGTTAACGTGTAGTGTAGTATTGGTTTCAGGAGGAGAATTTAGTGATTCATCACTTACATATAATACCCAATGTTCATCCCAACAAGTGCTCTCCTTATTGCGTACCACCCATTTAGCCCATCCCCCCACCCACCTCCCCTCCAGGAACCCTCACTTTGTTCTCTAAGAGTCTCTTATAGTTTGCCTCTCTCTCTGTTTTTATCTTATTTTATTTTTCCTTCCCTTCCCCTAATATCATGTTTTGTTTTTTAAATTCCACATATGAGTGAAATCATATGGTATTTGCCTTTCTTTGACTGACTTATTTCACTTAGTGTAATACACTCTAGTTCCATCCCCATCATTGCAAATGGCAAGATTTCATTCTTTTTGATGGCTGAGTAATATTCCAGTGCGAGTGTGTGTGTGTGTGTGTGTGTGTGTATGGGTATAAACCATAATATTCTTTATCCATTCATCAGTCGATGGACATTTGGGCTCTCTCCATAGTTTGGCTGTTGTTGATAATGCTGCTATAAACATCAGGGGGCATATACCCCTTTGAATCTGTATTTTTGTATCCTTTGGGTAAATACCTAGAAGGGCAATTGCTGTGTCCCAGTACCATTTATTGAAACGACTATTTGTTTTTCCATTGAATTTTCTTGGTAACTTTCTTGAAATTCATTGATCATAAATGAATGGGTTTATTTTTAGACTTTTTTTTTTCTAATATATGAAATTTATTGTCAAATTGGTTTCCATACAACACCCAGTGCTCATCCCAAAAGGTGCCCTCCTCAATACCCATCCCCCACCCTCCCCTCCCTCCCACCCCCCATCAACCCTCAGTTTGTTCTCAGTTTTTAACAGTCTCTTATGCTTTGGCTCTCTTCCACTCTAACGCCTTTTTTTTTTTTTTTCCTTCCCCTCCCCCATGGGTTTCTGTTAAGTTTCTCAGGATCCACCTAAGAGTGAGAACATATGGTATCTGTCTTTCTCTGTATGGCTGATTTCACTTAGCATCACACTCTCCAGTTCCATCCACGTTGCTACAAAAGGCCATATTTCATTCTTTCTCATTGCCACGTAGTATTCCATTGTGGATATAAACCACAATTTCTTTATCCATTCATCAGTTGATGGACATTTAGGCTCTTTCCATAATTTGGCTATTGTTGAAAGGGCTGCTATAAACATTGGGGTACAAGTGCCCCTATGCATCAGTACTCCTGTATCCCTTGGGTCAATTCCTAGCAGTGCTATTGCTGGGTCATAGGGTAGGTCTATTTTTAATTTTCTGAGGAACCTCCACACTGCTTTCCAGAGCGGCTGCACCAATTTGCATTCCCACCAACAGTGCAAGAGGGTTCCCGTTTCTCCACATCCTCTCCAGCATCTATAGTCTCCTGATTTGTTCATTTTGGCCACTCTGACTGGCATGAGGTGATATCTGAGTGTGGTTTTGATTTGTATTTCCCTGATAAGGAGCGACGTTGAACATCTTTTCATGTGCCTGTTGGCCATCCGGATGTCTTCTTTAGAGAAGTGTCTATTCATGTTTTCTGCCCATTTCTTCACTGGGTTATTTGTTTTTTGGGTGTGGAGTTTGGTGAGCTCTTTATAGATTTTGGATACTAGCCCTTTGTCCGATATGTCATTTGCAAATATCTTTTCCCATTCCGTTGGTTGCCTTTTAGTTTTGTTGGTTGTTTCCTTTGCTGTGCAGAAGCTTTTTATCTTCATAAGGTCCCAGTAATTCACTTTTGCTTTTAATTCCCTTGCCTTTGGGGATGTGTCGAGTAAGAGATTGCTACGGCTGAGGTCAGAGAGGTCTTTTCCTGCTTTCTCCTCTAAGGTTTTGATGGTTTCCTGTCTCACATTCAGGTCCTTTATCCATTTTGAGTTTATTTTTGTGAATGGTGTGAGAAAGTGGTCTAGTTTCAACCTTCTGCATGTTGCTGTCCAGTTCTCCCAGCACCATTTGTTAAAGAGACTGTCTTTTTTCCATTGGATGTTCTTTCCTGCTTTGTCAAAGATGAGTTGGCCATACGTTTGTGGGTCTAGTTCTGGGGTTTCTATTCTATTCCATTGGTCTATGTGTCTGTTTTTGTGCCAATACCATGCTGTCTTGATGATGACAGCTTTATAGTAGAGGCTAAAGTCTGGGATTGTGATGCCTCCTGCTTTGGTCTTCTTCTTCAAAATTACTTTGGCTATTCGGGGCCTTTTGTGGTTCCATATGAATTTTAGGATGGCTTGTTCTAGTTTCGAGAAGAATGCTGGTGCAATTTTGATTGGGATTGCATTGAATGTGTAGATAGCTTTGGGTAGTATTGACATTTTGACAATATTTATTCTTCCAATCCATGAGCAGGGAATGTCTTTCCATTTCTTTATATCTTCTTCAATTACCTTCATAAGCTTTCTATAGTTTTCAGCATACAGATCTTTTACATCTTTGGTTAGATTTATTCCTAGGTATTTTATGCTTCTTGGTGCAGTTGTGAATGGTATCAGTTTCTTTATTTGTCTTTCTGTTGCTTCATTGTTAGTGTATAAGAATGCAACTGATTTCTGTACATTGATTTTGTATCCTGCAACTTTGCTGAATTCATGTTTCAGTTCTAGCAGACTTTTGGTGGAGTCTATCGGATTTTCCATGTATAATATCATGTCATCTGCAAAAAGCGAAAGCTTGACTTCATCTTTGCCAATTTTGATGCCTTTGATTTCCTTTTGTTGTCTGATTGCTGATGCTAGAACTTCCAGCACTATGTTAAACAACAGCGGTGAGAGTGGGCATCCCTGTCGTGTTCCTGATCTCAGGGAAAAAGCTCTCAGTTTTTCCCCGTTGAGGATGATGTTAGCTGTGGGCTTTTCATAAATGGCTTTTATGATCTTTAAGTATGTTCCTTCTATCCCGACTTTCTCAAGGGTTTTTATTAAGAAAGGGTGCTGGATTTTGTCAAAGGCCTTTTCTGCATCGATTGACAGGATCATATGGTTCTTCTCTTTTTTTTTGTTAATGCGATGTATCACGTTGATTGATTTGTGAATGTTGAACCAGCCCTGCATCCCAGGAATGAATCCCACTTGATCATGGTGAATGATTCTTTTTATATGCCGTTGAATTCGATTTGCTAGTATCTTATTGAGAATTTTTGCGTCCATATTCATCAGGGATATTGGCCTGTAGTTCTCTTTTTTTTACTGGGTCTCTGTCTGGTTTAGGAATCAAAGTAATACTGGCTTCATAGAATGAGTTTGGAAGTTTTCCTTCCCTTTCTATTTCTTGGAATAGCTTGAGAAGGATAGGTATTATCTCTGCTTTAAACGTCTGGTAGAACTCCCCTGGGAAGCCATCTGGTCCTGGACTCTTATTTGTTGGGAGATTTTTGATAACCGATTCAATTTCTTCGCTGGTTATGGGTCTGTTCAAGCTTTCTATTTCCTCCTGATTGAGTTTTGGAAGAGTGTGGATGTTTAGGAATTTGTCCATTTCTTTCAGGTTGTCCAATTTGTTGGCATATAATTTTTCATAGTATTGCCTGATAATTGTATCTCTGAGGGATTGGTTGTAATAATTCCATTTTCATTCATGATTTTATCTATTTGGGTCATCTCCCTTTTCTTTTTGAGAAGCCTGGCTAGAGGTTTGTCAATTTTGTTTATTTTTTCAAAAAACCAACTCTTGGTTTCATTGATCTGCTCTACAGTTTTTTTTAGATTCTATATTGTTTATTTCTGCTCTGATCTTTATTATTTCTCTTCTTCTGCTGGGTTTAGGCTGCCTTTGCTGCTCTGCTTCTATTTCCTTTATGTGTGCTGTTAGATTTTGTATTTGGGATTTTTCTTGTTTCTTGAGATAGGCCTGGATTGCAATGTATTTTCCTCTCAGGACTGCCTTCGCTGCGTCCCAAAGCGTTTGGATTGTTGTATTTTCATTTTCGTTTGTTTCCATATATTTTTTAATTTCTTCTCTAATTGCCTGGTTGACCCACTCATTCGTTAGTAGGGTGTTCTTTAACCTCCATGCTTTTGGAGGTTTTCCAGACTTTTTCTTGTGGTTGATTTCAAGCTTCATAGCATTGTGGTCTGAAAGTATGCATGGTATAATTTCAATTCTTGTAAACTTATGAAGGGCTGTTTTGTGACCCAGTATATGATCTATCTTGGAGAATGTACCATGTGCACTCGAGAAGAAAGTATATTCTGTTGCTTTGGGATGCAGAGTTCTAAATATATCTGTCAAGTCCATCTGATCCAATGTATCATTCAGGGCCCTTGTTTCTTTATTGACCGTGTGTCTAGATGATCTATCCATTTCTGTAAGTGGGGTGTTAAAGTCCCCTGCAATGACCACATTCTTATCAATAAGGTTGCTTATGTTTATGAGTAATTGTTTTATATATTTGGGGGCTCCGGTATTCGGTGCATAGACATTTATAATTGTTAGCTCTTCCTGATGGATAGACCCTGTAATTATTATATAATGCCCTTCTTCATCTCTTGTTACAGCCTTTAATTTAAAGTCTAGTTTGTCTGATATAAGTATGGCTACTCCAGCTTTCTTTTGGCTTCCAGGAGCATGATAAATAGTTCTCCATCCCCTCACTCTCAATCTAAAGGTGTCCTCAGGTCTAAAATGAGTCTCTTGTAGACAGCAAATAGATGGGTCTTGTTTTTTTATCCATTCTGATACCCTATGTCTTTTAGTTGGCGCATTTAATCCATTTACATTCAGTGTTATTATAGAAAGATATGGGTTTAGAGTCATTGTGATGTCTGTATGTTTTATGCTTGTAGTGATGTCTCTGGTACTTTGTCTCACAGGATCCCCCTTAGGATCTCTTGTAGGGCTGGTTTAGTGGTGACAAATTCCTTCAGTTTGTGTTTGTTTGGGAAGACCTTTATCTCTCCTTCTATTCTAAATGACAGACTTGCTGGATAAAGGATTCTCGGCTGCATATTTTTTCTGTTTAGCACACTGAAGATATCGCGCCAATCCTTTCTGGCCTGCCAAGTTTCAAAAGAGAGATCGGTCACGAGTCTTATAGGTCTCCCTTTATATGTGAGGGCACGTTTATCCCTTGCTGATTTCAGAATTTTCTCTTTATCCTTGTATTTTGCCAGTTTCACTATGATATGTCGTGCAGAAGATCGATTCAAGTTACGTCTGAAGGGAGTTCTGTGTGCCTCTTGGATTTCAATGCCTTTTTCCTTCCCCAGTTCAGGGAAGTTCTCAGCTATAATTTCTTCAAGTACCCCTTCAGCACCTTTCCCTCTCTCTTCCTCCTCTGGGATGCCAATTATGCGTAGATTATTTCTCTTTACTGCATCACTTAGTTCTCTAATTTTCCCCTCATACTCCTGGATTTTTTTATCTCTCTTTCTCTCAGCTTCCTCTTTTTCCATAACTTTATCTTCTAGTTCACCTATTCTCTCCTCTGCCTCTTCAACCCGAGCCGTCGTCGTTTCCATTTTGTTTTGCATTTCGTTTAAAGCGCTTTTCAGCTCCTCGTGACTGTTCCTTAGTCCCTTGATCTCTGTAGCAAGAGATTCTCTGCTGTCCTCTATACTGTTTTCAAGCCCAGCGATTAATTTTATGACTATTATTCTAAATTCACTTTCTGTTATATTATTTAAATCTTTTTGATCAGTTCATTAGCTGTTGTTATTTCCTGGAGATTCTTCTGAGGGGAATTCTTCCGTTTGGTCATTTTGGATAGTCCCTGGAGTGGTGAGGACCTGCAGGGCCCTTCCCCTGTGCTGTGGTGTATAACTGGAGTTGGTGGGCGGGCCACAGTCCGACCTGATGTCTGCCCCCAGCCCACCGCTGGGGCCACAGTCAGACTGGTGTGTGCCTTCTCTTCCCCTCTCCTAGGGGTGGGATTCACTGTGGGTTGGCGTGTCCCGTCTGGGCTGCTTGCACACTGCCAGGCTTGTGTTGCTGGGGATCTGGCGTATTAGCTGGGGTGGGTAGGCAAGGTGCACGGGGGGTGGAGGGGCAGGCTTAGCTCGCTTCTCCTTAGGCGATCGACTTCAGGAGGGGCCCTGTGGCAGCGGGAGGGAGTCAGATCCGCTGCCGGAGGTTTGGCTCCGCAGAAGCACAGAGTTGGGTGTTTGCGCGGAGCGAGCAAGTTCCCTGGCAGGAACTGGTTCCCTTTGGGATTTTGGCTGGGGGATGGGCGGGGGAGATGGCGCTGGCGCCTTTGTTCCCCGCCAAGCTGAGCTCTGCCGTCCGGGGGCTCAGCAGCTCTCCCTCCCTTTGTCCTCCAGCCTTCCCGCTTTCCGTGCAGAGCTGTTAACTTATGACCTCCCAGACGCTAAGTTGCGCTTGCTGTCGGAACACAGTCCGTCCGGCCCCTCCGCTTTTGCCAGCCCGACTCGGGGGCTCTGCTTGGCCGGCGAGCCGCCCCTCCGCCCCGGCTCCCTCCCGCCAGTCCGTGGAGCGCGCACCACCTCGCCGCCCTTCCTACCCTCTTCCGTGGGCCTCTCGTCTGCGCTTGGCTCCGGAGACTCCGTTCTGCTAATCCTCTGGCGGTTTTCTGGGTTCTTTAGGCAGGTGTAGGTGGAATCTAAGTGATCGGCAGGACGCGCGGTGAGCCCAGCGTCCTCTTACGCCGCCATCTTCCCTCTCCCCCTCAGGTATAATTATCAATCTATTTTTAGACTTTCAATTCTATTCTATAGGCATAAATGTCTACAATTTACTCAGTATTATTCAGTCTCGATTACTATAATGTTTAGAAATCAGGATATGTTAGTGCTTCAACTTTGTTCTTCTTTTTTCAAGAATTAGTTGGCTATTCTGGGTTCCATACATTTTCATAGGAATTTTAGGATCAGGTTATCAGTTTTGGCCAAAAAGGCAGCTGAACTTTTGATGATTATTATATTTACTCTGTAGATCAGTTTGGGAATATTGCTTCCTAACAATATTAGCTGTTGCAATCTGTACACGGGATGTTTTTCACTTTATTGATGTTTTCTTCAGTTTCTTTCAATTATGTTTTTTAGTTTTTAGTTTTCAGTAAACAAGTTTTGCATTTCTTTTGTTAAAACCCTAAGTATTTTATTCCTTTTGATGCTGTTATCAATGGGATTTTATTTTCAGACTGTTCATTGCTAATATAAAAAAAGCCATTGACTTTTTGTACCTTGATCTCACATCCTGTCACCTTGGCAAAATCATTTATTAGTTCTAGTAGTTTTTCCTCTGTGTGTATATATTCCTTAAGATTTTCTATATACAAGACCAAGTCATCTGTGAATAGAGATAGGTTTACTTCTTCCTTTCTAATCTGGACGCATTTTATTTCTTTTTCTGGCATAATTGCCCTGCACACCTATCACTATGATGTTAAATAAAAGTGGTGAACATCCTGGTCTGATCCCTGATCTTAGGAGGAAAGCGTTCAGTCTTTTACCATTACCATTCAGTATGATGCAAGCTGTGGGTTTTCTATGGAGACCCTTTTTAAGGTTGAAAAATTTCTCTTATATCCCAAGTTTACTGAGTGATTTTTGTTTTCATGAAAGAGTGTTGGCTTTTTTTCACATGCTTTTCTGCATTTATTGAGATGATTATGTGACCTTTGTCCTTTATTCTGTTAATACGGTGTTTGACATTGATTTTCATATGTTGCATTCCTGGGATAAATCTCACTTGGTCATGATGGGATTTATATGTTGCTGGATTCAATTTGCTAGTATTTGTTGAGGATTTTGCATCTTTATTCATAAGGGATATTTGTCTAGTTTTCTTTTCTCATGATATCATTGTCTGGTTTTGGTAAAGGGCAGTTTTTCCACTCAAGATATTTTTGAAACATTTCTTCTGGGCTGACCTTCATAGCCATATAAGAAAAAAATTGGGTGCCTTGGTGACTCATTTGGTTGGGCGTCTGACTCTTGATTTTGGCTCGGGTCATGATCTCACGGTTCATGAGTTCAAGCCCCATGTCGGGCTCTGAGCTGACAGCACGGATAATGCTTGGGATTCTCTCTCTCCCTGTCTCTCTGCCCCTCCCCGACTTGCGCAGTCTCTCTCTCTCTGTCTGTCTCTCTTCAAAATAAATAAATAAACTTAAAAAAAATTACTCTTGCCTTTTATGGTCATACCTCACTATTACCTTTAGTTACTAAAAATGATATTACCCAGTTTTATCAACTACCATAATCACCATATTTGGCTTCCAATATCCCTTAGCTTTTTCTTAATATTCCTGAGAAACACTAAAACCACAATGGTAGCATTGAAGTGTATGAGCTGTACTGGGCGTTGTTCTGAGCACTTTATAAGAATCATTTCGCTTAATTTTCACAAAGCTAAGAACTAAGCACTACTATTATGCTCATTTCACAAATGAGGAAACCGAGGCAAAGAGAGGTAAAGTAACTTACCCCAGGTCACTCAGCTAGTAAGAGGCTGAGCTGGGATTCAAACCCTGGCATTGAACTCCCAAGTTCATGCTCTTAACCACTGTGTTTCAGTATTAAGAGTTTTCAAAAAGAATGTGTTTTAAGCATTTATGAAAATTTCAGAAGAGATAATGCAAAATTGTTTTGAGAATGTCAGCATAGTTGGAGAAAGCATATGTATCTTTTTGGGAAATCGTTCTAAAGATCCAAAACATATATTTATGGGAAAATCTGATACTTCTGTTTAAAATATTGGGCACATTGTCTCATATGGCAATGAAAACCTTTGATAGTAAATGGTCTTTTCCAGTATTTTTACTCTTGTACAAGTTCTGGAGAGTTTATACAAAAAGACCGTCTAAATGCCATTTCAAACTTTTTTATTTTCAAAGAAAAATAATGTGAGCAATCCTTTTAAAGCCTCCTTGAACAGTAAAATTGCAAATGCCTGGCCCTTGGAGAAATATTACAAAGTTGGTGTGTTGATTCTTCCTGCTCTCAGGACTTATTAGGAAAACCAAAACTTTAACTTGCATTCCTTCCCTCCTGTGCATCAAAGACACACACTGCACCCAGCAAACAGAAAAATATGTCTTATCAAATATAAATATGTTAAATGAGACACTCTATTAGTTGTTGATTAGTCAACAACTTCTTTTCTGCACCTACTATGTGAGATGCCTCAGGAGACAGGAGGTAGCAAAGTGTAGATGCCAAGGGCACGGGCTTTGCACTCAAACAGCCTTGCTTTGAGTTGAGCTCCACCACGTACTCTTTATGTCATCTCGGGCAAGTGTCTTAATCTCTTTAGGCATCAGTTTTTTCACCTGTAAAATGAGGATAATAATAACATAATTATGTGAAGATGAAATTAGATAATCCACATAAAGCACATAGGTAATCCACATAAAAAAACTAGTGCCTAGCACATGGTGAGCACCCATTAAATATTAGTTACTATTAGGAAATAAAAAAAAAACTGGGATAGCGTCTCAAGCCATTTACAATATCATAGATAACAGTAATAGGAAGCAGAAAGTTCTATACATCCAAAGAGCAGAACATAAAAAGTGTTAATGGGGCTTTAAAGACCAAATGCCACAAAACAGCTGGAGAGGGGAGGAGGGGATCACAATTGCATTGGACTTGGAGGAAAGAGTAGTAACTCAAAGGCAATCAAAGGACATGGAAAAGACCTGGAAAGAACAGCAGAAGCAAAGATACAGAGGTGGGAGAGAGCCCTGTGTGGTCAGACTAGTCAGTGTGTAGGGTTTATGAGAAGGAGCTATGAAATACAAAGCTGGAAATGAGGCTGGAGATCCCTGACTTCCAAGTTAGGGAGTTTGGCAGTCGTGGTGTGTATGAAAATATTTTGAATGAGATTTTTAAATGAAAGTTGATGGTTTGCTTTTGTTTTTTAGATTCAGGATCCAAAATCATTTCAATTTAAAAAGCATCTTAAATTCTTGGGGAGTCACCGATCTTTTTGATCCACTCAAAGCTAACTTGAAAGGAATTTCAGGTAACACTTCTTCTTTCAAGCTTTTTGGCATTGTGCTTGGGGGCAGCTTTGTCATACTTTGATTAAGGGATTTTCATCTACAGAGGTTTCAATGGTACAGAGTTAACATTTTTAAAAGGATAAAGAAAGAGCTTTGCTTTATATAAAAATATGTTGCTTCAGATAACAGTCAAATGGATTGGACTTTGTGGGGGAGGAGTGTTTCTTGAAACCTTTAAGCGCCGTTTTGGGAGACCACCTTCAGGGCGAGGTCAATAGCCGGAGAACACAATACAACTCACCCTCCCTCTGCCTATCATGACTAGGAACCTGCCAGAGACAGTGATTCAACAACAGAGGTCTTCATTCTGACCTCCCACTGTCATGCCAGCCTCACAGTCGCCCTTTGTTCCTACCTCCTCCCTCTCCCTCCCTCCTTGTATCACTTCTGGCTTCTAATAAGCTAACCTTGAGACTTTCCCTCAACCACCCAACTTCCTTTCTTCAAGTTACTCACGTACCTGTAACCTTGCCCTAAAATGTTCTCCTTCCCAAAGTCCATATTAAATTTATTTGCCCCTAGTGGACATGCTACTACTAATCAATAGGAACTGTATTTGCTTATGATCTGACAGGGAACTTACATAAAATATTCAAAAAGAATGGAATGCCAAAACCTTATGTTCCAGAATCCTCTCAGAAACCATTAGATAAACTATTTCTAACTCCAAAGGCTCAGGTTTGTTTCTGCTCTGGATACTAATATCCATTGGCGTCTTCATTGACCTTGATACTTTCTGTGCCCAAAGAGCTTCAGAATCTCCACTTTATTTTTTTTTTAGAATCTCCACTTAAAATGCTAGAACCTCATAACACAGAGTTTTCTAAAGCATTACTCAAAATCTTCTTTTTTAAGCAATCACACACACACATACACACACACACACACACACACACACACACACAGGAATTTGGTCCACAAAAGCAGTCTTGGCTTGTGCTTTAGATGTGACCAGACAGACTAAATGGCAGTTACTTATCAAATAAAGCACAGGAGGAAGGATCTATTCTAGAGTGTTTAAAACCCACCAGCTGTGTACTCATTACCTAGACATGCAAAGAGATAATCAAAGCACTAGTCAAGTTTGGGCACAGTGCCCCCAACAATGCTTGGCACACTGTGGATATCCAATAAATATTGTTGACTTGGTTGAATGACTCAACCAGAAAATTTCCATGGTGATGCAGGCATAATCTGATACTGTAGGGAATAGAAGAACAGTAGAGTGAAAGGATCAGAGGTCAAGGAAAGAGGAAGGGATTAAGAACTTCAGTATGCTCTATCTGTAATAATGTACAAAATGCAATCACAGTGTCTTCTTGTGACTCCAGACCTCAGCTAGGGCATTCCTGTTGTTGATGATGATACTATTCTTCTTTTGATCATTCTAGTTCAAAAGTCTGGGGCCATTTTTACCTTTTCTTCTACAACACTACATTCAGTTAATCACTATGACATTGATTGTTCCTTCATAGCTCTTAATCTCTCTGCCTTTATGTCCTGGAAGTACATCTCAAAGTGCCATTAATCCTGTGTCCTCAAACAGGACTGAGCTTGACCCACATCATGCAGCTCCCCTACTGGTAAAGATTTTCAAGGCCCATAAGCTCTCCTGACAAGATGTAACAAGCAACCTACTTTAGAAAGAACATTTTTTTTTGGTACCTTTTTTATAATGCAATTAAGGTCTATGTATATTTGTTCAAATCAGCAGAAATATAGGCTCATTGATTTAAGTTGTTAACTACTTATCAAGCAGTTAGCATGTGCCAAGTGTGAAGCTTGAATTCAAATATCTTACGTGATAAAACACATCAGCCTTATCTTCTCCCATAAAGTTTTGTTCCTCTAATAAGATGTATCACCAAATAATGACCCATCCCTGTTTTTATAAAGTTTTAATGAAACATAGCCACTCCCATTTTTTTACAGATCATCTATGGTTGTATTCCTGCTACACTGCAGAATTAAGCAGTTGCAACAGATGCCATATGGCCTGCAGTTGCTAAAGTATTTAGTATCTTGACCTTTACGGATAAGGTTTACCAACTAAAGTATTGCTTTCCAATGGCTTTCTTTAAACATAATCAAGAGACTAGTCACTTCTATGCTTAAGTGAGCTGTTGACTTAATTATAGAGACATGGTGACTGACTCTGTCTAACAAATAGTTTCATCATTCCTAAAATGAGGTCGCTACCACCCATCTCATATCTTACTTATGGAAATAAAATTCCTCAGCATATTGCAAACTATCAGCAGAGAGCTTGCCAGAAAATAAGTCATCAGAAAATGCTGGTCTCCCTTCTTACAATTAACGAGAAGTTACCAAGTAGTTTTGTACTATTGACAGAAGCTCAAACTACAGGACATTTGGCCTTTCCTCTCCATTTGGTTCCAATGCCCAGAATCACTTTACTCAAGTTCTCCTTCCACATTTAAAAGTCACTACTCGCCTATCTCTTCCTTCATGGCATCAAATCCTTTTTTGCTGCCTGAAAAAAACTTGTTCAATATCATCTTAAGGCCCAACTGAGCCTAGGCTATCATTTTTCTCCCCAGGCACCCTTGATACTACATGTTATAAAGCTTTTAAGAGTGATTCCAGCTTCACTTACACTAAAGATATCAGCTAGAGATTTACTTCTTGAGTAATCAGAAGGATAAGCAGGCTTTGATACAAACCCATGCTTCCTAATCCAAGAAATACTTCTTTTGCACAAACTTAAACCTTTGAAGAAACTATCTTATTCTTGACTTTTACAAAGGAGTAATTAGGTTCTGAACTCTGTTCGGTAAGAACTACAAGCTCCAAGTTATACAACTTAAATGAGCAAACCACACATAGTTGTTTGGTTGCATACTGAAGTTAACTTATGCCACACCAGATGACTGATCAGCACTGCACTAGGTCGGCAAGATTGTCAGATAGATCATTCCCAACTTCAGTTCCCCTCCCAAGAAGGCCACCTAACAACTATCCATAGACAAGTCACCACTGTGAAAATCCCAGCTCCCAGATGTAAGCTGAAGCACCCCTCTGAACCACAGAGACCGAGAAGGACCACATTAGAAAGGTAAGAGGAGCAGCTACACTCAGACTGCATCACCCTTCCTCCAGGCTGACACGGCAGTGCACCAAGAGGGCCCTTCCAGGCCTACTACAGTTTCTCCAGTGAGAAAATGGAGCCAAGGTGGACACCCAACTCTTCCAGGACACTTTCTAGAAGGTCTATTCAGATCTTGCCTCCTGGAGATAACTAATAATCAGATAGAGATGGGGCGGGAGGGCAAGCCTTACATGAACCAGCCTTCAAACCTTGGCAGACCATGTTCCTGCCTGTAGCAGTACCCAAGCAAAGACCTCAGCTAAAAGCAATTCCCACTTACAAAGCCAGCCTGGTTGCCCCATCTGGCTAGAGAGCTTGGTTGGCAGTTCTGCCTGATTCTACAGTCAGTGGACTATACTACCTAATCAATGGACCGTACTACCACTCTACCTTGAAGAAAAGTGAATTCACAGCCCTGCCCGACACCTAAGCATAATCTCAAGTCCCATCCATTGAGGAAGCCTGACCAGAGAACTCAGATAGCTGAGAAGCCCATCCTACAGCTGTGCTTGGGCAGAGATCCTGGCCAGCAGCCCTGCCCAACTGTTGAGCATATTCCCTACCCCCAAGTAACCAAAGAGCCTGAAGAAATGACCTTGGGAAGCCTTGCAGCCCAGCCCACAGTGTTACCAAGTCACAGAGCCCAGTCTGCATCCCCACCCATCTTCAGGGCACAGCTGGCAGCCCCACCTGAACATGGAGTCCAGCCGGCAGCACCATCCACTTGGGAATCACAGTGTGAGACTCCACCTGACCAGGAAGGATCGTGGAGCCCATCCCATAACTACCCAGTCATGGTGTCCAACCAGTGGCACTACTATGTCAGGGAACACAGCCTACAACCCCATTTGACCAGAGTTGATTGCAGGGCTAGTGGCTTAACCTGACAGTGGGTCATAGCCAGAAGCCCCACCTAAACAGGGAGCCCACCCAGCAGACCCACTTGAATACAGAACACAACCAGCAGTCCCACCCAACCACAGAACCCAGCCAGCAGCATCCCCCTGCAACCTCAGAGCACATGGAGAGGCTTTGCCCAAATAGAGATCCTGATAGCAAGCCCCACCTACCCACAAATGCTATCAGCTAATTGGTAAAAGTCTTTACTTGCCAAAGCAAACCTGTAAAGCCTGGAAAAGGAGACTACTCACTTAAATGCACAGATACCAATACAAAGAAGCAAGGATCATGAAAAATCAGAAAAATATGACATCATCAAAAGAAATGAATAAAGCTCCAATAACTACCCTAAAGAAATGGAGATGTATGAACTGTCTGGCAAAGAATTCAGATAATCCTCTTAAAACAGTTCAGCAGACTACAAGAACACACAGACAACTAAACAATATTTGGAAAACAATGCATGAACAAAATTAAAAGTTCAAGAAAGAAATAGAAACCATCAAACAAAACAAAACAAAAAAACTAAACAGAGATCCTAAAGCTGAAGAGTACAATGACTGCACCAAAGAATTCAATAAAGAGCTTCAACAACAGACTCAGCCAAGCAGAGGAAAGAATCAATGAACTAGAAGATAAGTCGTTTGAAATTATCTAGTCAGAAGAGAAAAAAAAAAAAAAGAACGAAAGAGTGAAGAAAGCCTATAGGAATTGGGGACTCCACAGAAAAAAACATATACTCATAATGAGAATTCCAAAAAATGAGGGGTAAAAAAGAGAAACTACTTAAAGCAGTAATGGCTGAAAGCTTTCCAAACATGGGGAGATGAAAAGGGGTTCCAGATTCATAATGCCCAAGGAATCCCAATAGGTTGAACCCAAAAAAGGCTACACCAAGACACATTATAATTAAATTGTTGAAAGTCAAAGAACTTTAAAAGCCGCAAGAGAGAAGAAACAAGTTACATACAAGAGAACCCACATAAGATGACCAATGGATTTCTCAACAGAAACTACAGGCCAGGATATAGTGGAATGACATATACAAAATTTTGGAGGGGGAAAAAAAAAACCAACCCTGTCAACCAAGAATAGTATACCTGGCAAAGTTGTCCTTCACAAGTGAAGCAAAGATAAAGTTTTCCAAACCAACAAAAACTAAGGGAGTTTATCACCACTAGACCCGCCTTACAAGATATGCTAAAGGACATTCTTCAAGTTGAAATAAAAGGATGCTAATTAATGTTGTAAAAATGTATGAATATATAAAAATTATTGGTAATGGTAAATATATAGTCAAAATTAGATTCTCTAATATTGTAATAGTGGCACATAATTACAATAAATCAATGAATTCAGTAAAGCTGCAGGATACAAAATGAACATGCAAGTATCAGTTGTGTTTCTTTACACTAACAATGAAGTACCTGAAAGAGAAATAAAGAAAACAATTCCGTTTCATTGATAGTTGCATCAGAAACATTAAAATACTTAGGAACAAACTTAACCAAGGGAGGTGAACTATCTCTACATTGAAAACCACAGCACACTGATGAAAGAAATTGAAAAATATACAAATAAATGGAAAAATATCCTGTGTTCATGGATTAGAAAAATTAATATTGTTAAAGGGTCTATTCTACCCAAATCAATCCTCAGATTCAATGCACTCCCTATCAAAATGCCAATGCCAATGACATTTTCCACAGAAATAGAAAAAAAAAAAAAACCTCTAAAATTCATATGGAACCAAAAAAATCCCCAAATATCCAAAGCAATCCTGAGAAAAAAACAAAGCTAAAGGGATCACACTTCCTGAGTTCAAACTGTATTATGAATATATAGTAATCAAAACAGTAAGGTACTGGCATAAAAACAGACACATAGGGAAATGGGACAGAATCAAGACCCCAGAACTAAATCTATGTATATACAGTCAACTAATATTTGACAAGGAAGCCAAGATTACTCAATGGAGAAAAGATAGTCTTTTCAATAAAGGGTGCTGGGAAAACCGGATATTCAGATGCAAAAGAATAAAACTGGACCCCTATTTTATAACATTCACAAAAATTAACTCAAAATGGATTAGAGACTTAAATGTCTGAAACCATAAAACTCCTAGAAGAAAACATAGGAGAAAAGTTCCTTGAAATTGGTCTTGGCCACGATTTGTTGGATCGGACACCAAAAGTATAAGCAACAAAAGCTATAAACAAGTGGGACTACATCAAACTAAAAGCATCTTCAGAGCAAAAGAAACAACTAACAAAATGAAAAGGCAACCTACAGAATGGGAGAAAATATTTATAAACCACATATCTAAAAGATTAATATCTAAAATATATAGGGAACTCACACAACTTAATTGCAAATAATAACAATCTGATTTTTAAATGGGACAGAGTATCTGAACGAACGTTTTTCCCAATAAGATTATTCAAATGGCCAACAGGCACATGGAAATATGATGAATATCGCTAATCATCAGGGAAATGCAAATCAAAACTACAGTGAGATATCACCTCATACCTGTTAGAATGGCTATTATCAAAAAGACAAAAAATAACAAATACTGGCAAGGATACAGAAAAAGGAACCCTTGTGCACTATTGAGGGGAATGTAAATCAGTCCAACCACTATGGAAAGCACTATGGAGGTTCCTCAAAAAATAAAAATAGAACTACCACATGATCCAGCAGTTCTACTTCTGAGTATGTATTCAAAGGAAATTAAATCACTGTCAAAGAGATAACTGCACCCTCGTGTTCACAGCAGCATTATTTGCAATAGCCAAGATACAGAAAAAAACCTAAGCGTCCATCAACGGATGAATGGATAAAGAAGCTGTGGTATATATATTTTGATGGAATAGTATGTAGCCATAAAAAAGAAGGAAATCCTGCTACTGGCAACAACATAGAAAAACCTTGAGGGCATTATGCTAAGTGAAATAAATCATACAGAAAGAAAAACACTATATAATATCACTTACATGTGGAACCTAAACCAAAATCAAACCTCATAGAAACACAGAGTAGATTGATGGCTGCCAGAGGCAAGGAGCGGGGGAGTTGGGGAGTTGAGTGAAGGTGGTCAAAGGGTACGAACTCCCAGTTATAAGTTCTAGGGATGTAATGTACAGCATGGTGACTATAGTCAACGATACTGTACTGTCTATTTGAAAGTTGCAAAGACAATAGATCTTACAATTTAATACACGCAAAAAAAATTGTAACTATGTGAGGCAATGAATGTGTTAACTAATCTTATTGTGGTAATCATTTTGCAGTATATACATATATCAAATCATCACATTGTGCACCTTAAACTTACATGTTATATCAGTTATAATCCAATAAAGCTAGGGTGGCAAGAGAAGTGGGCAAGAGGAGAACAGAGAAAGCAACAAACCACATCCTGGCTTCAGGGGCCATTTTAGATTCTTTTTAGTAATCTCTCTCTATATCCTGGGCTCAGTGCTATTCCATATTTTACATTCCATATTTTACAGACACATTCCATATTTTACAACTAAGCAATAAAAAGAGGAGAAAGATAAACTAGAAGGAAATTCTGGTAATAACTTTTTTAAAGCACTAAATTTGTCAATAGTAAGTAATAATAATTGGAAAGGCAAATAACACAGCAAATGATGTTTATCCTACATTATGAGAAGCTGAGGATCAAATGTTGGGATATTGGTTTACATTTTCCAAGTCTTGTGTTTACACAATGTCATTATGAAGAAGACTCTTAAGCCTTTTGAGACTGATCAACCACACACAAAGAATGATGGTCTCTACGAACAAAGGGGAAAGAGGTCTCTACGAACAAAGAATGATGGTCTCTACGAACACTGAAACACTTGTTTGGGTGAAACTTGCCAAAGACCTATTCTCTACTGTACCCCTATGATTTTATAGATACCAACCAACATTTCCTTACAGGTGAAATCAGATTAAAGAATATTAAGGCAGCTGTTTTATGGAGAAATGAAACAAATGTACAACATGAGGAGTGTCTATTATTCACTCATCCAACGTTTACTGAACACATAGATGTACCAAGCATTATTATGTTAGGTGAAGTAAAAAAGGTTTAAAACTGATAAAATAGCTTCTGCCTTCTAGAAGCTAACAATCTAAAAAGAAAGGTTGACATAAACACTTGACAATATTATGGAAGAGTGGAGAGTATGCCAGGAGGAAGGGTAGGAAGAATCTTACTACTTTGCTTTGGATAATGAAATGTAATATAGGAGCAAATGGTTTATAGGGGCTACACTTTCCCAGAATGCTAATCTGGTCAATTTAGAGACAGGGGATGGTGTGGGTCTTTCTATGGTTAAACACTACATATTACAGTCTTCCTGCAGAGATTCACTACAAACAATAGCAAATAATCAGCTCTAAGAAGTCCACTAGTAAAAACAAAAGCACGAAACTATTCAACCTGCATTTCCCATCTTAATTCATCATGGAACCCTTTTTATAGAATAGCACCTATAAACAATCTGGGAACAAATTTGGGGAAAACAGGTTGTATGATCCTCAACGGCACAAAGCAACTGCCAACAATGCCAACAGGAAAAGACGAGCCCAAAGTAGGAAGATTCCTCCGTGCTTGGATTCTTCTAGGTTGACTTCATTAGTTGCATAACATTTCAGTAGCTACTTGACAAAAGCAAGCAAATAGGGATCTGTAATACAAGATCACACAAGAAGAAAAACGCAAACCTACAGATGACTCCTGAATTCTTCTTTTGATCACAAATGTTGGTCTTCTGAAATGTTAAGTCTTACCAGAGATATAATTTAAGAGAGGTGTGGATGCTGGGGCAAGACAGGCCACGGCTCTTGGCTGTGCCAACATGTAACCGTCAATTATCGGGCCACTCCTGTAGTGTGATGGAGAAAAGCTCTTTAAATGAAGCTCCTTGACTGCAGTGTCCAGAAATTGTAATAGCCAAATCTATCTAACCAAAGACTCACTCATACCAGTTGGTCCCATTTTTCACACTGCGTCAAGGTGCCTGGTCTCTAACACAACCACATTTACTACATTTTAGCTGATACAGAGTTTCACAGTGAACTTCTGCTAACTTCATTAACACTTATTTTAAATGTTCAGACACCATACCATAGTCATGAAATCACAGATTAGTAAAACCTCATGACCATCAAAGAACCATTTTTTTTTCATCCACAGAATTCTAACTCTGGCACTGCATTTGTTCATTCAACGAATGAGAGAGACAATTAATTAGAGATAAATTTACTTTCTAAAAGATCCTACAGATCCTAGAGACCAACTAGGTCTCTAAATAAATCTAAATAAATCAGATTCTTTACTGGTTTTAGGACAAATGATACCAGATCAATGTTTCCATTGATTTTTCCCTTCCTCTGGCCCTTGTCTGGTCCCCTTCAATGATGCTGGAAAATAACTGTTTCTTACAACAAATACAGCCAACTCACAATTTCCTGGGTATACCTTATTTAGAAGATGGATGAACCTGCTGCATATCCTACACTCGGCTGGTTTTATGCTCTCACGACATTCATTTGCTTCTCCTTGTATGTGCATGAAAAATGCAAGACAATTTAACTAGTCTAAGATGAAACACAGCTCTCTCTAAATACAGCATGTATATTGAAATGACTATTTTAAGGCTCATGCCACAGACCCCTTTCCAGTGGCATGCGAGAGGTGACTAGAATACACTTTTTGAAAGGTGGCATTGTTTGTGTGGAGGGGTGGGGTAGAAATGGGTGCTGCACGGTCAGAAAACCTGCAAATGCCCAAGTTCTACTTCTATCAAGTGCATGACTTCAGATCACTTAACAGCTCATTCTCAAATGAAAGGGTTGGTATAACTGACTTCTGAAGTTTCTTCTAGTTCTAAAGGTTCTTACTTTCCTTCAATATTATGTCGTCAAGTACCATTTCACTGTGGAGAGCTGTTTAAAAATGATTAATGGTTAAATTACAAAAACCTGTCAGTTCCTCCAACTTAATCACTCCTATTCCTATTTGCTAAGCTTACATCTTTGAAGTTGATAGCACACAACTATTATAGTTCTGACCTCTCATTATCTTTCCAGATGCTAGCCCATGCAAGTTAATTGCATAACTGATATACCTCAGTATATAGAATGCAGCTTGAGACACATTTTTAATACACTGAGTTATGCCTTTTAAGGCCCATAGTACAAACCTGTAACTGTCATTTAAAAGTGGCTCTGAAAATGCAGTCCAAGAAAGCATTCAAGGGAGACCATCTCAGAAGCTGGCTGAAAAAGGATTCTTGGACTCCAGAATCTGCATTTTGACACATCCTCTGGTGAAAATACTGGCTGAGGATTTCAGTATGAACTACAAGTTACTTGGGAAAATTAACATTGAAAAAACAGGGCCCAGCTCTAAATATTAATTTGGGAGGGGTTATTTATTAAACTCACCAAATCTGAGGTTTTGAAAGTTACATAAAAAATCGCAGCTTCAGAATTTTCCAAACAAATCCCTCCCTAGCTATCGTAAGCAGCATGAGACTGTCATTAAGTACGTTCTTTAAAAGTACGCTCAAATCCTTAAGCCAAATGCATTAAAAATGGAAATAAGCAATTCACATTTTTATTTCTTGGGATTAGGCCAAGATGGCTTTTATGTTTCTGAAGCGATCCACAAAGCCAAGATTGAGGTTTCCGAGGAAGGCAGCAAGGCGTCTACAGCCACCGGTATGTTCATCAAGGGGTCAGCAGTGCTCAAGTCATACCTCTTGCCCTTCTATGCCTTTGTTAGGTTTATCCGGTTCAATCTTCACATTTCTAAACTTTGCCACTCAAAACCCCAAGTCCGGATGTGGTATACGTGGTATAGCAGTTTTTAAAAAGGAAGGTTAACACAAAGGGTTTGAAAAATGGTGAGAGAAGAGAAATCCAGTTTGAAAAGGATTTGTAGCATCATCCCCATAAACAAGGAATGAAGTCATTCTGAAAATCACCTTCAGGAAGGAATTTATTCCATGGAGCATTTTGAAAATGGGACACAGGGTTGCTAAGTGGCATCTTTTCTCTTTAATTTTCCCATTTGTACCCCATCATGACACTACACAAATACATTAGGATGTTCCGATTTCTTCAGAAATCAAGGGATATAACTGACTTCGGCTCCAATTTTAATAGTGACTTCCCTCAAATGAATAAAAAATGCAATAGTCTCCTATTCTTTCCCTCCTGCAGCTCTGTTGTTACTGAAAAGGTCTCGGATTCCTTTTTTTAAAGCAGATCGGCCATTCTTCTTTTTCCTGAGAGAACCCAACACAGGTATGACAGGATTTCTTGACACCATTCAGATATATTAAATATTTATCAGCATCTCTCTAGCAACAAGCGCCCGTTTGTCCACTGCAGCCTAAGACAAGCATTCCTTCTAGCTAGTTTCTACGGTGCTTCAGAAGCTTCCCAGTTTCTTGTCGCGTATCCTGAGAAAGGGGAACATTTCTTAACTACAAAGGAAACTAATACCCTCCGTGTGGTTTTTGGCTTTTCGGCTCATTTGTTTGTTGATGTGGATTTTTAAAAATTCAGGTTTCTACTGCTGGGGAAGATTCAGAAAGATCATGAAAGTAATGTAAGTGATTCATCTGGACTCCCACCCCCCCCACCCCCGCCCCCATTGTTGCCTCACTTTCTCATCACTGTAGGACAAAAGATAGCTCCTTCAGGGCACTAGTGTGTCCAAGGAGTCTTTTGACTCAGCAACCCCAGTATTCTAGTGAATGCACCTAGATTTCTATAGTTTTTCTGTTGGTCTTTCTCAAGCTGGCCGAAATTACACAAAAATCAAGTGTTTGCCCAAGTACTTCTTAGTTCCACTATACAACTTCATCTTAAGCCAGAAATGGTATGGACCAGGCAAAGCCTCAGCACATCAGAGGGACAAGCGGAGCTCCTCTCATTTCAGCGATGAAAAAGGATTCTAAGTATTCCTCTCCGTGTTTCCCCCTCCCCCCTCCCCATTATTTATCAGCCTAGGAAGGAAAAGAGATTCTCAGTAAAGAGTTGTTGGCAAGTCGAAACAATGTGTTAAAAAGAAATAGGATGGAACAAGACTAACAAAATCAAGCAAAAGTGGATCTACTTTAACTAAACATCAGGCATTATTTTTATTTATGGAGAGAAAAAAAAGTCAAAAGTTAGAATAATGAAAATTACGCATAAGTTTTACACAAATTGTTAAGGAAATACTGTCAACATCATTTTATCTGAGAATCATTTGCATACTGCTGTAACTTGTGCTGGAAATCAAAGGAACACTTTTGTGACAAAAAGGATGAAGATAATCATTCACTAGGAAATAATCTATTGGGGGATTCTTTGGGGAGAAAAAGTCCATCAACAGAATATATCCTCCTAGGATTTCACCATGATCATTGCATCCCCATGTTTATTAGATGAAATTGTCACTTATCACTCAGAACAGGCAACAGAGAGCCCTCTCTTAGAAAGGATACATGTCCAAAAAATGAAAGATGAAAAAAGTGACAGGCTCTACTCCCTCAAGAAACAGAGACAGGACTAAATGCAAATAGGAAGGTCATTGTCAAAAGCTGATAGCCAATACAAGTTGATGACAGTTAAAGAGACCGAGATCCCTTTTGGAATTCAGCTGCGTAACAATGACGTAAAACCTCTGCACTAGTGAAGGACACACCACTGTTTCGATGACAGGAGTTTTCAGAACTGCCTCAGTAAACACATGAACATAAAAGGCTAATCCAAAACCAGTTCCGTAATCCGCCGCACATCTGAATATAGTCTTTGTGAATTTATTTACCTCTTTCTGGGAGGTACTCGCCCACACCACACACGGCACAGTGACTACTCTCCTGGGGAGAGGGGTGGCGAAGAGATAGCAATCAGTCTCAGCCTTCAGTACACCAAATTGACACATCTTACTGATAAGGGCAAATAATGAATCCATTGACAAATGGGACACATACGGGAACGTTAAGAAAAACGATCATCTCAAGATTAAACTGTTAGAGAGTATCATTTGTCCAGCCTAAAGTCACCCAGTGACCTAGAGGGCCAAAAAAGACAGGATATTCCCCTTAAATTCAACCCCCCGTTGCTTACAAGAATTCTATAGTATTTCACTAATTTAACTAATATGCCCAGTTTCTTAAAATGTAAAAAACCTTCGAGATGGGATATTAAGCTTGAGTTTTGATTAGCTTCAAACCTTAGGACTAGGTTTTGGATGAGGCTATCGAGTATGGTGACAGAGAGATTAAGGACAGAAAGAGGAGACTGAACAAACTGCTCTTCCCAGATTCATCCCCAGAATGTAATCAAGGTGAAGGGTTTAAAGATGATCACCTCAGGAGCAATCTATAAAATGGAAATAAGAACTTCCTGATAAGGAAAGCTGCAAAACATCAGAATAGGCTGAATCCCTTTCCTAAATATTCTTGTTAAGTATGAACTTTTATTCGAATGACTTGTAATCCCTTCTATTAATCTCAGAATCTAAATATACATCATTTAAGACAATTAAATCCAGACAATATATTCTGGATTTTGTGTAGCTCCTGAATTTAGCAGTGACTGCAGGTAATTACCTTGACAATTCCATCTATTAAATGATATCCTGCTTTAAAGGTATTTTGTAGAGGTAAAAAAGGTTTAAAGAGTTGCATATGAAAATACTATGTAACGTTACATTAAATGCTTCTTTTTCTTGACAGGATTTGTCTTCAGTATTGGGAGCGTTTCAAATCCCCTAGACTAAATTAAGAGATCTCAAGCATGTTCTCCACTGTCAACTATGCTTTTCTTCATAAAAAGTTACAATTGCATTCTGCTATACCCCTGAAATTTTAAAAATGTTCCGCGAAAGTGTAAAAAGATAAGGGTATGTGATTTTCAAATATTATGAAACTAAAATTCCATCAATTTTACTATGATTTTATAAATTTATTTTGCCCTCTCTTAATCTAAATGTATTTTAACCTTCTCTTCTATTGGTTACCCCAAAAGCACTACAAGGCACAGCAGTGATCTATGAAAGGTGAGTGAGGAGTCTGGTCACAGGGTCAACGTCCTCAGTGAAGACATCTGAGGTCGTGTTGGACTGAGAGTGGACAATGAATAGTGTTGGGTTTTCCTTCTGGGTATTTCAGGGGGAATACAAAATGAGCAAAGTCATCTTAAATGTTTCCTTTCCATTTAGCTTCTACACAAAATGAAGAGTTTAAGTGTAAGAACAGCAGAGGAAAACAGAGAGATCCCCTTTGAACTCCCAATTTGTTGTGGGCCTTCTGTGAGCATGGCATCGAGCTGCTAAAGGCTGGCCATTTCAGACTATGCGGTGTGCCCCAAACTGACCCCTCCCTCACTGGCAGCTCCAACTTAGTGCCACCCACAACCCTAGCGAGAACGGAAAAAGACGTGGAAGGGGAGTAAGCAAACCACTAATGCCAAAGCTGTCTGCGTTTTAAACAGCTTTTAAAGTGTCTGCCTATTTGCCACAGATACCGTCTTTTCTACTATCTAGGCAGAAATGGGAGCATGTTGGTGTAGCCAACAAAACCTAAGAACATAGAGTAAAAAGACAATGCAGATTATGTAACAGATAATTACAGTTAGCTTTAACAAATATGAGCTTCAAGTGGTGTATTTGTCCAATGCTTAAAAAGCAAGGCCTTTAAAATTCCATTATCCTTAAGATGGTTTTAAATGATTACTTTAAATGTGATTATTTCCTAAACCACACAAGAGTAAAATAGAGCATTTATTGATGGAATAACAAAAGTGCTTTTCTTAAATATTCTTCAAAATACATTTGTACAACTTACAATAATATATCCAAAATAACTGTATATACAAAACATTACCTAGTTTTAATGTATGTGCTTTTTTCCCCAAAAATTACAAAGTAACTTTTTATTATTTTTTTTTTTGGCAAAGTTCAACCTTAACAGAGGTGACAATTTTAAAGGTTGGTTTAAGAAAATAGAACCTGAGGGAAATTGACACGCAAGAGTCAATGACAAGCAAGAGATTTGGAGGAATATTTTTAGTTTGTTAAATAAAAATGTGTTTTAGAGTGATATTTTTCACATTACAAAAATAAACCAAAATGAAGAAAAGGTCACTGTAAAATGATGGAAAAAGGATCTGTAGACTTGCTCTTAGTATTTCAAATAGCCAACAATGCATGTCAAAAAATGAATTCAAGATCACAACAGTCTTGTATTTACTTTGTATTTGGAGAAGATAGTGAAATAAGTGGCCACATTCTGTTTTCTTTTAATTGCTATTAATATGGTTGATCTGATTGGCTCGTCGATGAATTTCATCCAAGAAGTTCTCCAGTTGTTCTATTAGCATTCGCTTTTTAAACCTGTATAAAAAAATAAGTGATAGCACTCTCAATTTCTTTTTAATGGATATAGATCAGTATAATGCTTTTTTTAAAGACAGAAACTGCCTTGGGAAGATTTTTCAAAGTAAAATGAAAATGAAAAACAACAACTTTATGATATATAAAATCCACTGGAAGATAATAAGTAAATTATTTTATCAGTGCAGAATTGCAGTTTGTTCCTAAAACAAATAATCCAGGCCCAGGTACAATGGAAGTCAGATATTTGTTCCACAACCAAAAAGAAAAAAAACCCTAACATTTACAAGGGTTACAAATATTCCAACAAAATTTGGACTCCTAAAGCAATGATTCCAATAGCTTCTTATGCTCTTTAATTTTTTTTTTTAATGTTTGTTTATTTTTGAGAGAGAGAGAGAGAGAGAGAGAGAGCGAGAACAAGCTGGGGAGGGGCAGAGAGAGAAGGAGAGACACAGAATCCGAAGCAGGTTCCAGGCTCTGTCAGCACAGAGCCTGACGCAGGGCTCAAACTCACGAACCGCGAGATCAAGACCTGAGCCGAAGTCGGACGCTTAACTGACTGAGCCACCCAAGTGCCCCTAATTCCTATGCTCTTTAAAAGTTGTATGTTGAAAGAATGTGAACAAAGTATGAATATAATCCCCACAAAAGGGAAGAAGAAATGACAGTTGGATAGTAACGTTTAAAAACCCTGGTGTTCTACTATTACAGTTTGAAAGCTAACAAATCAAGGATAATTAGACATCTGCAGTATAGGATAATATAGCAAACACTGAAAGTTCAAGTGGCAATTTAAAATTTTCTTCACTAATATAGTAGACTAAAATTGCATTCGTCTACGTAAGTTATTAATACTGCTGATGCTTTTTAGAATATCCAAAAACACTGTCCAATCTATATCCACTTCCTCTCTACTTGTAAATTAATATGAATAGCCACCATAATATTACACAACTCTCTAAAAGGTGTTAGTAGAGAGCGCAGGCCACCAGGAATATAGCTAAATCCATGATGAAGTTTGAGCTGACAGAATGTTACATAAAGAATAGATTAAATACTCAAAATAAGTAACATGAAAAGTTACTGCCTTATTTTGAACCCTCAAAGTGGTGTATGCTCTAGCTACTCCAAAAAAACCCCAAACAAACAAAAAAAAAGTAACTGCTCTATCTAAAAATGCCTTTATGAGTAGCATGGAAGAAACTGGAGGACTTTTAAAGGCTGTGTATATTTGAAAGGTCAGAGGAGATAACCCTAAGTTTTCTCACAATACTAAAGAAGTCTTCAAAGAAAAAGTCTTGTGTACTCACTACTCATACAACCATGCTTTCCAGTTAACTGCACTTCATAGTTACCATTTATAATCTTGATCCACATTCCTTGTACTAAAGTACATAATCCTGGGCTACTGAAGCAATCAGAATAAGGCCCATTTGTCCAACTCTGCTCCCCTTAATTACATGTTTTCCCACATACAAATGAACAGCATTCAAATATTGTCTTCCAAGGTTATTTCTAATCACTGATTAATATCAACTGTAGTCCAAATATACAAAGGAGAAAAGCTGAAGGCTATAAAATATAAAGACCCCAAAAAGGCACAGAGTAGGATCAATGAGAATTATGCAAGTATCTATAATCTACAGGGAGAAAAGGTCCATAATTGGTGAAGAATTTGTGTGTGGCTATTTTTTAAGTGAATTTCTTTCAATAAACTAAAACAGAGGAGGAGGAGGAGGAGGAGGAGGAGGACACACATGGCTGTGTCATATGCATGCATAACACCACAAGTACAGATACTGTTACAACAGTTACAACTGTTACAACACTGACTGTAAACTGGGGACTCATTTCATAATCATTTCATAATGTACAACAGATTATTTACCTTGATGCTTCTTTAATGACATTTTGCAAAAATATTAGTCTTGTTTGTAAACTGCCTTGCACATGCTTCAGTAAAGTGAAGATTCTTTCATATTCTTAAAACAAGAGAAGCAAAGAAAAAAATTAGTGGCTTTTCTATGCACTCTTATTCAATATTTTTCTGCTGCAGTTTACGGTATCAAGATATGCTAAACCAAACCAAAATATTCTACCACTCATTAATACACATATTTCATCATATATCAATCAAGATAAAATAACTTGGTAAACACAGAAGTTTTGGTAAAAGTTCCCATTAAGATATCAAACATAAAGCTTAGAAAGTACGTGACTAGCTTTTGGTACTGGCCACTGAAAAAGCAGCAGCAAGTAGCCTTTATAAAATTGCATACTTATAATTTAAATTCTCAACTACAGTTAACAAGATGGGGAGGGGCATATGGAGACAGAAAAAATGGTTAAGAGTGCTAGTTCAGTTTCAAGTTTTCACCTAAAATTCTGCCAAGGACTATAAACTCCTAAATGGCAAGGGCTGTCTTACCCACTTTTGAACCACCCATGGGTGTTCCATTAAAGCACATGGTCCGTCAATCTGTCAACATCTTTGAATGGATGTCATAATACTGAAATTTTATGCCAAAGTTCTTTTATATTCATTTCATAGATTGCTTTTATAACTTTAGGGTTTTGGCCTAAACACATCCCTGCTCACCATCATAGTTTAACCCTTAAACACAGTGGTAGACACTATGTCAGGAACTCTACAGAGATGAAACTATTTAATATTTGCTACACTTTTGGGGGTCTGCTGCTACATTAAATTCCAGTTGCTGTTTAGAATACTCAAGACTACAGGTTCCTGTCATAGTAGGAACTATGTGTAATTTGTCTGTGTGTTCTTCAAGCTCTGCTCTCAGTCCCTCCTGCTTACCATATCTACACCATACTACTTTGGATATAACAGACATTTAGTGTTTGTAGGCTGAATAAAGATCAAATGGTTCCTGTCATAGTAGGAACTATGTGTAATTTGTCTGTGTGTTCTTCAAGCTCTGCTCTCAGTCCCTCCTGCTTACCATATCTACACCATACTACTTTGGATATAACAGACATTTAGTGTTTGTAGGCTGAATAAAGATCAAATCTTACATAGCTCAAATGCTGTTCAAAACTGATCGAGAATCAGGTATATGCTTCTAATTAATTTTTTTTTTTTTTTGAGCCCACACAGATATCAAATATGGGGTTTGCCTCTAATTATACATACTTCTTCCTGGCTTTCGGATCTCTTTCATTATTTGTGCTTTTAGTTCAGTGTTGACCTCTTCATGGCTTCTGCAATGCATCAATTTCTTTCCTTTGTTGAGTGAAGATGCTGGTATATTCTCTTCAGGACATTGTTCTTTATCTCTTGGCTCCTCGTGATTTTCTAAATATCCACCAACAGTGAGGTCATTAGTTCCTAAATGGTCATGACCAAGCGCCTCTGTATGATTGGTTGGTCGTTCCAGTAAACTGGCTGGAGAAGAAGTTGAAAATTCAGTATCCATAGCATTTGGTGTAATATCTGATGAAAGTTGGTCTGCAACATGATTTTCAACCACATCATCTATTGTCGAATCATTAGTGGCTTCCGAAACTAAAAACAAAGATAAGAAGAAAAAATTGACATGAGCCAACTTCAAAGCACCCAGTAAGAAAAAAGCAACAAATAATATTACAGCAAATCACAACTAATCTCCTTGATGGATGCAAATTAACAAATAATATGATACGGTTCTTAAGATTTGCCAAAGAGATGGTGGGTTTCAATGTGAAACATTTACAGTATTTACAAAATCTGTAACATTTTTGCCCTTAGGAAAAAAAATAAAAGCCAATTTCACACAACTTTTAGTTCTCTGCTTTATTCTATGGCAATTTTATTGAACAAGCAGATTTCGAATGCTTTAGGGGAACATATATGACCAAGATTATCAGGGTTACCCTTTCCTTAGAGAGTCCTAACTCATTCCAACTTACCTCTGCCTTATACAGTCTACTATCATTTAGAGGCAAAGTAAACACAGGGAGTCCAAAGTGTTCAATATTCTGCTGGGAACCCACTGTCAGACAGGTCACTTTACAGTACACTCTTTTCTTATAACCACTCATCCAGTCTTTAGTTGAGCAACGCAGAACAGTGCCCACAGCCTGGTGCCCACTGCAGTTCATCAGATTACTGGACTTAAAAAAGCTTGCAAACACTTGCCCCCCACAGAAAGCAGCTGAACTGTAAGTTCCCTGACTGCTCACCAAACCTCCAGGACACCCGCTGAAGTCATCTCTACTTCCCTCATTTATCGTCCAAAAGTAAACTCATGCCCACCAAAAGCCCTCAAACTTCTGACTCCCTCCTAAATCCCCATCCATGATTTGCAAATTTTCCTAAATATTCTCTGTAACGACTCCCGCTTTAACTGAAACGCAGCTCTCTGACAAAGAAACTGCTCTTCTTTTCAGACTTGGAGTTAGAGACTGCTTTCTCTCAAACACTCTCCATGGACTTAAAATAAGGAGGTACAGTCACCGATTCCTTCACCTTCCAGGGCCACTTCAAGTTACTTTCTCCCTGCACTCGTATAACACTCTTGCTCTGATAAATGGGAGGGAGGAAGTAGAGGCCACTACACTCATCCTCTCTCTCCTATCACTGTCTTTACTGATCTCTAAGGCACACCTCTCTGGTCATACCTGGCTCACAGTCTTCCTCCCACCCTGATGTCCCTTGGGCATTATCCTAGATCATTACTACTCAAAATGTGGTCTAATACAAGCAGTGTTAGCACCATCAGAAAGCTGGCTAGACATGTTCACCTTGAGCCCTGCCCTAAACAATGAATTCAGAATCTGCAGTTTAACTAGATCCCCTGGTGATGCAATGACACATTAAAGTTTAAGAATTACTGCTGCATGGGACTTCAGTGTCTAAGCAGATCACCTGCCAAGAACATGGCCTCAATTCTTTAATGTCTCACCTTGTTTGGCTGTCAAATCAAACACAAATTCACGGGCAGAGGAGCATAACCCTTATCTTTGCAGGACTCCTGCTGTCGGCTCTGTAACTCAGCCAGACTCTTACTTCAGCATCTCCTCCACTTTCTCCCTCCCAGTGAGCAGATCCTACCTTCTAGATTCCTCTTTCTTGTCTATCCAACTTATATCCCATATGCATTACTTTTTACCAATGTCCTAAATTCTCTCATTCTGTTGTCCTCCCTGCCAGGCAAAACCCCAAATCTGCCGACTCTATCTGCTTGCTCTAGATGTGCATTTGGAATGATGAGCACTAGTGGAGAAACAGGACCCAGCAATCTTATTACAACATTTCCTCCCTCTCCCACAAAAGATCATTCTAACCTTCTCCGCTCTCTTAACATCTCGGACTTTCCCAACCCCTGCCTCCCACTCAGGAGCATACATCACCTCTCACTTCACAGAGGAAAGGAAAGCAGAGCTGTGAAACAGGAACTTCCTCTACCTGCCACTGTTCAACTTGTGCCCATACCCCTTCTGCTTCACTGGAAGTAGCATTCTTTCTTCTGGGCTCTGGACCACTCCTGTCTGCCTTCCCAGTGATTTTGTGGGAGCAAAACTGCTCTTGCTAAGGGAGCCAAAGGCCAATAGAACTTTTCTAATCCCTTTGACTGACCTGTTTAAGAAGCATTTGAAACCACCAACCACTCGATTCTCTTTCCCTTTAGCTCTCACGACACCAAATTCTTCTCATCTCCTATTTCTTGGATTCTTCTTTCTCAATCTTTCCTGAAACTCATTTCTCTCCTTAACTTCAGCACTTTCAAAGTTCTGTTCTAGGCTTTTTCTTCTCATTGTTTTCTTTGGTGTGATTTAATTCACTTCAATTGGGGCTAAGACTGCCTCCTGCACCTCCCTCTTTATCCCAGTCTCTTCTTTAGTTCTAAACTAAAATATCCATCTTCTACCTTAGGATCTCCGTGTGGCTAACTTAATAGGCACCTCTAAAATCACTCATCATCTGCTCTTCTACTCCACCCCGTTACCCTCACCTACCAAGCATCTCTCAACTCTCTTGCCCTGACTCCAACATCCAGCCAGTCGTCATCAAGTCTTTACTGATGTGTCCAAGTATTTCTCAAATACATGTTCTTCTCACAACTCCACTAGCAGGTCATTAGCTCTTCCTTGGGTTCCTTAACTGCTTTCTGTGCATCTAATAATTATTTAATGGCATCAAATATCTTATCAGTGTTCACAATCTCTAATTACTTTATATATTTTCTGTCTGTGGAGGGAAGTTTGATTTTGTTTGATTCAGGGTTCAAATCAGGCCTGCACACTGTCATTGGTTTATAGGTCGTTTAACTACCTTTTAATCTATAAAATCCTTCTGTACTTCTCTTTTTTTCTATGCATTTTTTCTGGAGATACACATATCCCATATTCTTTGTCTTACAGTGTCCCACCATCTGGATTATGCTAATTGTCTCCCTATTTTGTCATTTAATATGTTTTCCTATCCTTGTATTTCCTATAAATTGGTAGTTAGATCTAGAGGCTTGATCAGGTTAAGGTTCGATTTCTTTCTTTTTTGTTTTTTGGCAAGAGTATTTCAGAAGTGATATTGTATAAACCCTTCAGGAGTTATATAATATTTGGTTCTCTCCAGTTATAAGCCACAAATGATCACTACCTATAATTAATGATTCCATTAATTTACTAAGAGTTCCCCTACATCCATTCTTGTTCTTCCCTAACAGTACTCTGCCCAGGACAGTCAGCCTGGTCTTTATAAAATGCTAACCAGATGAGGTCACTAGCTTCTCAAACCTTTCAAAGATCCTCATTGTCCTTAAAGTCTGGAATCTTTACAATGGCCTCCAAGGCGCTCCATGATCTGGCCTCAACCTATCTTTCACCTCTCATCTTACCTCACCCCCAACACCTTTGCTATACTAGAGTTCTTTCAGCCCCTTAACTGCTTCTCTTTACTGTATACGTTTGCACAGACTCTTCTTATACTACTACTATACACACAGTATGCAGCAGACTGCTTAGCAAGACTACTGAATGCACAGCTTTAGTGAAACAACTCCCATTCATCCTTCCAATGTTGGCTTAAACGTAACTTCCTCAATAAAGTGCCTTGACCGCACAGACTAAAATCCTCTTGCCACATGCTTCCAAAACATACTTGACTTCCTTTCTGAACATCCACCACACTTCTAATGAAATGTTCAATGACTGTCTTTCCTCATTCTAAATGGGGACAGAGATCACTATTGTCTCGTTCACTGCGATACCTCAATGCCTAGCACTGTTTACCGTAGCATATGTATTTAATAATTAGTTGCTGAAGTTACCTGTAATTGAAAACCACCTTTCTATGGGTATTGAGAACATCCCTATAACTGTTATTTTGAAATACTTAAGGCTTATAAATGATATTTAGATCATGACAGCTATAATAAAGCATAATAAATACATGAAATGTCCAAATGTTCACTAAAAGGACTACAAAATGATTACACGCTAATTTAGAATAAACAATTATCTTCTCTAGACACTCTTAGACTTTATCAATTTTTTCTATACTTTATTACAAAAATCTCTTCCCCACACAAAAAACAAATAGCAGCAAATAATGTTTATTTTTAAAAAACTCTTACTTTTATGAAGAGGAAGGGGTTTAATAAGATCTGGCTGTGCTTGAGTCATAGGTACAGGTGGTCCTTTTCCTCCAATATGATTGTTCACAACTGGATTCTGTTGTCTGCCTCTCAGCAGTGGAGACATACAGCGACGTCTTTTAGGGATCCCTTGCATATTTGGTTCTCCAGGTCGTTTATGTTTATTTTGAGGTCCAGCCACAAATTCATCTGCTTCATCTATCATCATACCCTATAACAAAAGAGAATATAATTTCCCTAGATTTACATATAGTTTTTAAATGGCACAACTAATTCCAGTTCCCATTAAAGCAACTAGATTATAACTATGTTAACATTTATTAGTCTACCAACAAAACAGCTTCAGCTTACTTTAGTGAAATTAGAACTGTTAAATCCACAAATAAATTATACAATGGAACGTTTCAAGCTTACCTTTTTATCTAGCTTAAATGGGTTGCCAAATGTATGCAACCTTCGAGGCTGATCAGGATCAAGTTCTCTTAGTGGAGAAGGTACTTGCTTGAGGTATTCCTGGTAATTCCCCATTTGTGCTATAGGAACACTGTGCACTTGATCTTTTCAAACAGAACAGAGCAATAACAAAAGTTAACTCACTGAAATGATACTCTGTTTAATTATCAAATAATACCTTCTTATATTTGAATGCTATCTGGGGTTATCCTAGGCAGTCTTCCCTTCCCATATATGCAAAATTGGTTTGTCGTCATAAATATTGTGACATAAATGAAGTCTTTGAGATTTTTAAAATAAAATTTAAAAGAACTGATTTTACCTTCTAAATAAAACAAAAATATTGCAGTTAATTTGAGTGTATAGAATAAGCAAATATGTGTTAACATTACCATGAAAAGGAATGTCTCTTCTATTATATTCCAAATAAGCAGAATTTAATTATAGCAGAATTTATAGAAAAGACATATCACATATAGATAACCCTTTTTATATAAAGCTATGGTGGGAGGGGTCCCCAGATGGCTTAGTTGGTTAAGCGTCTGACTCTTGATTTCGGCGCAGGTCATGATCTCACAGTCGTGAGATGGAGCCCCGTGTCAGACTCCGCGCTGAATGTGGAGCTTGCTTGGGATTCTCTCCCCACCCACTCCCCTCCCCAAAGTACGCTCGCGCTCTCTCGGTCTCAAAATAAATAAATAAACATTTAAACAAATACGTAAATAAAGGTATAGCTGGAATGCTTACGTCAGAGATGGCAAAGAGTTAAATTCTCATCTGACTTGATCTGTGGTCAGTGCCATGGGTATAACTGAAGGAACAGGACATGTATTCACCATCCAAGTTAAACCACCAGATGCTAGTATTGTGTATCACAAGAAAATGATTGTGCATGTGTGGACCTGTGTGTGTGAATGCATGAACAAAGCCAAAAAAGATACTAAGCTGCTAACAAAGGGTGTCACCTCTGGGGAATAAAATTTGGGGGAAACAGTGATGGTAGAAAGAAATTCTGAGAATGAGTGACGACTCACTTTTTACATCATTTGTTTGAATTTACAAAGAAAATGAGATACTACAATGCTTTAAAAGCTACACTACTATACTATGTTTTTTCAGTATAAAGAAATTCACAAAAGAAACACCATTATTGAAACTATGATCCAACCTTCATCCTGTCCTTTAAGAAATCTGCGGGTGCTCTTCAAAAGATTAGATCTCATTCTTGTTAAGTGATCCAAAAGATTCCGCCTTGGTATGTCATACGCGTTCCTAAATGTCTGTGGCTTCAAATCCTATTGAAAAACATTCAAAGGCAAATTTATTTTCAAATATAGAATTAAGAGAGACTAAAATCTCTAGCCTGCAGTAAAGGTTTGGAAATAAGATATACAAGTCTAATTAGCTTTAAAAATAGAATAAAGAATTATGATGCAATCTTAATATACTGTTTTGGGAACCAGAGGATAAAAATTGGTAGTGAACTTACCAAATAACTCAAATTCACATCTCTTCAAGATTTTATTATATATTCTGCCTAAGGAAAGTAAGTATCTTATAAAACAAATTTCTAAATTTTAAAGACTTTGAAAATTTAAAGAAAAAGAGCTTTGATTTACATACCATAAAATCACCCATTTTAGGTATACAGTTTGATGAGTGTCAGTAAATTTACAGTTGTGAAACCATCACCACAATCTGGTTTAACAATACTTCCATCATCCCACAAAAGTTCTTTGTGCCCATTGTAGTCCATCCCTTTTCCTATCCCCAGGGAACCACCGATCTGCTTTCTGTCTCCCTACATTCCATTTTATAAACGGAATTTTGCTATATCAAATCTTTTGTATCTAGCTTTTTTTCACTAAGGATGATATTTTGAGATTCATTCACATTGTTCATGTATCACTAGTCTGTTCTTTTTTACTCCAGACTAGTATTCCATTCTATGGATAGAGCATATCTTTATCCACTTTCCATTTGATGAACAGTTTTCTTTACAGTTTTTGGCTATTATGAATAATGCTACTATGAACATTTGCATATAAAGCCTTTATATGGACCTACGTCTTCATTGCTCTCATGTAGATACCTACAAGAAGAACTGCTAATTATATAACAAGTATAGCCAGTGTAGTGGATGGGAAGTGGGATCTCATTGTAGTTTTATTTTACATTTCCCTAATGACCATTAAGGTACAGCATCTTTTTACGTGCATGTTCAATCTGTATATCTTATTTGGTGGAGTAACTGCTCAGATATTTTGCCAATTTTTAATTAGATATTTGTCTTTTTATATTGAGTTGTAGGAGTTCTTCATGTATTTTGATACATATTCTTTATTCTGTACATACTTTTCTCCCAGGCTGTAGTTTGCCTGTTCATTTTACCAAGTTTCTTTTATAGACAAAAGTTTAAATTGTTTTTTGATTTTTTTATTATTATTATTTTTTGTAAATAAAGTTTTATTGGAACCCAGTCACACCCATTCATTTACATATGGTCTATGGCTGATTTTTTTTAATATGAAATTTATTGTCAAACTGGTTTCCATACAACACCCAGTGCTCATCCCAACAGGTGCCATCCTCAATGCCCATCACCCACTTTCCCCTCCCTTCCACCCCCCATCAACCCTCAGTTTATTCTCAGTTTTTAAGAGTCTCTTATGGTTTGCCTTCCTCCCTAATTTTTTTTTCCCTTCTCCTCCCCCATGGTATCCTGTTAAGTTTCTCAGGATCCACATAAGAGTGAAAACATATGGTATCTGTCTTTCTCTATATGACTTATTTCACTTAGCATCACACTCTCCAGTTCCATCCACGTTGCTACATAGGGCCGTATTTCATTCTTTCTCACTGCCAAGTAGTATTCCACTGTATATATCAACCACAGTTTCTTTATCCATTCATCAGTTGATGGACATTTAGGGTCTTTCTATAATTTGCTTATTGTTGCAAGTGCTGCTATAAACATTGGGGTACAAGTGCCCCTATGCATCAGCACTCCTGTATCCCTTGGGTAAATTCCTAGCAGTGCTACTGCTGGGTCATAGGGTAGGTCTATTTTTAATTTTTTGAGGAAACTCCACACTGTTTTCCAGAGTAGCTGCACCAGTTTGCATTCCTACCAACAGTGCAAGAAGGTTCCCATTTCTCCACATTCTCTCCAGCATCTAGTCTCCTGATTTGTTCATTTCAGCCACTCTGACTGGTGTGAGGTGATATCTCAAGTGTAAAAGTTTAAATTTTAATGAAGTTCAATTTATCAAGTTTTTTATGTATGTACCTTTTGTGTTATATTTTAGAAATCATCAATGACCCCTGAACCCAATGTCATGAAGACTTTCTCCTGTTTTCTTCCAGAAGTTTATAGTTTTAGTTTTTACATTTAAGACCATGAGCACTGGTAATGTAAGGGTCAAGTTTATTATTTTGAATATGGGTATCCAATTGATCCAGCACTGTTTCTTTTTTTTTGTTCATTTTGTTTTTACTTTATTTTATTCAGACTCATGTTAGTTAACATATAGTACAGTATTGGTTTGACGAGAATTCAGTGATTCATCACTTACATGTAACACCAAGTGCTCATCTCAACAAGTGCGCTCCTTAACGCCCATCACTCATTTAGTGTGTCCACCCACCCACCTCCCCTCCAGCAACCCTCAGTTTATTCTCTGTATTTAAGAGTCTCTTGTGGTTTGCCCTCTTGTTTTTATCTTATTTGCCTTCCCTTCCCCTCTGTTCATCTGTTTTGCTTCTTAAATTCCACATGAGCCCAGCACTATGTCTGAAGAGATTGTCTTCTTACCCACTGAATTATTCTGGCACCTCTGTTAGAAATGAACGGACTAGGGGCGCCTGGGTGGCTCAGTAGGTTAAGCGGCCGACTTCGGCTCAGGTCATGATCTCACGGTCCGTGAGTTCGAGCCCCGCGTCGGGCTCTGTGCTGACAGCTCAGAGCCTGGAGCCTGTTTCGGATTCTGTGTCTCCCTCTCTCTGACCCTCCCCCATTCATGCTCTGTCTCTCTCTGTCTCAAAAAAAAAAAATAAAAACGTTAAAAAAAAAAAAAAAGAAATGAACGGACTATATGTGTGAGGGCCTACTTCTAGACTCTCTTCTGTCCTACTGCTCTATATGTTTATCCTTATGTCAACAACAGAACATGTTGATGCTCATTACAACTTTACAGTAAGCTTCAAAATAGATAGTGTAAGTCTTCTAACTTTATTATTTTTTTCCAAAATTTTTTACCTATTCTAGGACCTTTAACTTTCCATATACATTTTAGATTGGCATGTCTGTTTCTACAAAAAAAGGCTACTGAGATGAAGAATTTTTTTTTAAAGTAGGCCCCACGCCCAGCATGGAGCCCAGTGTGGGGCTTCAACTCATGACCTTGAGATCAAGACCTGAGCGGAGATCAAGAGTTGGGCACTTCACTGACTACTGAGCCACCCAGGCATCCCTGGGATGAGGATGTTTATAATAATGAATATCCATAAAGTATTTTAAAATCATGCTATGCACCCAAGGTCATCAGTTTAGGTACCAAACTACAGTGAACCCTCCCACTAGCTATGTAACTTTAGACAATCTTTAAGCCTCTGTATTCTTTCCTTCTTTTTTTAAAGTAATCTTTACATCCAACATGGGGCTCAAACTCATGACCAAGACAAGAGTCAAACGCTCTACCGTCTGAGCCAGCTAGATGCCCCGTCTGTTTTCTCATCTATAAAATAAATGGGGACACCTGGGTGGCTCAGTCAGTTGAGCATCCAGCTCTTAATTTCAACTCAGGTCACGATCCTAAGGTGGTGGGATTGAGCCCTGCATCCAACTCTGTGCTGAGTATGAAGCCTACTTAAGATGTGTCTCTTTGTCTCTCTGTCTCTCTCTCTCTGCCTCTCTCCCGTTCTCCCTAAAATTAAAAAAAAAAAAAAAAAATTAAAGAATTTAACAAATAAGTGAATGGGTTGGCTTACTGATCTATTCATCAATTTGGCATGTATAATTTTTTAATTCTAAAATTCACTCATTCAATGATAGTATTAATGATCATTAGTCTACAGAGGTATAGAAGTATTCCTAAAGTTTGGACAAACTAAATATCTGCTAATAGAAAATGTGATTTATTCAACAATACAACAGAATATATCCAGAGCAGTATTAAATTCATAGAACTATTACCTTATTGAGCAAAGCAACCTGGAACCCAGTGTATTCTTTCATATTAAGGTCTAGCAGTCTGTGAGGAACATCCTCCGAAATTCCCTGGAGCAACTGTTGAAAATCTTTCCTATAAGCCATTGATAAACCATGTGATCGGCTTCGGACTTTAATTCCAGTTTCCTGTACTACTTTTTTGCCTACAGATCCGATGACTCGATCAGATTCTATTTTGGCCTAAAGTAAAAATAAATAAGAGTTGGTCTCGACATAATCTAAATTAATAAATTAAACACTAATAGCTTTGGTCTTCTATAAATTAAATACATATTTATATTTTAAAAGTATGTAAGAAGTTAAAACCTCAAGTAGCACAGTTTATGTCAAGTTCTTGGTAAACTAAATATAGCTTAAATAATAATGTCTTACAGTTTTAAATCACTATAATAACCTTCCGGAGCAGGGCAAACAAAAACAATTTCAATTTTATTTTATTTACTAATAGCCACTACACTTAAATCATGAAATGTTTAAGTGCATCCTAAATGAAAATATGTATTTCTAAATCAGAGGTGATATAAAATTAGGGGAAAAAATCTCATCAATATTTACTTAAAGACACTATTATTAGCACATAATTAAATCTTCACAGGTATAACAAAAAGTGATGTAGTTTTTCACTGACAACAAGTAGCAATATTTTGACTCTTTCCAACCTACATCTCAATTAGCAGTTAAAGTAGTGATGGCAAAAGTACTGGAAAAATAATGTATTCTCTACAGTAGTAGTATCTTGGCAGTCTAACTGCATACTGCTTGACTACCAAAGAATCTATTACTGTGATATGCCCCAAATGACAAAATCAGCGTTTTCAACAAATATTTCAAAAGAAAGTCCCATTTTGAAAGAAAAAAACTACAGGTTTTAAAACATAAAGCAAAAGAAACTGATTTTTAAGAAAAGCAACTTTCTAACATACATTTCTCAAAAGAAAACATAACGAATGTTCACAGAATTTCTAGGACACTAATGAGGCCACTTTCATAAACTAGGAATTATTATTTGAAATTAACATTCCAAAACAGCAAACCACGTACTTGAGACTGAATTATGTTAATATATATGTGGTTTTAAAACATATAATGTATTCATATAACGTAATTCCATCAGAACCAGGAGAACTAACATTTGCATTGAAAACCATTCAAAATACTTAATGGTTCTATTTCTTAACATTACCTGTTGACTCAACTTTTTGAGGTATGAAATGACACTGTAACTAAGTCCATATTCCATACTGTCTGCTATTAGGTTAGGTGCTCCCATCATTCTAACAGCTTTCTTCAAAGGCTATAGGAAAAAAGAAAATATCACTCAATCCTAAACTTGTCAAAAACTTATGGCTACATGTATTGTCAGTTTTGAAGATTTCCCAAGAAAGACTTTCTTCTTTTCTTCAATAAGAGAGTAACATGATCATATTTGTATTTCAGTGAAATGTTTGCCTTAAAAAGGACTAGAGGCTATATTTTACCAACACCCGGGCAAGAAAGGGTAAAGTCCTGGACTCCTTAGTATCCTTGGAGATACTAAGTTTGGAAGAAATGGGGAAGATACAGATCACAGAGGTAAATTTGATAGAAATTAAGTAGTAAGTGAAAAGAAGTCAAGAAAAATGGAAGACTTCTACTTTGGGTAACTGGGTTGTGGCTCAACCATTCACTAGCTTTGTGACCCTGGACCAAGTTATATCACCTCTCTGTGTCTGAAGTTTTCTTTTGTATAACAATAATAGTATCTACTTCATAGGGTTGCCATGGGATTAAATGAACTATACATGTAAAGCACATATAAAAGCAGCTGGTACACAGGAGGCATTCAGTAAGTGCTAATCATTACTACTGTTACTATTAGCTGAACTGAAAAATCAAAACAAGCTCAGAGGGAAAAATAAGAAGGAAAAGCCAGTTTAATATTTGCTATGTATAGTGTAATACTTTTCAATTGTAAGGAGAGCCCAGTCGAAACCACTTGTGCAACGAAAAAAATCACCAGTATATTTGAGTGGGAAACAGTCAAAAAAGGATGACAGCCATTCACTGACACCAGACAGTGTATATGCACTGGTGTCAAACTGGAATCAAATCCAGCTCTGACATCTCAAATCCATGTAGCTTTGCCTGAATTCCCCAGGTTGCTAGGAAAACGGAAGTAAGTCAACAGACATAACAGTTCATATTCAGTGCGTCTTTCTTTTCACTCTCTTACATGGCAGGCACCATGTGCTAGACACACAACTCATCTCTTACAACTCTAAAATATGATTTTCAAAGCTCAAGACACTAATGCTCTTAGTAGAGACCATTTAGAAGGATTATAGTCAAATGCTATACTATTCCTCCATTTTTAAAAGTAAAAGTAATGTTTAAAAGTGCTTTTAGCATTGGTCTTTTTAGTAAGAGGTTACTTTTTCAAAAAGTAAATAATATATTTAATAATATATACACTACGGTCTTACCTACTGTGATACACTAGGTTGTTAAGTACAGGTGGCCACTGAGCAACATCGGGGTTAGGAGTGCCAACCCCTGCACAATAAAAAATCCGCAGGTGACTTTGACTCCCCAAAAAGTTAACTAATAGCCTGCTATTGACCAGAAGCCTTACTAATAACATAATCAATTCACACAAATTTTCTGTGCAATATGTATTATAGACTGTATTCTTAGAGTAACACTGAGGTTTATCTTGATTTTTTTTTTATATTTTCAGGCTATACGATTCATCTGAGAGTTTTTCAAATTGCCACATGTCTAAAAAATTTTTTCCATTATATTTATTGAAAATAATCCACATACAAGTGGACCTATCCTCTTCAAACCTGTGTTGTTCAAGGGTCAACTGTAGTCACAATCTCGTGGTTCTAAAAATAGGAGTCTATAAGAATATATACTTATCTACCTAAAAACATGTTTTTAGAGATTTAGGGAATAATGCAACAAAACTATTCTGTACCCTTAAGGAATAATAATTATAAAACTGCAATCTAACAAGGCAGTACAACAATTGGAGCTATTCTAAAAGCCAGGCTGCCTGCGAGTAAATTCCAGTCTCCCACACAAGTAGCCTTGGACAAATTACTTAATCTTTTAATACCTTAGTTTCCTCATCTATGAAATAGGAATGATGATCTCTACCTTGAAGGATTACCATATAAACTAAATGAGGTAAAATACTTAGCATAATATCAGGCCTAAGGTAAGCATTATATACATGTTCTCATCGTCATTATCATTGCCATCATCATTATTCCACAAATCACTGAAACCTTTCTTTCCCATTACATCTTTATCGGTCATTTGTACACTCAATTTTCATGACATTTATATATTCTATACATTCTATAACAGCAGTAAATACAAGTAAACTATAAGCATAATGTAAAATTTTGTAACAAGTTCTATTTTTAATGATCACATTCTTACCCCAAGATAGTAGGGAGGCATTGTCTTCAAATAACTTTCAAATGACTGTCTCCACTTCAATGTTGGTTTTGCTTTATGTACTTTAAACAAGTCATCTATAAATGAATGTGAACAAACTATCATCATTTTTTTCAGACACGAAAATCAAGTCAAGCACGTTTCATTTTTAAACACTGCTTTTTTATTTGTAAGAGAGTAACATATCAGACATCAATTTTTAACAAAATTAATAGTGGCAAAATTTTGGTTCTGCCATTGAGCAGTAATACCATTTTAAAAACAAAAAGATGCTAATCATGATCTAATATTTCATGAAATAAAGGTAGAATCAGATAATACACAAGAAAATCTGTACACTATCTAGACCTCAACATAAAACAGATTTGAGGACAGAAACAAAGTGTACACAATGTTTTCAATAAAATATACCTACTAATATTTTGACTATAAATTTTCTTTTGACGATAATATTTAAATCTGAAGTGGTTCCATGCATAGAAGTCTTCTCCAACAGTACTGCTCAAAAATTATAGCCAGAGGGTCCCCAGAAACTAACTTTAGGCTTTTATTATATCATTGGAACACATTCATTCATTTAAAAAATATGTGCCTGGATGGCTCAGTTGGTTGAGTGTCCGACTCTTAATTTTGGCTCAGGTCATGATCCCAAGGTCCTGGGATCAAGTCCCATGTCAGGTTCTGTGCTGAGTATGGAGCCTACTTAAGATTCTCTTCCTTTCTCTCTGTCCCCCTCTGTCACTCTCCCCCACTCACATGCACACTCTCTCTCTCTAAAAAAAATAAATAGACAAGTATGTGCCAAATGAAAATTATAGATACATTCTTAGAAAGAAAATACATTCAGATCTATAAATATATGCTTCTACAAAAATCCTTATTTACCAAATACAAAGCCTCTATTACCAATTCTCACTATGTAAGAAAGCTAACTTGTAGAAAACTTGGAATACTTAAAAATTTAAAACACAGTATCTTCAATAGTTTGTAGAATCAAAGGTGTTTTGACACTGACTTTTAATTTACCACAAACATACACAGGTTGCTATAAAACAACCTTAGATAGGTTCGATATTTCAGAGTATTAACAACAGTTCCGTTAATTTCCACAAAACATGAGAACTTACAAAGACATGTTCCCAATCTTTGTTTTTAGGAAAATCAGTATGTATGCTGAGCCACTGAGAATGGGACACGAGTGACTTACCTAGAAGGGGCAAGAGGACGGGGTAATTGTAAGGCATCACAAATAAGTTGACACAGTTCAGTGCTGTACTGGCTTTCAAGTAACCAAAGGGATGACCGAGCTCGCTGTATTTTGCACTATTGCTCACATATACCTGTTAAAAGGGAGTGGTTGAAACTTCACATTTAATAACCTTTACAGAATGTAATTGAAACCATTGATTCAATTTAACTTTAACTTAAAAAAAAAAAAAAACACATCCAACTTCAATTTTTAGGTCACTGTAGTTGCTCAGCTCACCTGCCAACATGTTTGAGGAGATTTCCTTTCCAGGATAAACTGAGTCAGTGGCGAAGGTTCCAACTCATATTTGTCAAAAGGCAATTTGTCAATAACCATCGGTTCACAGTCTGTACAGGAAAACTTCACTACAGGATGAGATGTACGAGGTGGCTAGAGAGGAAAGTCTTATTATTACTATTTACACAAAATACCAGAACAAACTCATTTTCCATATCCCTCGCTATCAAAATTTACTCAAGTCCTCAATTTTGCTGGTTAGTTTAATTTACTACTGACTACACTATTAAAGCTGAAAGAAAATACTTTAAAATGTAATGCTTAAATTTTATATAATACTCACCAAAAAAAGACAAACCATTTATATATAGCATAAAAATCTTTTTAGGTGGTAAAATCAAATTTGTCAGAAGTGCAAAATTTTGGAATAAGTGAGTACTCATAAATTGTCACATCTAGGAAACAACTGAAGTACAGAAACCTTAGTAAGTTCTCAATTGTAGCAATTTAATTTCTTGTATGGAGTGGTAGCTTCCAAACTGATAATAGACCTTGTGGTCAGTAAAAATTGCTGAATATATATTAGGACATATACACATTTACTTATAAATTATCTGTAAATTAACGTATAAGTATGTAATAAGATATATACCAAAATAATACTAAAATTAGGAGAAAAATATACATTAAAAGAAGTTCTAATGTTTTCCTTCCCTATTCCAGTAGACCATTTGGTTACCTCTGTGGTATATACACACTACTTTGGAGAACCTGATCTAAAAGTACAAAAAACCAAAATACCTTAAAGGAAAAAAAAGACATGTTAGAATCCCTGCCCGCCAAATAGTCTCCTTCCTAAAAATCTCACCAATTGAAGGAAATGTAAGCTCTGAAGAAATAACCTGAAATTTCACAGTATGAAAGACTCTTATTACTCCATTACTACCTACGCCCTGGTGGGTCCCAATCCACCGTGTTGGGACCGGATCTCTCTCACCTCTCTTATGTTCCAACTGCCTACTAGACAAAAGTCCCTCAAATACATTATTATGCAATTCGTTACTTCTCCCCTAAGCTACAAAACCTGTTCTAAAAACCTAGGGGCTGGTTATCCTTAACATCTCTTTATCCTCCATATTTAACTATCACAAAGGCCTAGATAAAATCCCGCAAATTCTAAACCACGAGGCAGAACCCATCAACTTGGCAGGTGCTCAGTATTTAGTTACTGCCCTCTGTCAGTACTAAATTCTCACTCTCTAGAAATTTATCTTTTATTTCTTAGTATTCTAATTTATGCCATCATCATTTCTCAGACTAGACTAGTACAACTACTTATTTTTCATGGCCCTAATTAGCTCCCTCCAATCAATCCCATAGCCACAAAATATAAATATGATCATGTCATTTCCCTATCTGCAATTATTTGGTAAAAGTAGCAAGCTAATCACCTAAAAATAGGACCCAGACTCTTTTCTCTAAACATCAGATACAAAGGGCCTTGATGATCCGGTCCCCATCTGCCTTCAACCACCGCACACCGTGTACACCCCACGCTCCAGCCATGCCAAACGACTTGCAAGTTACGCAAGTAGATCATCTTCTCATACTCCTGCTTTCATGTCATCCCTGGCAGCTTTATTATTTTCTTCCTTGCATATTGGCAAACAAACTAAGTCTTGAAGTCTGAACTGGCAAGTAAAATGTCTCAGAGATTTTCTCCCTGACACCCTTTCTTGCCCTACACTCCCAGGACATACCAGGCATTTAGGCATCACCTCCTCTCGGCTCTGCTCCATCCCTCTTGCACAGTTAGCACACTGTAGTGTACTGTGTTTACAGTTACAAGTCTGACCTTCCTATGGAATGGCAAGATGCCATCGTTTTAGAAGGTAAGCACCATCGTTTTACTCATACTGTGCTCCTGTATCTTGCATGTAACTGACACATATCTTACTGAATCAGTCCATAAAAGTCACTTATCTTTTTGGATTAAAATATTGAGATCCAAGAGCAACAATGTGTGTTGGTGAGAGAGGGTGTCTTCCAGAACGTGACAAAGAAAAGTTTGCATTTGTTACTTCATTTAATCCCCAAAACAATCCCATGAGATAGGAGCTATTATCTCCATTTAACAGACAGGAAATTGAGGCTTAGAGAAGATAACAGACCAAACTCACAGCTAATAACTCGTGGAACCGTGATTTCAATTCAGAACCAGGGGCGGCTGGGTGGCTCGGTCAGTTAAGTGACAGACCCTTGATTTTGGCTCTGGTTGTGATCTCACCGTTGGTGAGTTCCAGTCCTACTCTGGGCTGCAGTGACAGTGCAGAGTCTGCCTGGGATTCTCTCCCTCTCTCTCAAAATAAATAAATGAACATTAAAAAACATCTACTTAGAGGCACCTGGGTAGCTCAGTCAGACTCTTGGTTTCTGCTCATGTCATGCATGATCTCACAGTTTGTGGGTTTGAGCCTCGAATTAGCCTCTGTGCTGAAATGCGGAGCCTGCTTGGGACTCTCTCCCTCTCTCCTTCTCTTTCTGCCCTCTCCTGCCCCCACTGCCTCTCTCTCAAAATAAATAAATGAACCTAAAAAAAAAGTAGGTATCTTTCAAAACATAAAAATAAAAAAATGAAAAAATCTATTTAAACAAAACAAAAAATAAAAACTCAGAACCAGTTGCTAATAACTCACATTTAATTTTAGTATCATTGCATCTTATTTGAATACTATTATTAATAAAAATTTCATTTCCCCACTAATATATCCTTCAGTACTAAATCTTGCCAGTGCTTTCCAATATTGTCTCTTTATGATTCTCTCTTCCATCATCTTAATTCAAACTCTCAACATCTCTTACGTGAATCATAGCAATAGCCCTCTAGATAACCTGCTTTCTTTCCAACTCATCTCCTAATATTGCTGCATGTGACAACCACCAGATTAAATTTCCTACAGCATCACTCTGTTAAAAACATCTTCACTTATTCTGTGAACCCCAATGAGAAAAGCTCAAATTCCTTAACCATGCATTTAAAGTCGTGAGTACTTTGGTTTATTTAATAGTATTCTCAATGTCCCACATACATGGTATGACCCACCTATACTCTGCTATTTCTCACTCCTCTAAATACACCTTGTTCTTTTTTACTTCCATACTTTTTCTCACATTGTTTCCTCCCCAACTGAAATCCTACCCACACTTAAAAATCCTCTAACAATTTGCAATAGGCCATTAGAGCAGTATTAACAGATTATGCTTGTGACACTGGTTTTGGATTTCCTTCTATTAGGACTTAACAAGTACTACACATATACACAATAGAATGAATAACCAACAAGGCAATATTTGACACAAACACAATATCTGTTCTATGAAAGTTGAATGGACACCCAAAGGGAAAGTAAAATGACAAAAGAAATTAAGAGTTTATCTATAAAGGCCAGATTTTAAAACTATGATGATTCAATCAGAACAAGGAAAGGAATAAAGAAGATACTTCACTAAAATTTATAAAGCCTTAATTTCATGTATTACTTCATTAAATCCCTACTAAATAAAGTAAATCTCACTTTACAGACCTGTATAGAGTAAAAGTAAAAAGTACCCTGAAGAATTGATATAGGTTTAAAGTATAAAGGTTTCAAGTTGTGCACTCTTGGTGGGAATGCAAACTGGTACAGCCACTGTAGAAAAGAGTATGGAGGTTCCTCAGAAAGTGAAAACTAGAACTACCCTACAATCTAGCAATTGCACTACTAGGTATTTACCCTAAGGACACAAAAATACGGATTCGAAGGGAGACATGCACCCCAGTGCAACATCATTATCAACAACAGCCAAAATATGGAAGCAGCCCAAGTGTCCATCGATAGATGAATGGATAAAGAAGATGTGGTATATAAATACAATGGAATATTATTCAGCCATTTGCAACAACATGAATGGAATTAGAGAATATTATGCTAAGCAAAATAAATCAGAGGGAGACAAAATACCGTATGATTTCACTCATGTGTAACTTAAGAAACAAAACACAGAAGCAAAAGGAAAAAAATAAGAGAGACAAATCAAGAAGCACTCTCAATTACTGATGGTTACAAGGGGAGGTCGGCAGGGGATGGGTCAAATAGGTGATGGAGATTAAACAGAGCACTGTGATGAGCACAGGGTGATGTATGGAGGTGCTGACTCACCATATTGCACACCTGAAACTAATATAACACTGTATGTTAACTAGAATTAAAATAAAATAATGAAGTATAAAGGTTTCAGAAAGGGTTCAGTTTAATTCATGTATGATAACTGCATGAAACATTGTTAAAACTGCTTCATGATCTTTGAAATACAGTTCCTATCTTCTAAGGGTAATAGCAAAGAACTACTGTCATGTTCTCCCACACAGTATCCTATAAACCTTCAGATACCAGAAAAAAATGTTGATCTGAAAAAACAGTGTATTAACAACACCGAATAGATATTAATTTGCATAAGGTTATCCTATCACTATAAGAACCATATAGTGAATACTGATAATTCACAATGATCATTCAATAAGCCCCACTGTTTCTAAAAATAATTCATGTAAACAAGACTAGAAAGTCATTTCTACCTTAAACTTCTGAATGAGAACACTGAACATAACCTAAAACCATGAAAGTCTACATGAATTTCTAAGACTACGTCCTAAAAGATTACAAACAAACAACTGGAACTATTTTCTAAACTTTCATTTAAATTCTAAATTGTGTCCTAGAGACAAGCCCTCACATTATATTATATTTAGAGATCAAAGAGAAACTCTTGTTCCATCTATGATTTTGCATCCAGATGCCAATCGTAAAAACATAAGCATAGTATTAGATTCTAAAGAAAACAGACACCTTTTTTTCCTACTACTTCATAACAATACAGTGTACGAAATCAAGTAACAGCTTACCATAGCACTTTGAACATTGTCTAATTCCAATAAATTAGCCACCCCTTTGATAGCAGTTCTTAAAACTAGTATGAAAAGCAGTTAAGCGGCACCTGGGTGGCTCAGCGGGTTAAGCATCTGACTACAGCTCAGGTCATGATCTCACAGTTCAGGAGTTCGAGCCCCACATCTGGTTCTGCGCTGACAGCACGGAGCCTGCTTGGGATTCTCAGTCTCCTTCTCTCTCTGCCTGCCATACCCCTCCCCCCTCCCCCCCGCCACGCATGTGTTCTCTCTCTTTCTCTCTCAAAATGAAAAATCTTTAAAAAAAAAAAAAAAAAAAAGAGCAGTTAAATGGTTACTATTACAAAGTCACAGTCTCTCAGGTACTTACTAGTGTTGGAGAATTCTGATCTGGCCAAAAAGATTCTGGAACGGGCCAATGACCTATAGGAACCCCAGTTTTAGGATTTGGTCTCACATATATGAGTTTGTGACAGCTATGCCAGGGCTGTGATCCAAAAGGCCTTGATATATCTGGCTGCCCATCTGTAGCAAAGAAATGCAGACAAAGAAAGCATATGTCAATAAGGAAAAAAGCAAAAAAGTTAAATTATATCCACTGTTACGTTGCTTAATGAAAATGTCTGAGTTTTCTCATTTTTCTTGAATGGTTCTACTATCATGACTACTTAACATTTATATTAAAATTCATGAGAGAGTAAATTCTGCAAATTCCAACTATGAGTTCAACATTTGAAAGGAGGTCCCACAGTATCCTTTGCTTGCCGAGTCAGAATATGTAAAACCTCCTTTATGGTAAATACTTGTTTAATGAATGATAGGTTTTCCCTACCAGATGATAAGGGCAAACACCCAATCTCTTCATCATCATTCTTAGCTTAGTAAATGCTAGGTAAATACTGCTAAATGAATATTTCTTTCAAATCATTTTAACTAAAGCCTATTTAACTAAAAAAAATTTAATATGCAAATCCAGATACAAAGCACCTACCTTTAATCTAAAATTATTCTAGCAAAATAGCAACTGTCTTCAACAGTTCAATAAACATTTACTTGGTGCCTAACGCTAAGCCAAATATTAATATAATTCAAAAATACATTCCATGTCTAAGAATTCAATTAAAGAAAAAGCTTGTTTATTTAAACCAGAGACAGTGACATAATTTCTATAATCTTACCATCTTCTGCTCCTTCCCTATAATCCTCCTCTGAGAGTACCCATTTTTTTTATCTTTATGACTTTTCTCTTCTCCCAGTTACCCACTGTAGTGGACAACCTCTGCCAGGTGTCATTAACGACTTTCTAATTCTTGTTCTAAGCAATGCCATACTACATACAGGGTCCCAGATATAAGCTGTCCGTTGGTTCTAGTGTAACCCCTTATGCCCTCTAGCTAATAGAAATAGTTCATGATAACAGAATATTAAAATAAAGTCAGGTGGGGCTTAACTAGAGTTAATAGAGTCCAGCTTAATGGCAAAGGCTAGTTTCTCATTTTTGTAACCACACAAACCGTTTGTTTCTGACCAGTTTGATCCTTACAAAATGCAGCTAAGGAAATAAACACCTAGGATTGAACACTCTTGGAGTTATGGGACACAGGAGAAGCATATATGCTGGGGAGAAGCAAAGTGGCACACTTTTTCCTAAAAAGGAAATATAAGGTGGCTAATCTGCAAATGGTTAATAAGGTTTTCGACTCCTATAAAAATTTCAGGCTATCAACAATCAATATAAAAAAGTGATGCTACTGAACCACTATCGGTTCACCTTGACTTTCCTGTTTAATTTTCCCTCTTTACCAATAGCCATTTTGTCATCTCAACAATTTGACCTTGTCCATCTTAAAGCCAAATCATGGTAATTTTTCAGTTCTAGTTCAATGATGAAATTTAGAATGTCTATAAGAAAAGTATAATAATACCTTCTACAGGGGAAGGATCTGGTCCTGCTTTTTCAAAGTTTATTACCACCCCACTTTGCACTTTCTGTACCAAGGACTCCAGACATTGATTAAGCATTCTTGGAGAACATACAGAGTATGAACGGCCTGAGATAAAAAGAATAAAGTTAGTTGCAGAAATTTCTACCTTCAGCAAGACAGAACCATAGTGAGGTTTCTGATACTATTAACAAAAGTTCAATGGTAAAGTTTGACTTTATTTCATGATCTTATGGAAAAACGAAGAAAACTAGTTATTTTTAATCCACCAACAATTCCATTTTATGAGAGTACGTAAACTTTTTCTTCTAAATATAGGTATACACAAAATAGAAATTTGGTCTGAACAAACAACAATGAAAAAAATCACATTATATACTTATATATGTAGTATATATGCATATTATATAAAATATAACTTAAAATGCATTTATAAAATTATCTCCCAACTGTTACCAATTTATCTTTCATACACATACACAACATCTAATAACTAACCTTCAAAATCTTACTCCTGCTCAACAAAAATATTATCACTAAGATAAATGCTAAGCACATGGCAGATAATCAATAATTATTTAATTGGTCTGATGGAAATTATTGCATATTTTAAACATTTGCACTTTAACAAATAGATGGTAGCATGGGCTTTTCTGAATTTCATCTGGTTTGCATAGTTGGGAATTAACCTATCTTAAATGAATTTCCCTTTTGTGTATTTTAACCTATAGGATTTTTAGTACAAAGCATTTAAAATGCTAGTGGTTAAGACAAAATACTAGTGAAAAGATCTCTTAAACAGGGATTTTCAATAAATATATCTAGAGCTGTGTTGTCCCATACTGTAATCATCAGCCATATATGGCTACTGAGAACTTGAAATATAACAAGTCCAAATTTAGATGTATACTAACCATAAAACATACACCTGATTTTGTAAAGTTAATAGGAAAAATGTAAACTCTTTCAATAATTTTTAAATATCATTTTCATGTTGAAATATTTTTATTTATTGACTTAAAAGATATTAAAATTAATTTCACCTTTCAAGTGACCACTATAATATTTGTGATTACATATGTAACTTGTATCATATTTCTCTCATAGGTGTTGATCCAAACCAATGCTGAAAACCTTCAAACATCTTACAATGTTATCTGCAATAACCTCACTATGAAAACAGTCCTACTCTTTTTTCTGATTCCATCAATTATTTCCAAATACAGTTATATGATTATATTTGACCTATCAAATTACTCATATCAGTTTATACTTAACATGTGATTTGCGAAAGGCTACTCAGAAAAGAAAACATTAGGCAGTAGTAGGATTCAAATCCTCAGAGTCAGCTCTACTTAGAAAAACAAGTATCATATAACAAACAACTTACCTGTATGCGATAATAATAGTCGTAATCATAAAAATACCTACCAATTACTGAGTGTCTACATGCCTGGCACTATTCTACTTGCTTTATCATATTAATTTATTTAATCCTAACCACAACTGTATGGGTTACTTTCTTCATTTTATAAGTGAGAAAACTAAAGCACAGAGAGGTTAATTTATCCAAATTAGTAACAGCAGTACAGCCAAGAGTCAAACCCTTACAGGTTATTAGAAACTTTAATCTGGGTATACTCTTTTCCCTGGAAATCATGATGTTAATTTGAAATTAGTATTTTAACACTTTATTTATTTTTGAGACAGAGCATGAACAGGGGAGGATCAGAGAGAGGGAGAGACACAGAATCTGAAACAGGCTCCAGGCTCTGAGCTGGCAGCACAGAGCCCGACGCGGGGCTCGAACTCACAGACCGTGAGATCATGACCTGAGCCGAAGTCGGCCGCTTAACCGACTGAGCCACCCAGGCGCCCCTGAAATTAGTATTTTAAAAAGAATGCCTAAATGGAACCACACTTATTTGAAAGAATTGGCAGATTAAAATATTTTTGAGTCAAACATATATAAAGCAATATATAGAAAGGCTGATCATCTTAATACAAAGTATTTAGAAGATCATATAAAGGCTGAATATCTTATTTCATTAAATTTAAGCATATTCCTAAGAAGTCATAAAAAAACAAAAGTTTCTAAAGTGTAATTGTAGCAATTCTCTCTGCTCTTCTAACCTGTGTCATCATCGGTTGGTGATTAGAAAAATATGAGTAAATGAGTTAAAATCTTAGTATAAAAGAGAATTACAAAGATACTTTATTAAAATTAAAGAAAAAGCTAATAAACTTAAGTTTCCTGGCAAGTAATAAAGATCCATTAATTCCTTTGAAAGTTAAAGAGGAAATAGGAAATTTTGGCATCTTTACAAAGTAAGCCTATATCCTATGTAATATTTCTTTTATTCTCTAGATCAAAACTCATCTCTTGTACTGTACGACCCTTTGTATTGAAGCAATAAGTTTCTAGGATCACTGCTTATGTTTGTGAGACAAGCACATACCTCACAGTCAAGAAGCTGGCTCACTTATTGTTGTGTAGAGTCCACAAAAACATCAAACTAAATAAAGTGAGTCTAAAGGCAAAAGTGAAAAAAAATATTCTCCCACAGAAGCCTACTATACCAGCATTTTAGTCAAATGGAAAAGAGATAAAAAGAATATTTCCAGTAAGTTGAGCAACAGTCCTTGTAGAGGCTAAGAAAGTTAAACTGATTTACTCTACAATCTTACACAATTTTTGTAAAATGCTTCTACCATCATCTCCATTGAGCATTTTTTGACTTGACAGCCCTGTACCTCCTCCAAACCTGCTTCTCCCTGGTGTGCCATCTCAGTCCATGTCATAGCCATTTACCTCCAATACTCAGGTCATCCTTCATTCTTTCTTCCCTCACTGCCCTCATCCTTAGTTCCCCTTTGCATCAGACCACCTCTCACCACCCACAAACCCGGCACTTTACACCAAAGTACTGTCATCTCTTAACCAGCCTCTCTGTTTCTATTCTTGCCACTTTACGCTATATTCTCATCCAACAGCTGAAGTGATCTTTCAGATAAAGAAATCAGATGTCACCTCCTATATAAAAAGCCCCCGGTGCTTCTCGTCATATTTGGAAATAAACAATATTTATTATAGCCTAAAAGGTTATTCAATCTTTGTCCTTCGCCTACTGCCCTAAACCCACCGGTTTACTCTCTACTTCACATCAGCCTTCCTGCCGCTCACCAAAATACAGAGTGTGTTCCTTCCCTTACTACATCTCTCTGTATGGTTTACTCCATTATTCAGATCTTTGCTCGAATGTTAAGTAGACTTACTGTGAGGGATCATTTTACGATATATAAAATATCACATCATTATGCTATATACCTGAAACTAACACGCTGTAGGTCAGTTCTACCTCAATAAAGATTCAGTGAACATGCTGTAACAATAAGTTTAGAGAGATTAATATTTTTAAGACACAACTAAGATTGATTTAATCTCTATTAAAACAAGCGGCTTTACCTTTAAGGTTAGAGATATACAAATGTAATTTATAAAATAAATGTTGTTGGGGCACCTGGGTGGCTCAGTTGGTTGGGCAACTGACTTCAGCTCAGGTCATGATCTCACAGGTCGTGAGTTCGAGCCCCGCATCGGGCTCTGTGCTGACAGTTCGGAGCCTGGAGCCTGCTTCGGATTCTGTGTCTCCCCCTCTCTCTGCCCCTCCCCTGCTCATGCTCCGTGTCTCTCTGTCGCTCAATAATAAATAAACGTTAAAAAAAAAAAAAATCTCTTAAAAAAATAAATAAATGTTTTATTTCTTTAAACACGTATAATAATCTCCGAGGATAACTAATATATTAAATTGATTCAAACTAGGAGGGGTAAGTAAGCGTATCTTTTAGGTTTATGGCTTAAAAAAAAAAAAAAAAAGTCACCTCCTCAAAAGACCTTCTAAGAACACTCATTCTCTGCCTCAAGTTATTCTCTACACCCTTACCCTACATTTTCTTCATAGTAAGTAGCACTCTCCAATAGTGTTTATTCATTTTATGATTTTATCTATCACACAGTCCAAAAAAGTAACCTTTGCTTATTATTGTTCCTGCTGTATTTCCAGCACCAAGAACAGTTATATAGAGTGGATACTCATTCATTAGCTGATAATAAAAGAAAATTGCTTACAATGACAATTATATAATTTTTTTACAGTACACATAGAAAACATAACAAAATACTAATGATTTTGGCAACACAGGCACATTTCTTTCCAACTTTTCCCTAGTAAACAAGAATTATTCTATGAAGGCAAAATAAATGAACATACACTACTCTTACCATTAAGTTTAAAAATGCACAGGAATTGTTAGTAGTGATTATATATCTGGATAGTGCAATACTAGTGGGTTTAACTTTTCTGTTCTTTCTACTTTTCTAGTGCTTTATCCTCAAAACTTTCGTTAGTAAAACTTTCGTTTTAAAATAATAAAAAAGGAATACATATTATTCAGATCTATGAAAAGGTGAGTGGCATTTGAGCAGCTTCTCATTATTGCTATAGCAAGAGCATGAAAAGAGGCAAATAAACCACTACATCAGGAGACATTCAGGATATGTATTTGGGGAAGCTTTTCCTGACCAAGGTTTCTGGGTCATTGAAAGATATTACCAAGGGTGACTTCATCTGGAGATGTTCCTTTCAAAGAATAAGCAGAATAGCTTTAGTACATTACTGCCAAAGGCAAGGATATTAACCACTACATGATCTCTCAGGTTCACTGCAGACCCTCTCTGCTTATACCACTCACTTCATTTCACACTCTGAATATTCTTGATTCTAGGAGACCAAAGTTACAGTACATATAGTCCCATAACTTTACCCTAATTCTGAGTAAATAATATATAGTAAAAAATTTTCCAATGCAAAAGTGTTAATTACAGCTTTAAGGACTTCAATCTGTTAATTAAAAACTAGAACTAAAAAAAAATTATATTATCTATCTACCTATCTATGTATAGATATAGATATAGATATAGATATAGATATAGATATAGATAGATAGATAGATAGATGTATCAGGATTTTAGCAAGTAAGTCAGTTCAAGGCTAAAAACTAAACTTTTCTGAATACAAATGTGAATCTACCCATAGAACAATTGGGACTGTCACTGAAAAATATTATCCATGCACAAGGAATTGTTAGCAGTGAATTTTCACATTTCGATAGACAGGTTTTCCCTTTAAGATGTATGTATATAACTTTTTTTTTTAATATAAATTAAACTGAAAAAATTATAAGAGTTCACCAGAAAGTACTTCTATAAATAAGAACATTTAATAATGTGAAAACAACTTCCTAATTATCTACTTTACATATCTGTGTAGGTACGGTACCTGTTTTGTCTGTGAATTTTGCAGATTTCCAAATTCCCCACAGAATTGAAGAAAGGTACCTAAAATGTTAATTAATTAAATCTCATATTTTCCTTTAAACTGATACAGCTGGCTATGACTGTGTCTGGAGACTAATAATGTCACAGGCCTCTGACACAGGTGAAATAGTGGTATGCCAGACCTGGACATTTTAGTATCAAATTCCTTAGGTGAGAACTAAAATGCTCCATGAAAGCAAGAATACCGTTGCCTGTCATACTCACTACTGAAGTCTGAAAGCATAAGATAGTGTTTCATACACAGTAGACACTCAATACCTATCGGTATGAATTTAACCCACCTGCTGACCAATTCCACATTACAGAAGTTCTGAGTCTGTTACATATTTTCTTTCAAGAGTATCATTACTGTTCACTTAACACAGGGACCAGATGGGTAAGACC